>NC_134950.1:27220931-27535931 GCF_965638725.1 Aptenodytes patagonicus
GATCCTCAAGCTCCAGCTGCTTGAGGACAGGTGGTGGGGAAGGATTTCGGGTATACATGGGCAAACACACACAGATGCTCTGCAGACCAGAGTGTACAGATCTCACAGCCAAAACAAGGTCTGAAAACTGACTCTGGGTGTAGTCTGGGGTAGCTGAGACCTCTGTCTCTAATCTTCAACTTCTGAATAGATTTCTGTACAGCTAGAAACTCCCTTAATGGCACTATTTATGCCTCATTTATCAAACTAGCAAGAGTTATTTTTTTCTACTGGCTTTACTGGATGCTGTTCATGGACTGACATTTGTAGACTAGTTTCTGATGCTGAACTGTGCTAGAGAGTGTGGGCAGGTATTGTAACACTGGGTTAAAACAGCAGGGCTGTAATTTCATAAAAGAGGCTTCAGGAATGTGCAGTCCCTATAATCTAGGAAGGAATGATTTGCAGTATGAGACCAGAGACTAAAATATGAATGGACAGGTTAATGGGTATTTGTAACTTCGACAGTAGTTTGTGAACAGTCATTAGGTGCTGAAATCTGCTCTGCATTTCACTCTGGCCATGCACCTGAAATAGCTGTGATGCAGTTAGCAGAGAAGCTGTATTTGTAGGAGAGCAAAATTTAGCTCCAGAGATGCATCTGTGTGGCCAGAAGAATGCCGCATGAGGTTCTTTAAAGCCTCTCTGCAACTTTGAAATCTTAGCTCCTATTTCAGAAGTGGCTTAGGCACTTGACTGAGAGATATTTTCCAAAGCATCTAAGTAGATTAAAGACTTAACCTCCTCAGAAGTCAGTGGCAGCCCACTATGCAGCTATATAGCTAGATACTACTGCTTAGGCACCTTTTCGATTTGCACTGAAAGTCAGTGGAATTTGTGTTTCTGGAGACCGGTGCCACTTTCCAGGTTGGGTTTGGGTTTTGTAGTAGACGAAAGTATACATTAAAGGACAACTCAGACCTGAAAACTTGCCTGTTTGTCCAAGGTGAGAGCATGCCAGAGGTAACTTTATATCTTTACTGTCCTTTACGTGACCAGAGAGCTGTACCTCGACATGCTCTGCCATCACCTGTCACTGCAAGTGCAGACAGTCTTTGTGGGCAGCCTGAACCTATGGCATGGCATTACGGACACGCAGAGCCAAGTTGGGGACCTCCTGGGGCACTAGTCCACTCCCTGGCTCAGGTCTCAAGGCAGAGCAGGCCTTCCCGTTGGCTTGTCTGGGTTTTGCCTGTTGTGTACAACAGCAACTTTCTGCCAGCTCTCTGGCTGTACAGCAGTCTGATGTGTCTGTATGGTGGGGGAATGGGAAATGGGTGCAAACCACTGGTTTGTTTGCTTTTCTTTTCATCCATGCTGGTCAGTGAGACCGTGTTGCAGAGAACCTGCTGGTATTATTATCAACGTGCAGTAATACTCCTCCCATTTCTAGCATCAAAGATCTGTGTAGGCACTAGTCCAGTGATGAAGAGATGCTTGGTGTAGCAATTGGGGGAAGGACTAGTTTTATGTACAAAGGAAACATTCACAAGTCAACTCTCATCTTCGTAAAATACTTCTTATCCTGTGCCAGGAAAGCCAGTGGGTGCGGGGTGCGTGAGGGTGTGTGTGCTGACTGTGAGTGGGGGAATGGGACTGGAGGTTTGTTTACTACAGTTTTACTTCATTAATATTTTAGTCTCAGGTGCAGAACTTGGAGAGTCTCACTGAAATAGCAAACAGCACTGATTGTGGTGTTTGTGACAGTGCCATGGGGCATTTGCATTATTTATCCCAGGCTGCACTACCCATACAGCTTTCAGGGAATATTTTCAGACAGAATCGCTAATTAGCACATATGTGGAATCTTCTCAAAGCAGTTGGGAACTCTCCTCATTACTTTTTAATTTTTTCTATTTGCTGAACGTATGTCAAAGATGAAAATTCAGAATGATGGTTTGAAGGAATTTTGCATATTAAATACTCCAAATGAAAAGAGCGGTATCTTCTATCCGGACATTGAAAAAGACTCTGAGTGTTTCTGGTCCGGCAAGCTCATGCAGCATTGCTTTTGGGCTGCCACTTGGTTGCCCAGAGTTGCTGAGGACAGCTAAGGCCTTTGCTCGCTGTCCTGAAGTCTTGCAGGCCATTGCTTGCTGGCACTTAATAAGCACCCACCTTCACCTTGGATGTTGCTGCTGATTAGTTCTCTGTAAACAGATCATAAAACATGCCACCCCATCTTCCATCTTCAGATGAAAGATACTTTATATATGTGCATACCCAATTTTTTATTTTAATTTTAATAATGCATGTAAGGAAACTCTTATGTTATTACAGTGTTAAAAATGTTTAAAAAATGCTTTTAAAATGTTTTAAAAACCCTCTATCACTGTACGTTGTCAGATTACTCCTGACTAATTTTATTGATTTTTACTCTATTTTCTTATTTTAGTAAATTCTCTACATTTTTACCTTGATTTCTTAACACATTTTATGTGTTCATTAAGTGATTTATCTGAATTTACAGGAGTGGTCGTGAAAGCAAACTGTTTCTTGTACACTTGTGCATTGCAAAAGACTGATTTAAGAAACAGCTCTTCTAAGTTAAGGCTTAATTTAGCAGCAACATTAATGTTTAGATTTTATTTATTATGGATTTAAATACAACACAAAAAAGCTTCAGTTTAATATCCCCTTTAATATCTCTAAAAGGCACCCTTTTCTAGAAACTAAAACCACAGCACTGAAATGATGAAAACCCAAAACATTAGCACACCTATCATATCACAGTCAGCTAAAATGCATAGTGCAAAGCAGAAAATGCTGTTCCTTTTGTTCTTGCCCACTGAAAATGAGAGACAAATTCTTCATCCCCTGCTACAATCGCCCCGTCCTCCCACATGCCTGCTCAGGTTTTCCAGCCTATAGGTGAGGCCCACAGAGGAGAAAGTGCAGGGAAATCATAGAATCATAGAATCATAGAATCATTAAGGTTGGAAAAGACCTCTAAGATCATCAAGTCCAACCGTCAACCCAACACCACCATGCCCACTAAACCATGTCCCTAAGCGCCTCATCTACACGTCTTTTAAATACCTCCAGGGATGGGGACTCCACCACTTCCCTGGGCAGCCTGGTCCAATGTTTCACCACTCTTTCAGTAAAGAAATTTTTCCTCACGTCCAATCTAAACCTCCCCTGGCGCAACTTGAGGCCATTTCCTCTCGTCCTATCACTTGTTACTTCGGAGAAAAGACCGACACCCACCTCGCTACAACCTCCTTTCAGGGAGTTGTAGAGAGCGATGAGGTCTCCCCTCAGCCTCCTTTTCTCCAGGCTAAACAGTCCCAGTTCCCTCAGCCGCTCCTCATAAGACTTGTTCTCCAGACCCCTCACCAGCCTCGTTGCCCTTCTCTGGACACGCTCCAGCACCTCAACGTCCTTCTTGTAGTGAGGGGCCCAGAACTGAACACAGTATTCGAGGTGCGGCCTCACCAGTGCCGAGTACAGGGGCACGATCACTTCCCTACTCCTGCTGGCCACACTATTTCTGATACAGGCCAGGATGCCATTGGCCTTCTTGGCCGCCTGGGCACACTGCCGGCTCATGTTCAGCCGGCTGTCGACCAACACCCCCAGGTCCTTTTCCGACAGGCAGCTTTCCAGCCACTCTTCCCCAAGCCTGTAGCGCTGCATGGGGTTGTTGTGGCCGAAGTGCAGGACCCGGCACTTGGCCTTGTTGAACCTCATACAGTTGGCCTGGGCCCATTGATCGAGCCTGTCCAGGTCCCTCTGCAGAGCCTTCCTACCCTCGAGCAGATCAACACTCCCACCCAACTTGGTGTCGTCTGCAAACTTACTGAGGGTGCACTCAATCCCCTCATCCAGATCATCAATAAAGATATTAAACAAGACCGGCCCCAAAACTGAGCCCTGGGGAGCACCGCTCGTGACCGGCCGCCAACTGGATGTAACTCCATTCACCACAACTCTCTGGGCCCGGCCGTCCAGCCAGTTTTTGACCCAGCGCAGAGTACACCTGTCTAAGCCGTGAGCCGCCAGCTTCTCGAGGAGAATGCAGTGTCAAAACTGAAGACTTAGGGTTGGTTAAAAAATGGAGGGGCTTTTGCTGAAGAAAACTTTTCAGTGAAAAGCTGAACTATGCAATTTCAAACCCCAGAAATATCCCAGTGTCTTGTGTTATGGTTATAGCTCAGTCCTTCATCTATTTTAAGATCTTGACTTTCTGAGCAGACCACAAGATGCACCATAGCTTCTCTTTGTCTGGAGCCGTGGCAGAACTGCCTGGGGATGGCTCTGACCACAGTGCATCACGGAAAGCCTGATCTAGTTAGGGAAGTCAGTCTGTGCAGGTCAGTAAGGTCATGAAGTGTCTGACCAGGAATCAGGTATCACAGCAGCATTTCTGCATCAAAACTGCTTTGATTCTGATTTACACTGTGTCTGAGAAGAGCAACAGAAAAACCTTGGAAATTGAAGTATACAATGTTTCAGTGAAAACTTTAAATAATCGGGGGAAAAAATAGATATTTCTTTAACAAAAGCATCCGTTTATGTGCAAAAGTCAATTTTCTGCCCAAAAAGCAGCTTTACTGGAGAATTTTGGCAACTCTACAAAGGATCACTAATGGTGAGAATTACTGGTGGCTCTCTGTCTCTTCAGCTCTGACAGATCTGGCTTATTCATCTCTTCCTGTGTCAACTAAAACAGGTTGGCATAAGGCAGTGTCAGAGTCATTCCTGTTACAGCAAGAGCCTTGCAGAACAAAAGAGTTGCTGCCGTCTGTGTTGTTGTGATCTTTAATATGTCCTCAAGAGACGGCCTCAAGTGGTGGGCAGGTAGTCGCGCACCATGTTAGTTGTGAAGTCAATGAAATGGGAAAGGAGACAATAACAACATTTTAATTAAATTTTTGACTTTCAAATTTAAATTTCCCTGCCCTTGAAATGCGGTTGAGCCAATTCAGGTGAAATCAGTCAGGAAAAGGAAGTAAGTGTCAAAGAGCATTTAGTAAATCAGCAAAATATTTATAATTGGCACCTGTGAATGACTCCACAGTGGTTACGTTCAGCACTGGTAAAAGCAGGATGGAATACCCCCAATGTGTTTTTTGGAAGGATGGGGATATTGTCACTAAAGGTGAAAGCCTGTTTTATTTTTTCACCCTTGTCATCTACTCTCTGTGCTGCCAACCTCCACTTCAGTTGCCACAGTGCATAAATTACAGTTTAGATCACACAACCATCCATCATCAAATCACCCCATGAAAGTGCTACTAAAGTACGTTGCCAGTTCTCCCGGTTGACACTCTTTTTGTGATTGACACATATCTAACTTACACCATCACTTGTGTCACTGCTGAATTTGGCCCTGAAACTTCCTCAGGAGCTGTGCACATTAAGTCAATCTGAAAGTTTCATGTAAATCAGCTCCCTTTTGTTGTCCTTTTTGCTTTCTGTTTCTTTTATTTACAGTTCCCCCTAATTATTAGGGCAGTTCATTGGCTTCTTTCTAGTTAACTCAGCCCTTACCTAGGCAAGGTAGAAAATGGGTTAGATCCCTCAAACTTTGGCTACTTGTTATTATAAATACTTATTTACTGCCTGTCACTGCAGTACCTGGAAGTTAGCCAGTACATAAAATGAACATACCTTGATAACATAACTTGGTAGTAAGCCAGTGTCCAGAATCCACAAGCATATGAACAATTTTTATATATATATATATATTTGCCGCACGATCCATGAACATTTTGCACGATTATATATAAAAATCACCAGATTGCTCTTTTGGCTTACAGTTGATGAGTCTGAATGAATAATCATGAGAGCTTTCGATGGGCACATGGTTGTGCCTTTTCCACATGCAAGTGCACCTAAGCCGTGTTAAAACCTGACTCCGAGTTCTCTGCATTTGGATTTTTTTTTTACCAGTGTGCTGCTGAGATAAAATACAAAATAATAATTTCTGGAACAGATTTTGATGAAACTGCTAAGGGTATGGGGTGTGTGTATATATGTCTGCATATATACATATATAAAAGTAAAAACTATCATGAATGAAAGGGTCTAACAAAATGAAAATGGATTAAAATTATTGAATTTTCCTAAATGGTGTGAGTCAGGTGTGCTGTGTTTGAAATTATATCCATTATGTCTGCTTTTCTCTTTCAGTCACTCAGAACTGCTGTAAACTAACTGCTAGGTAAGGTCTGGTAAGTGTGAATCATTTGGTTGCCGTTGTTTGTGCAGCATCTGTTCCATAGCATGTTTAATTATTTTTGTGTGTTAAATCCATGCAGGTTACTTGAGAACTGCCTTAACTAAGTGTTAAAATTGCAGCTATTGCAGAATTCATTATCTTGATTATCATTAGAGATGGGCAGAGGAGATTCTTCTTCACACTTTATTATGAAAGCTTCAAGTGCAGCTCAAAATTATGCTTTCAGTCTTATATGCACCTTGTTGTTCCCTTGCCAAGCCCCGCTCTGCAGCTGACCTCAACCTGAAAGGATGCAGACCTTTCTCTGAATTCAGGTAAGGATCTCAGAGTTTACCGGAGCAGGTATTAGCTTGGGAGCACTGTGGTTAATTTTCTTTGCTGGTGTCAGAGTATCTCAGGTGTGTTCAGTAAGCCAAACAGAACAGAAAATCCCAAGAGAGTCCATATTTAGGTGCAGTGTGATGGGGTGGGCTGGCACCTAGCTATTACGTGTGTATTAACACGGTGCCATATATAGTCTCACATTTCAATAAGGTATTTCAAAAGCTGAAAATACCAAGCAACATTTCCCTACCTAAAAAAAAAAATAAAGCAACATCAAACATTTTCACTTTTGAGCAGTAAACTGGTAGGGCTATGAATTTACTTGGCTTTATACTCAGACTGCTGATCTACCCTTTTCTAAACTTCAGTGGATTCTAACTTTTATTAGCCTGTGGCTTTAGGTAAGTGAACTGTACTAGCCAGTCCTATACTTTGTACATCAGGAACTGAATTTGAATGGGGTTTCCCTTATTTTATTTCAGGCTTTTGATGACTTTGAAGTTGCTCTTGGGAGCTATTTTCAGCCTTTTTACCACTGTATGAGCTAAAAATATTCTTTTAGTTAGAATCAGAGCTTTAAACATTAAAAAATCACCTGATTCCAGCAAGTGGGAGCTTTTGGTACAGCATAAAAGTGCACAGCTCGCAGTAAGAACTGGCAGTGCTGCTAACAGTCCTTAGCATTGGCCTTTGATGCCATGAGCATGGGATATAGCTGGTAGTGCATCATGGCAATTTATGCAAGCAGCTCACACGTTCATAGCACTTACTTGTCCTTAATGGGATTGTGTTGTAAGATAATGGATATCTTATTTCCTAAGGAGATATTTAAGACGGTATCTGCATTTAGAAAGCCCTTCAAAACTGGAAATGGAAGAAAATGCGTGCTATACAAGTACTCCTTATCCTGCAAATACATAATCATGTGCAGATTTTAGGATATGGACTTAAGTGGAAAGCTTAGCTGAGTTTTTTATGAGAGAAATTTCTCAACTCTTCTTGGGATTTGAACTGCTATTTTACCATCAAAATCACTGAACAGGATGGCTAGAACTCTACTCGATCCTTGCAAAATGCACTAAGCACTTACTAAGTGATTCTCAGGCATCTTGAGATACAATTACATTAGAAAGTCAGGTTCAAAGACTAGTATGAGATTTCCAATAGACTGGTTGACTCACTTCAATTAACAGTTCTTTAATTATAGACATTCATTAATATCATAAAGTTCTTCTAGTTGGCATCAATTGGTATCAGGCATGTAACTAAAGTCTCATTTCCCTGAGGGTGTACATGGCTAGTTTAATTTGCCTGAGGGCTTTTGACTGTAAAATCTCAACCAACATTAAGCAAGTAAAGCTAAAGAACATTGGTGAAATCCCAAATCAGGACAGATGTTTCTTCACAATGATGTGCAAGCCCCGATATTCCCATGGAAACAGTTCTGAATTGAATATTTTCATGTAGCGATTTCAACTACAAAATCAAAGTTATATAATGTGTGCATGTTCACACACACATGTGGCTGTGGGTGTATGCTAACAGGTTTAGGCAGTTATTCTCATAGTAAGGTTGCCTATGTTTTTATGTGCACAGGTGTCTGTATATATACATACGTATATATCTATTTAATACTGTAAGTATGTGATGAAGAATTGATATTTCTCTTCTGTCCTTCCATCTGTTTTGTTCCTTGGGGGAGTAGAAAAGGCAAAACCTCATTTCAGTGACAAATTCTCAAAATAACGTTGAGGTCTTTGAAGACAGCCCTTGGATTTTTCCAGGTACCAATACCAAAGCCAGAAGCAGAAAGCTCAACCAGCGCTGGTGGAAAGCTGGTGCTGCTGTGCTGAGTGCTGCATACACATATGATGGCAGGTAAGCACCTCATTGCAGGGAAAGACCTCCGCTCTGTTACATTCAAGTTTCCTTCTTTTTTTCACTGACCCTCTCTTTTACAGGTGAAAGTAATTTCCATTTCCCATGTACATATTATCGTTAATTTTCTATGCCAAAACTCACTTCAGTATTTTTATGTCGTCATTTCTAATCTGTACCGGATGATTTTTGTTATTTCTCTCTCCTTAATGGTGTTTGCTTTTCAATCATAGTCTGTTCTCCAGATTTCATTTGTAGAGAGTGAAACCTTGCAGTGAAAATAGGAGACAGTAATTGGATCTTAGAAGAAGGCAATCCAGAGTAACCATGGCTTGCTGGGAACAGAGAAGGTAGCTGCTGATGAAATGCTTTTAACAACCAAAATTAAAGAAAGATACATCTTGTGAGAATGTTTCTCTGAACGTGTCTGTAAGAAATGTTTTTTTATTGATTTCCTTACAGCTAGATGTCAGTAATCTAAGAAAAAAACCTTCCATTCTAGAAATCAGAACCTTCCTGTTGCGCTCCTCTTAAACCAAAAGCAAGACCAAATCAAAGGGCCTTTGAAGAATCACATTATGTCCTGCATGAGGTAGAATCAGCTGACAAAACTCAGCTGGCATTGGACTCCAAAATGTGTGACAGTCACCACCCAGGTCTCATCTGGTCCTGGTGTTGCAGGATGCTCAGCTCTGGGATGCAGCTCGACTGATCCCTCTGTGTCTTCAGGTTATGATAGGTGATATACAGGGACAAGCTTTAGTCAAAAATGTATTGACGTTGATTAGATTAGGAGAGGAAGACACTGGAGACAGACTTCAAAAGAATCTTTTTTCCATAAGGCTGGAAATATTGAGGATTTAATATTGTTTTGAAGTTGATAGAACATGAGCTCATCTGTTCTAGATCGTGTTGAACATGTCATTCCAAATCCTGCCGCCTCCCCAGACTTAGATGTGAGCTCATTACCCCAACCAGAGCATTGCTTTAAGATGGGTGTAGGACTTTTTCATTAATGCTAGCTCAAACACCATCACATGATGATATATCATACAAGGCACCCATTTGTGGTTTTCACAGGAAAAAAGAAGAGCATCAATTAAAAGTTTTGCATTGGAAGAGGTGACCTTGCTTTGGTCACATTTTACCCTTTTACCCTCAGCACAACAGTACCTGCTTATCCCGCTTTCTCTGTTGGTTTCAGTCCCTGTATTCATACTGAAGAAGGTAAGGCGAGGCCGGTACTGGAAAAGAAGGAAGAACTGAGGTTAATAATATGGGTCAAAATGAGCCCACATCAGTTGTGAAAATAAAAGTTGTTTTATATAAAGTCAGTATGTGCAAAAGAGGCATTTTGCTGTAGAAAGGTGCACGTAAAGGGTGTAAATGCCCTCTCCTGCTTGCAGTATCATTGGACATGCTTGAACAATTTAGGAAACTACCTTTAGTGGGCAGACAGGGAGGAAGTTCAAGTTTACCGTAGACTTTAGGTAAAAGCAAAATAAAATAGGCTGCTTTGAGGACTTAGATATTCCTCTATTTTGTCTTTTTGTTTGGCACTGATCTTAGACGTTTGTGCATACCAGGAAGATTGAGTGAAGGCGTTCAGGGCATTCTCTGGAAGTTTTAGGTATCTCTGACTTTATTAAAGTACATGATGTTCAGTTTATTTCAGTTTAACCAAGTGTTCTAGTTTGTTTTATTCTCTAGTTTGTTTATTAATTCTCCTCAGCAGTATTTATTTACCTGTCTAAAAATTTTCCATTATTTCCCCCAACTTATTATAAAAATATTGAATCACATCATCGCACTCATCACCTTTGAGATCCCACTGTAGGCCCTCTAAATCAGATAGAAATGCCCATTAACAG
Source organism: Aptenodytes patagonicus (assembly GCF_965638725.1). Taxonomy (NCBI): domain Eukaryota; kingdom Metazoa; phylum Chordata; class Aves; order Sphenisciformes; family Spheniscidae; genus Aptenodytes; species Aptenodytes patagonicus. The sequence goes on from NC_134950.1 coordinate 27,231,231, forward strand.
TGTTTTTCTGAATTTTGTCATATAGTAAGTTTTTAATCCATTTAGTATTTGAAATATTGATGTTGTATGATGCTAATTTTTAATCAGAATATTCTTGTGGTACTAAGCTGAAGTGCATTTAGCCTAAATATATTAAGTCAATGCAGCCACTTTTATCAACATATATAGTAATTTCATCAAAAACATGATTAAACGAATTTGACAAGATGTATTTTCCATGAAACCATATTGATTGACATATTATTTATTATCATCATTTAAATCTGTATTGATTGAACCCCTCATTTGCTGGTCCATTAATTTGCCTGGGTTTTGATGTCACACTAACCAGATTTTTTGGCTATTGCTCTAACATGAGGTTTCCGGTAGTCCTCTAAAATCTTTCCAGTATCCCATACAAGAAATGACAGTCAATGCCTTGATTTTCTTGGCCAGCAATTTGAAAACACTTACTAGTATGTTATCTGGATGTGGTGATTTAAGAAAGCCTAATTTTTTTAAATGCTCTTTATCATATTTCCACCTATTTTTTGGAAAAATATTTCAGCACTATAAATTGCCTTTGATTTTCCACCTAAAATGGAAATTGTTTCATCCAAAAGCCAGATGAACTCAGTCAGAGGCTAGAAAATGATCCCTACCTGCTCATCAGTGAGATGTCTGAGATGTAACAAGAAGCTCCAGGCAGCCACTGAAATCTTCCATCCCACATCTCCCACCTTGAATTTATGGCATGTAGGGTGCACCTCTTCCCTTCTGCTTAGCCTTCACCCAAAATCTTGATTTGGGTTTCCAAATTTTTCAAGTATGTTTTCTTGTTCTTTCTTTTCAAAAGACAAACGTTACCATACCCTAAAAACAATAGGACATGACAAAGCATGTATTACCGGGCCATTAATGCACTTCTCCTTGGCCTTGTGCCTCACAGTGCTCCAGAGGCTTGCATTAATGGCCCAGTAATACGACACGCCCTATCGTGCCTTATTGCTTAATTGGACTCCAGACAAATTCAGTTAAACCACATATGCTGTCTTTTATGACTACTGCTGTACAGTTTTTATTTCCTACGTTCTTGGGTGCTTTTGGAGGTCTTTGAGTTGTTTCAAATGTATCTCTTGAGATCACAGGTTGTAGAGGCAGAGTTTTAACTCTGCCCCTCGGCCCTTTGCCATCCATGTACCAAACGGGTATGTGTTCTGACGGGCAAAACACAAACCCTGAGATGCACACCTGGAAAACTCCTGGCAGAAAAGTGGAAGGAGACATCATATTTGTCCAAGGTCTATTCTGCATGATCTGTAGGCCACAAAACTCATCTTTAACAGCATGTCAGCCATGAATGTTGTGTGGCTTGTATTCATTTGGCATCCATGGTGTCCTCAGCTGAAAAAAACAAGAACATCTCTAGTGTTTGAGAGGTTTCTCCCATACATTTCCCATTTCCCCAGGCGGGCTGCATGCTGTAGCTGGAGCAATACTGAAATGTCCTTATAGGCCTTTCCACTGCGTTCACTGTGCTGCAGAGCAGTCCCCATGTGAGGAATGCTGACAGCTGTTGGGATAACTGCAAATAACAAGCCAGAAAACCTCACTGAGGTTGTGATACCATGCAGCATTTCACATCACATTCCCTGAACTTGGGAAAGTGAGGCCAAAAGGATGCCTGCCGCTGGCAAGGGTGAAACAGGAGGCACAGAGGCACCTTGTAAGTGCTGTTAAATACTGGTGTCTGTCCACACCATGCTCTGTAGTGAAACCAAAGAGCATTCACCAACTTTTGGCTGACTAGTTCTGGTCAAAGGAGAGAGTGAAACAGAAGGGTGTGATGTTTTTTGGATTTGTGTGGGATCTATACTGCACTGTAAAGTTAATGTTTGTCTGATCGGAGTAAATTTCTGGTGGATTTAGTTACTTTTTGGGTGGGACTGAAGCTGGTGACTGATAAGTTTCACAGCATCTTCACAGGATCCTAGTCTAAGAATCATCTTTGAATGCTATAGGACCTCGGGTGATTTCCGTCACCATTGCTGCTGCTGGGTGTTAGATTAACTTGTGGATGCATTTCAGTGTTGAGATTTCATGAGTCTCACATGCACTATATACCACGGATGGCAAAGATTGCTAATGCACACTGTTGAAGTATTTAAAGTAGAAATCTTGAAATCAGTGAATTAATCAAAACTCTTAAAGCATTAATTTCAGTAAAATTCTCAAGTGATTAAGATTTGTACAAATTGCTTTAAGACATTGGACACAGTTTGAGTGCTTATGCTAATAAAAGAGCATCATCATGCTCTTCAGGAAAAAAGAACATTGCAACAAAATATGCTTCAGTAAATTGTTATCAACTGGTGATAAAGAAACCAGGGGAAACGCGGAGGGTTTAACATTAGTCTAAATTAATCCTGATAACAACAAAAACAAGGCAAAAGCAGCAATGCAATCTATCCTCACTCAGTATTACTCCAGCATTTAATACATCAATTTATATAAAGAATCAACTGCATTCACTTCTGACTAATAGCTTGCCATGTGTGCTGTCTTCGGGAAGTGGCACCATTGCAACCACCTTAGGGTAGCACGGCCTAAAGAGTCTTGCCAGTTGGTGAACCATGGTGCCTATTAGTAACAGCTACTATTTTTTTGCTAATACTATGAGTCCCTTATTGTATGGATGCAAAAAGGGCTGTCTGTTGTCACTTGTGCTTGAAATGTGGATCTTTATCTGTCCCAGACACAGTGAGTTTTTGGGCAGTGTGGTATTCACATAATTACTGTCCGTATTTTCTGCTATAGCAAAGGCCATTCCTTCATTTGTTTTTAAAGCACTGCAATTATTTTGGTGCCCTCTTTTTGAAAAATTATGTATAGTAACAAATACATTGAGATGACTGGAGAAACAATCATTAAAAAGATCAAACAAAAATGTAACATTAAATACTTTAGAAAATCAACTATGTGGTGTTTACAAAGCATTTTAGAAATTATTGCCTACTTTATGATAGAATCCAGGATAGTCTTAAAAACCAGAGTCACCATTCAGATACTTTCAGTGATCCAGATGGATTTGTATTGCCAATTCCTCTCTCTCTTGTTGGTACTTCAGCATTGTGGGTCAGTGTCAGGCTGTCCCCCAGCGGATGCTGTTCGGAAGCAGCAAGGTTCTGGCCTGGAGCAGGAAACTTTGTTCTTCCACCAAGATGTGTATGCTGGTTGATGGAAAGGAGGAAGGCAGGCAACACAACACTGGCAGCCCAAAAGTGAGTACCAGGGAGGTAACGCCATATTCAACAGGACTCCTCTAGCCACGTGTGAAGCAATGTTGTCTTAATTAAAACAAGTAGATAAATTCTTAAATGAGGATTATTCATATGAAAGTATTTTTAACTGTATTTCTCCTAAAACAGCAACATTATACAAATACAGTGTAAAACTATATGTCAGATTTTGTTCACTGCAATTTTAGAAAACCTCAGAATGACTCAGAGCCTCCTTCAGCACGTGGTTTTGGTGTAGGAGCATGTTTGTTGTGTCATGTATATATTGCCATTCTCCATTTAAAGTTCAGCCATGGGGAGAGTGAGGTAAGACATTATTAAAAACTTCCACAACCTAAAGCAAACAAAACCAGCTAAACCAGACAGAAATAGAGGTGAATAGTGCCCCAGAAGTACAGTATTCCTTTGGAGAGAGTCTTTCCACTTCTAGACGAGACCTTTATCTGTGAAACAGTTTAGGTCCTTTTCCACAATGAGGTCTTCAGATCAAAGGTCCCATTAGACTTTGAGGAGTGCCTGCACAAATGGCCTGATCCATCAGCAGCTCATGGTGACCTTACTTGAGCCTTTAGTCTGACCACCTCTCCAAAAGGCTCAGTGAGCCTGGGACTTTTCATAAGCCTGTGCCTTCACAGTGGCCTTGTGGAAATAAAATGGAGACCTGACATGAGCCCTCCAGCACTGCATTTATTGGTGCCCATGTGGAAGGTTAATGACTGCACTATGGTTTAAAAGAAGCTTTAAATTACATCGCTGAGTTCCTGCCAGCTGCCCCATGCCAGCAACACCAAGCTGAACACCAAGTGCTGCCAACCCTCAAGGACTGCCTTGGGGAGGGTGGGTGAGCCCCTAGCACCTGCCAAGGCCCGTGCTGGTCTGCCTGTGCGGTCAGCAATTTGTGGGTTAAATAGCCAAAGCCCTCCTGGGGTTCAGGTTTGTGAGCAGCAGCTACAGGAGCAAAGGACCCTTTGCTGATGAGAGCTCCTGGATCTCACCTCTGCCTCTTGCCCCTGTGTTGCTACCAAAGAGAGAGACCTCTGGTCACTGGGGTAATGGGTCTTAATGTCCTGACTGGTAATAAGGCTGTGAAGGCTGCAGGAGTGAACGTGGCTCCTTGTGAGTGTGTTTTAGCGATGTGACTCCTTCCTCTGCTGTGAAGCAGAGTGAAGGGGTAAGGGTGGTTCCCTGTGTCTCCCAAGTCCTTGTTTCCTCCTTCTAACCCCCTGCAGCAGCCCTGCAAGGTGCTCCCCTCACAAACTTATGCACAAGCTCTTTCTAGCTCCTTTAAAGGGAGCACTTTGTTGAAGGATTAACTTTTAACACCTTCCTGAGAGAAGGTATTTTTAAGTATGGCACATAAGATACAGCCACCTCCTTGGTATGCATTTTCCTCCGTTTCTTGAGATTTGTTTTATCATAACTGCTAGCTGGTCACTGTGCCCTGAGCTAGGACATCCCGCTTCATACATTGCGATGCCAGGCTGCCTAACAATCTCATTTCATACTTTATGGGGTGGCAGTATGCTGTGGTGCTCAGAGCACGGGTCAGGGAGCAGAGCACGTGGGACCCTCTTCCCGGTGCTTCCCATAGCCACAGGCTCATCTCTAAATTATACCAAGCTCCCCAGCTACAGCAGAGGGACAGTGATATTTATTTACACAACTCGTAAGCATGTGCAGTAGGCCTGGCAAGACTGTGCAAATTAATTCCTGCTAATGAAAGTTTGGTTTTTTTAATATTTCACTTGTGCTGTGACTGCGCCCTTTCTGTCAGCACTTTTTATGCAGATGAATTTGCCATTACGCCAGCAGCAGCTCTGGGTCTTCGCTGCTGCTGCTGCCCCGTTATTTGCACTGTGGTAATGACCAGAGGAATTAAGGCTCCACTGTGTCATACTCTCAGAACGGGAAATATCCCTACAATCTGTAATCACTCCCCAAATGGAAAGACATTTTAGAAAGGAATTTACAATATAAGGCCTTTATTCTGCAAAGTGCACTGGACTAGCCTGATGGATGAGAGCAGCTTCACTGATTTAAAAGTATGAAAGCTAAGCAAATGAGTATTTCTTTTCAGGAATTGACCGCAGAGGACAAGAACATGGTTTGGAAGATGGAGACTGAGTAATCAGATACATACAGATTTTCTGATCCAAATTGAATTTATTTAGGCTGTGGTCCAGTGAAACCAAGTCTTCCTGGAGAATGAGCGCCATGTTAACATATGCGTTACGATTTTTGAGGGCTGTACCCAATAACCAGAGTCTTCTGCTTTGCCCACCATGAGGCACATGCAGCTTGGGGCGTACAGCCCTAGAAGACAGCACGATTAAAAGGAAGGTGATGGATGTGTTTGGCTGTGGCGGCAAATCTCATTGTTTAGTAACTCTGGTTCACTTAAGAAGCACCACATGAACTAGCAGGAACAAAGATGAAATGTTTAACTAGCCAGGCAGGAACAGTGGAGAACCGCAGTGCGCGATATGGAGGTTAGCTGTTCGGACTAGATGGACAACCAGTTACTAGGTGGCTAATGACTGAAGTTGGTAGAAAAAGTGTTGATGACATGTTTTTTCATGAGAAAACTTCTTTTTTTGCTGAATCAAGAGTGTTTTGCAGACTCAGAAGAAACATGGACTGAGTTCTGGAGTTTCCATGTCCCAGGAGCACATCCTGACAATCCAGTTATTGGCTAGTCCACAGGATCTTTATTTCCCTCCACAAAGAAAAAGTTTGACAGCTCTCATTTTCATTCAGATGTGGACCAAAATCACATTCTGAAACCTGAATAGTTTTCACAAAATGGATTTGTTTACTAGCCAGTCCTATAAATAATATTTCTCAAAGCTGTGTTTGACAAGCATGATATTGCTAATATGGCTCCCGCTGGTGTGTCATCCATGGCCAGGTTTTCAGAGAAATGTCTGCAAAGCAGAGCTATCAGAAAGCTCTGCATATGAGCTGCAGACACCATCCCTTTTGGAAAACTGTCTGTTTGCAGGGCACTAAAGAACAGTGCCAAGTCAATGTTAAATCATCATATGGGAAATGGTTAACAAGACAGCTTTCCTTTCTACCTCCTATCTAATCTCTGCCAAATCAATCTACCACCTAAGAATGGAAGCTGAAAATCTAATAAACAGGTCCACGGTGAAGGTTGCACTGTACCTGCGCCTGGAGCAGCTCCCTCTTCATCTCTGTTCATCAGCAGTGTGCCCTCCCATTACCCAAGGGAAAAAATTAAATATTCAGATTGTTATTATTTATTTAGAGGACATAAACCAAATCAAACCAAGTCAATATTTATCCATCTGAAAAAAAGCCCGGTATATGGCAGACATTTTATTCAGGGTAAATTAGTAGACATATGTCTTAGAGAAATGCTGTTGTTGTTGATTTATTCTTTTGTCCTTCTTTCAGTTAAGCTTTCCTCAGGTGTTTTTCAAACCCCAGAGCTCCTAAAGCTTCTGTAAAAAAGTCTATTTTTTACTAAACCATATTAGCTCTTTAAAATATACAGGAAAGATGAACTCGTCTAATAACAACCTCGGAAAATAACTGTAGCTGAATATAAATAAAATTAAATTTGCACAGAGGAAAAAGCCATTTCAAACTATTTTTTCCATATAATCCATACCACAGATACTCAATAATTCAGTGAGCTTTCAGGCAATATAAGTCAATGTTGACTCATTAAATGCATTAGCTATAAAATGCATCTCTAGTAGGAAGGATGAGAAATAGTTTGCGTTCTTCCCTTTTCATCATTATTCCTTAGTGGTTTTAGTTTTAGGCTTTGGTTTATTCTTTTGTTTTTACATTTCACACTTTATAAAGAATGCTTTATAGCAACTTCGGGAGCTCTAGTGCGTCATTAAAAAATAAACACATTTTCTTCCTTACCAGAAACCTGACCAAGAGCAAAATTGTCTTGGTTTTACTTAACAGAAATGCTGACAGATATTAAATTAATGCTTAATTAATCCTTCAGAGACGGCCAGCCAGATGAAAAAGTGGAAAACAAAACTGATAGGGCCGGGAGTGACGAACTCTCCCAGCCCGGTAGGGCCCAGTTGTGTTGGATTTTTATAGGCACGTGAGACAAAGAACAAAAAATCTGAGGAAATAAAAAGTACCAACTATATTAATTTCAAAACAATGTGGAGTTCATTTCTGCAGGCAGTAACTGCATTTACGTAGCATCTTCCAACTGAAGAACTCACAGTACTTTATGAAAATGCATGACGTCCCGGTAGAGCTGTATAAATTAGGTGACGGCAAACTTGCTGATCAGAAATGTCATTGGAAGGAGTCTTCCCGGGGAAATACTTCTCCACGTAACTCAAGGTAGCAGGAGCCTGCTGCAAGGTGCTTTATCGCTGATGGAGGCGGGACTCAGTGAGGCGGGTGTTGACCTGACACGCAGGGACAGCATGTCCGACGGGGACCAACAGAAGTGGAGCTGCTTTTCTGCGGGAGGTTGAACCAAGTCTGGTTCTTGCCACCCCTGCAAGGTGCCACTCTTCCTACCGATCTTTTTTTCTCTTCTGGCTTTTCACCATGGATGGTAATTAGGATTCCTCCCGTTTTGCTTGGAGCTCATCTCTTCGAAGAAGGTGTTGTGAAGGAGAATGGGAAGTGTGCTGAAAAGTCTCACAGGTGCTCTGGGAATTACTGCTGTGAAAATGTATGTAATAATAATAACTAGGGAAACATGGTCATGACACTGGGAACTGCAAGACTGCAGAGGAGGCAGGTAGTTGAAAAAAAGGTCTCTTGACTTGCTGGCTTTCTCTGCTGCCTTGCAGCCTTCCTTCCTCCAGTGATGTGTCTCTGCTGGAGCTCTCTATAGCAGTACTTTTACACTGAGGAGACAAGCCAGCTCCCAGGAGAGTAATGGTCAGCTCACCTGTCCCTAGGGGCTTTTGAAGCGTGGGCAGGGGATACGTTTCTGGTACAGAAGAATATAATTTAGGACCAATCCTTTAAACTGATGCATATAATTTTCTCTGCCTGTCCATAAAACATCGCTGAGATCCATCATGCTCGTGCTGTAACTGAAACTGGTACAGGTATGGCACAGTGAAGCCACAGCTACTACCCATGAAATTCTCACTGGCTGACTTCATGCAGACAGAATTGCAGAGTCAGTGGTATCCAAAATCCTGAGGAATCCATGAACCAGACAGTTTCAAAAGATTAGAGCTTCAAGATCCTCATGTAAAGATAAAGTAGACTTCAGCAGAGGTGTTAATGCCCTTCATCTGTGCAAGGGCTGTCACTTGCAGAAATCCTGTGGCATCAGAGTGCCAAGTTTTCAGTCTGTTAACTGGATTTCTGGCATCGACCGACTATATCGTGTTAGGATGTTTGAAATTAATGGATCCCAGCTTCTGCATGTGGAAAACTGAACATCATCCCCCAATGTGATGGTTGTGGTCCATATGTGTAGTTTTGGGTGGGATGATATAAGAGAACATGACTGTCAAAAGTTAGATGATGTAGGAAATTATGTAAGTTGGAACAATTCAATAAGTAAATAGTTAAATAAATAAAAGGAAAACAACCCTCAGGCAGTACATTTGGCTCTTGGCATATAACTCAATGAAAGGAAACTGGATAACACAAGTCCCAGATGAACTGATTTTCTTGGTTATCCACATGTTTCTCTTCAGTGTCACATATGGAACAAATAAATAATATCATTTTGTCTGGTTAAGTTAGGCGAGTTGGCTAAGCTAAGAATCTGGGATGCCATTACAAGTGCATTAGGTTGGTTAGCTGCTCAAAAAGGATTTGAAAAAACAACACCCTAATGCCCCTTTGTTTTCTCCCCACCCCCAAGAAGCCATTTATTTCTTCCTCTAATGCCTAAAGAATTATTTTCACATTCTTTTCGATTAGTACTTCAGTGTGAAACCATTGTCTGCAATATGAGTTCAGCTGTTATCTACTCCCTAAAAAAAAAATTATTTCCACATTTGCTATGTAACAGTCTGACAAACAAATAACACCTGCAGAGGATCATGCTCAATAAAGAAAGGGAAGAAAAATAGGTGGAAAGCATGAGAACTCCACTAATGCTCAGTGATTGATCTTGTTAGTACGCATAGCCTGTCAGAGCACATTGCCCCAACGCAAGCACACAGCACTGAAAAACCAGCAGCACGGGAAAGAAATGCATTTCTATATAGATCACAGTCAGACACCCTCCCCCAGCTTTCTGAGCGGAGCTTGATTGTCAGCATTATACACATGCTCAGACAATGCTTTCAATAGACGCCTTTTTGGAAGACAATTGCAGAAAGCATGATAACGGGATTTGTCACCCTGATGTGGCTGCTGTTTCAGCAGGCATTATAATAATGAAAGGAAGTTTTACTAATTGAAAATGTGAATGAAATTCAGCTGTCTTTTTATTTTAATTCTTTTGGATGAAAGCCAATTAAGATCATCTGTCTAATGCATCTATTCACCCCTACTGCAACAATGTGTCAATTATAATGGGTGTCTAATAAACTCAGACTTCCCAGGACAGAGAGCTGAGCATACAAAACAACTAGTGAGAAACATCAACACATACCTGTAAAATATTTTGGAAGGATTGGCCAAACCCTGCAAATGGCTCAGCCTATTTTCCGCAGCCTGCCTAAGGGGAGTTAACCTGCACGTCCTCAGCAGCGGGTGGTTCGGGCACATCTGTGTCCTCCCACCACTATTCTGCACTAGTGGTCCTCTTCAGGCACATCATGGGACCTCAGCAACAATATTCAAGGCTATTAGATATCTATTAATTTAAACAGTGCACAGTGTTTGTGGGGCAAATAAGTCTGAGTGTGACATCACCTGCGTGTTTCATCTCATTTCATCTATTTACTTAGGTGTTTCTGCAGCGATTTGGGGTCTTGCACCCCAGGAGGCATCTGACTCTCTTGGGCTCTCCCCACTCGCTAACAAGTGTGGCCCAAAGGGAAAGGGCTTGCGGAGGGAAACTGGTGATGCTGGCCCTGTGTCCACAGTATACACCTTCCAGGTGTTTTGCCCTAGAATAACTCTAGTCTGGTTGTATGGACTGAAAGCCTTAGTGGCATTAAATGCTCTTCTAGAGCTCATCTTACAGGTCAGTTTAATGTATAAATAAGCCAGATCACATCATCCAAGATAGTGCTGCAATGCAAAGCAAGTGCGGTAAATGAGGGCAACTTGCTTCAAAAGCACATGCGTGATCCAGATTGAAGTGCAACTGTAGAAACAAAGATGCTCAGAAGAGAACCAGCATGCAGAGAGAGAAGTTAAAAGAATCATAGTAAAATAAGCTTAAAAATACATTTTATCACTGATTAAATATAGTATTAGCAGTAGGTAGAGTACACAAATATATGCAATTTCAATATTTAATCCTCTGCTATTATTAGGTCCCTTACAGAAATGAATGTTGGATAAACATTGCAAATGTTTACATAAGAACACTGCCTCTATAAGATGCACTTTCTCACTATGTAAAAGCCACTTTAAAATTAAGGCCCATGTTAAACATTAAAGCTTGTCTGTTGCTGTACCAGTGCTGCTTCTGCATGTATCTCTGCCACTGCTTTTGATGTTTCTGCTGTATCTGTAGCAGTATAACACTAGTGGGGATATCAGAAACCAGATTAAACCATCTTTCAAGAGAGGAGAGTAAAAAATTATGGTAATTTTTTTAAACTTTTGTAAAAATAACTTCACTGCAATCCTTTTGTATTTATTTTTCTGCAGATATTCTTGACTATGATTTTACTGGCAGAAACTTCTGCCTAAAAAAGACACACTTTGAGTGAAGACTATAGCATACACGAGCTTCTAACCCATCCATGGCAAGAGTTTGTCCTAAAAGCCTACCCAAAGATTAAGCTCATCCAGTCAGGCAACAGAAACCCTCCCTGCGCCTCCCTGTTCAACTAGAACAGATCAGATACAAAGAATGAAAAACTTGCTTTTTAGCATATGAAAATCAGCTCCAAGCCAAGCATTAATTTGAAATTATTATCCCACAAACCCCTACAGCTAGCAAGAACCTTCCAGAGTCTCATCGGTTGTTTATAGACAGTATGTAAACAGAAATGAGACACAATGAATTGAATCTACTCCGATAATGAAATTACACGACCAGCTGTGGGCCCACCAGAAAGCCTTTTTGGCTGCAGGCAGCACCTATGAGAGCAGAAGGTGCTTTGGGAACGAGAAGCTCAGAGAGAGGAGCAAAGAGGCCAATAACAGTAACAGTACCTCTAGGATTAGTGCCTTACTTGTTAGGGAGGTTTTTACCTCAGTCCTTCATGTTATTATTAGCCTTACAACAGTAACGTGGGATTAAATATTTCTCCTTTCTATACCTCTGCATATACTCCCATTGACCTTTCTGTTCTAATCACCAATTTAATTTAATTTTTTATTAAAGCCACTATAAAGGTTAAATATATGGTTTCACAGATGAACTTCATATTTGCTGATGTGGTGAAAAACTTAGTTTGGAAATCACCAGCTACATCCAGCCTCACCTGGATTGTTAGTCATCTATATTCATACTCCTTTTCCAGGCTTAAAGCTTCAGACACATCTCGAATTGTCAAGCCATATGGTATCCCATAGTGGCACTTCCTTCGCTTTTTCTGTTAAAACTGTTTTACCTGCATGACCCTACTAAATATTTGTTAGGTCCTAGATGGACAAAGTTTACATTCTTACAGAAATAAAGATAGTTTACTTAGATTATCTTAGGTGAAGTGCAGCTTTGACCCTGGGTCTTCTGTATCCCAAGTTCACTGACTGTGCTTTTTGGTTCAAAGAAAGTAAACTACCACCAGCTCCTCGTTTTGATTTGTCTTTGTGATGGTCACAGCACTTCAGGCTTTGCAGGTCCGACAGGCAGGAGCATCCCACTGGACTCTGGCATGAGGCACACCCTGCTCTGCTCAGTTCTGCCGTGATAATACATAGTCTGTGTATGCCCAGTGGGGGCAATTTCCCCAGGCACCTGGGGAATTACTTAATGGAAGGAACTCAAAATGCAGGGAAATTCTGGATTTTTTGGCGTTAAGGAAAATTTTTTAAGCATCCACATTTTGCATTTCAGTCATTAAAGCGGTAATGAAGGCCGTTAACTTGTGAGTTTAGCCCCAGCACCTTCCTATGGTGACAATTTTTTGGTAGAAGCATTGCAAGACAAGATTTTGAAGGAGAACAATGTACGTATCTAGTGCTTACCAGAGAGAGATCCCTCACCCTTCACCCTATCCCCCCAAAAAACCCAACTCTGGCATCATAAAAGGTTTGGAGGATCCTGTCTGATAGTCTAGTAAGTGTACAGTGCAGGCTGGCATTACCTGCTGATCAGAAGGGGAGATGCAGAGAGGTGATGTTTTCAGGGCACTGGGATGAGAAGATAATCTTGCAGCAGCATTTAGGGTCAATATAATATTGCATTTCTCAAGATTGGTGAAAATACCAAAAGCTTTATCATGATCTGGGCAACAGCTTTAGAAATTTGTTGGGATTGCTACAGCTCTGTCTGAAGGATGATCTGCAGGAAGGCTCTGTAGACCTTACACATAGCCCAGATGTTGGTGTCTAGAGGAAAGCTGAGCCAAACATCATAACTGGATTACACATGTGAATGACTGGTAAGACAGAGAAAGAAGGCTGTGAGGAGGACTTGGGACAGGGGAAATGAAAACCTATGCTTTATCTTCCTTGATCGTGACTCCTCACAAGGATGCATCACAGAAACAGCTCAGGTCTATAATTTGCACAGATGGTAGGAGCTCTGAATAGAAAGGCAGAGAAACAGAAGTGAGTTTAGAGGAAAAAAGAGAAGAAAAGGTGGCCTGAATGTGACTCATCACCTGCCTCTACTGCTCCAAAACCTGGCAGGAAAGTAACACAGAGCTTCTAAAGAATATGTTGTATGAACAGAGCTGAGGAAGTTAAAGAAAGAAAAGATTTCAAGACCTTTAAGGCCAGCCATGGGCAAATCTTCTCCCTCTCTGCTGGCACGTCTTACCTGCTCAGGCCCCGCTGCACTAACGAAAGACGCATGGTTTCTTGTAATTTCCAAGTGTGGTCACATTATCCTGGAAAAGTTTTTGTTCACAAAGGTGGCTGACAAAGAGGATGAGAGTGGTTTGGAAAAGGTTGTTCAAGATTTTCAGTGGGAACAATTCACCAAGAGCAAATGGTATAAGCCAGTGAAGAGAGATGACTTTGGAAATGGAGGAGAGGCTCTCTGGACAGCAGTAGCACACTGTGCACCAAATAAGTTTAGAGATGGATAGATGGAGTGGTGGTGAAAGAGGCAAACTTTTTTTTTAGTAAAAGAGAGAAAATTATTATTATCCCATAAACATGCAAGATGGAAGAGACCAAAGAGGCAGCAGATGGAAAGTTTAAGTTTTCACAAGAAAATGAAGGATGGGACAGGTAATAGATGCAATGGAGAGCAGGTGAGGAAATGCTGTTATTCCAGCAAGTGGAAGGTCTGGAGGAGAACTGCAGGTAAGAGAGAAGCCTGCATGTACTGTGAAAGTAAAAGAAATGGGAGAAAGGAGAAGGAAAGTCACATCGTCTTACTTGTTAAGATTTTCCCTGAGGAGAAATTGATGCAATACTGTATGGAGGGAACAGTGGTGGCAGCTGGAGGGAAGTGTTGGTGTGGCTTTAGGCACAGTAGTCAAGAGAAGGGATGGAGCTGGGGAGGTAGAAGAGCTGAAGGAGGAGAGCAATTAATTTGTAAATATCAGTAAAAATAGATAGCTATGGGGCTCAACCCAACAAATTAATATTCACAATGTTATCACTGAAAACTAAGGTACTTACCCTCACCCAAAATGAAAATTTCAAGCCATATAACTGAGTGTTAAACACAACTTTCTCAGGCTAGAAAAGTGCCTGGTTATGGGTATAACTGCTCAGGAGGCAGTTTCCCTCTTCTTGCACAACAAACAAAATTCCATCAAATGAAAGGTACTTTAGTCACTTTCTAGTTTTCCTAAAATAACAAGTTTGTCCACACAAATCTGTGATTATTATCTGTGATTTAGTCTGTGTTTATTATCTACTAGGTATGTGAAGTGGAGCCATATGTAGTGTTAATGCTTGGTGCAAACAAATAGTACTAAGCGTAATACTTCAGGAAAGGTGAGGCACTTTATGCTATCATGCCAATAAGTGTATAGTTTTAAGGTTTATATTAGGATTGTATTTGTGGAGATTTTGCTGAATAACCCATAGTATGGAATTTCATTTCTTGAGAACAGAATTTATCACATTATATCATCAGGTCCCTTCCAACCCAAACTATGCTATGATTTTATGATTCTATGATTCTATGAGTCTATGATTCTATGATTCTATCACTGTCCAATGTATTACTATTACTGTACGGAATAGAGGAGTCTTTCTTTTTCCTTCAATTTTCCCATCTTATGAAATTACTGTGGAGAGAAAAAACGTGAAGTACGTTGTTAGGACTTTTAACAGCTTGTCCAGCTGCGGGACATTAATTTGCCTTGTCTGCAAATGTTATTTCAAATTATCTCAAGGATCTCTCTCTGCTGCTCTCCTCCTCAGACTGGCTCTGACTCCCCCATCTGTTGCCCACAGAAATGCCCTCAGACTGCATCTGGAAAGGCTGTGCAGTAAATGTGATAACATTTTAATCTATACTGCCATACCAGTGGATTTCCAGCCCCTTTTTCAGTAAGATGTGTATGGTGCAAATGGTCCTGCATCTCTCCAAAAGTGGGGAAGGATTGTGCCACCTTCCTCTTGTATTTGGAAATAGCAGTTCTGAAGTGCAAACCACCTGCAAATCCTGGCACTACAGTCTGGCCTGTGACTTTTGTGGCACAAATCCAGCTCAGACAACCCAGACCTTTTTGGCCAATTAACCTGTTGTTGATCACAGAGCACAGAGTCCAACTCAGTACATGCCGGTGGCATGTTGGTTCATTTCTGCTGGGAGATCAGTGCACAAGATCAAGTGCTATAGCAGCTTGCTCTGCTCCTTCTACAGATGCACCAGTGCTTTCAAACCACAGGAACCACAGATGGGGCAAATCTGAAATGGTGACAGTTCTCCACCCCTGTGGAAGAAGCAGGCCAGGTTTCCAAGCAGGTGTTTGTGGATTTTCTGTATCATTCAAATGTCTCCAGCACCACAGAGAAATAAATGTTCCTGGATCTATCAGTGATCGCAGCACAGATTGCTAGATGAGCCCTACAAGCTTAGGCTACACAGAGACACCTTGGAGAACTCTTGCCCTACGTCAGGAGAACTGGCTGAGCACCAGGCCTCTCCCCTCCCTGATTAAGACAGCAGAGCCTAGGCTCTGCCCTCTTCATCACACTCAGGCTGAACATCACGAAAGGGAAAAGTCACTCACTGTTCCCAGGCTCTGCTCCCTGCTGCTGAGGAGCAGTCTGAAGATGTTGGCTCTGCATCATCTTCTGCTTCTGCATTGGGTGGGCCAGTGCAGGAGCTGTCTTTCAGGAGTATGGAGGCTGCATTCCCTCTCTATTTTCTTTTGTAAGTCACTGTGTAAACACAGTGACTTGTAAGGTACCCAGCTGCATTTGGACATAACACATACAAAACATTCAGGTCCCCCATAAAACAAATCACTCTCTGAGTAGTGGGACTGAAGGATGGTTGCCTAGATATTTGCACCCCCTAAATCCTCCACCACTCCAGTGTCCTCCATTCCCCTCCTCCATCTCATGTGTTCATCCCTTACATGTTGGGCTGGGCAAGGTACACGTGCCTTGGCAGACCCTGAGCTGAAGGTACATCTCAGCTCCCTCCTGCCTCCTGAGTAAAGTTAGGGTGATGTTTCTCCTTCAGAAGTCTTCTAGAAATGTAATGTCTTCAAACGTCAGCCTCTCTGCCAAATGCAGTTGAATGTGGCAAATAGGTTTAGAAATTGCTAGCAAAGAAAAGGAGGGAAACACATGCACAGACAGGTACAGACAGACACACATTGCAATTGCAAAAACTCCATGTCTGTAAGAAACCAGATGGAAAATTACTCTGCCTATGCTAAGGGAAGATGTGGCTTCTCCACCATATAGCTCAGTTCCTGGGGTGCAGAGGAACAGGGGAGGGAAAAGACACGTCTTCAAAATGAGGACAAGACAAGGTCACGCTGGAAACTTGGGAGGAGGGAGAGGTGCCGAAGGGCTGTCAGCGGTGTGGCTGCTCTCTGCCCTGGCTGGGCTGGGGCCAGGTTTGCATCCTCTGTCCCCCAGCCGGGCTGACACGGACGGATGGGAGGAAAGACAGGGTGGGGTAAATCTGTATGAGCCTTCCTTTTGCCAAGCCACACTTCTGCAAGACTGTGGGGAGCCAAACAGAGGCAGAAGGTCTGGTTTCTAGCCCTGGCTCTGCCCACCGCCTTCATACCTGCTTCTTCTTTGTCTCACTGGGTCATTTAAGCTGGAGTTTCTGCATCACCTAAAAGAGAGATACCCTCATCTTATCTAGCACCTCTAGATGACACTGTAATACAGATGAAAAATAGAAATTCAATATCAACAAAACACATGTCCTCCTCACATTTATTAATAATTAATATCAGATTTGCTTTTTATTATTTCAGTGGTTTTGTGAAAATAGAAATAATTGTTGCTGATTATTATTTATTTAAGTGATGACAACATGATTAATAATACTTCAGGATGGGAAGGATTCACACTAAACAACCTAGAACGGGGAGATATTATCTCTGTTGGTGGCAAAGTTCATAATACACAGGCACTGGAAAAATGATAACCCACCTGTAGAGGAAGAATGATTAAAGACAAAGATGGATATGGCAACACACAGATAAAGGAGATCAATATCTAGGATATAAAACAACTTAAGATCCTCAGCCCATGAACTCGCTCTGACATGCTGAACTCGTCCTTGCCAAAGTGAGGCTGACATACCTGTTATCTACCTGCGCATCGAGGCGGGTTCAGGATCTGCCTGTGGAGACCCATGGACCCAACCACTCGCAGGCAAATTCTTCCCTGGTAGACCCCCACAGACATATATAGCTTTACCAAAGCTAAATTCAGACAGTGATTTCTGTATTTAAAGAGTTACTGAATTACTGAATACTTTTAGCAAAGCTTAGGCCTGTTGTGCCCATACATTTTTCCCATTATATCAAGCATCTTCCAGTGGCCTTCTTTCTGGTCATAGCTGCCGATGCTAAAAGCCCAATATTTGTGCTTGGTCCTACAGTCTGAAGCTATTCTGCTTCCTGCATCTCATTTCCATCTTGTAATAGGAACAGAAAATTGTAGAGCTGGTCATAATGTTTCTTCATGAAGAATTGTTGGGTTTTTTTCCCAAAGAAATTGAAATTCCTAAGATTTTGGTTATGAAATTTCACTATGATGCCTTACACAGCCAGCCCTTTGGCTACCTCATGCTTGTACTCTGACTCTGCACTTCTCATAGTACCTAACATCTTTCCCCCTTTTCAGGAGAGTACACTGTGGAGGCAAGGTCAACTGTGAGCCTGGCCCATACAGAAGAATAGAAGCATAAAGGGGTGGGACACGTATCTAATTTTTCCCAAAACACCCTGGTTTTCACCTGTAAGATTGCCAGGTTTTGACTCGCTTGCTTGTTTGTTTGCTAAAAGGTAACCATTTTGCAAGTCCTCTTTTACATGCCTGCAAGAAACACTTTAAATGAGACATTTTTTACATTTTCTATCAAACTGCTGTCATGCAGCCTGGGATCCTCAGGAGTGCCTTTGAATAACTCCCTGGATGAAGCACAGTCACCTCTCCTGCAGCCATTTCTACTTTTCTTCTCTTGTCCCTTTACCAGTGACTGCAAAGTGGTTCTGCCGCCGTGCTGGGGCTGAAGCCTGTGTTAAACAAGATGCCGGTTGCCGTCTAGTGAGTATTTGGTTTGGTACATGCTCAGCTGTTAGAAACAAGATGCCCATGAAGACCTTAAGAGAGAGAAAATTTCTCCACAGGCACAAATTCTTTCTCTGTTTCTTTTCATTTAATTACATGAGAAGAGCTACTGAGTTGAGATTGTGTTTGCCTTTTGGTTATGAATGCATGGATTAGAAACACAGTTTACAACAGTCACCGTGTTAAAGAATATTTCCCTGCGTTCTCTTTGTGTTTCTTCTGCAAAAGATTTCTGTATGTTTCTTCCAGAGATTTTTCACGGTAATTAGGCCTAATTCTTTAATTGCCTCCCCCTCCATCCCTAAAAATGCTGCTGCTTCCTAGTGATTCTGGATATAACATATGTTGCCGGATATAAACAGGGGGGCCTATTAACACGGTAATAAATTTGCACGCTCTATAAATTCTTGCATCATTCATAATCTAAAATAAAAGACGAGAAAAAAAATGCTTTGATTTGTTGCCTTTGGACTGACCTTCAACATGTAGATTTATATGGTAGAAAACAGTGTTTTGAAACCCTCCATTTCTTTAGGCTGGGGGAAAAAAAAGAGCCTTTTTATAATTTTTTTTTAATGGAGTACAGTTGGTCCATCAAGTTTCAGTTTCATTTTGAAATGTGCCCTGGGAGAATGTGCCGTAAATGCCAACGTATTCAGCAGCATGAACTCAAGATGATATCAGCTTGTAATGGTGTTCTGTTGCCAGTGACTTCTACCAGCTCCATTTTTTTTAAAACGAAAGATAGAAGAAATGGCTTAGAATTTTATCGCCCATTCCCTCAGAGGAGCAGAATACAAACTATTATCTTCCTTCCTCATCTTTGGTGCCTTCTTTATTGAAAATTCTCAGGCAGGGATTCTGCCGGTGCATTTACTGTTGACCTCAGACAGCAGTAACATGATTTCCTTGCTGACTAAAGAAAATACAAAGCTGCAAAGGACATGTATTTTGATTGACAAGCAATAGGTACATCTGTCTTCAGACTTCTAGATTCTTAAAGATACTGCTGAATAAACCGTGCAGTTGCCATCTTGCAATAAACATAATTCAGTCCCCCCCAAACAGATTCAATTTTAAAAGGAGCTTTGTGTAAAACAACAGTATTAATAAAATGATGACAACATACATTATGGGGCAGATTCGTAGGCAGTGTAAATCAGTACCAATCAGCTGAAAACAAAGGACACATTTCTGCCTGCTAAAATATATCCCTTTTATCTCAGTTATATTAGGCAATTTGTTAGAATATGTGATAAAATGTGTCTAAACAGCACAGGTAGGATAAGAACATGATAGCAACTTGACAAAGCAGCCCCTGAGAGAAGGTGCATTTTTCATGACATCAGAAGTTAGTTCCCTTGATGAAGATAACAGATAGGTTTGCTCTACGTAATCCTGTACATAATTGTCTTCCACACAAAACCCCTACCTAATTTCTTTCTGTTGCTATGCATCATTATCTTAAATATTTTTGTAGCCATTGCATTACCATTTCCATCTCATTGCTCATTCTTTTATCTCAATTGTTTTGTCTGACATCATCAAACTGAATATTAATCTCATGCTCTGTACAGCCTTTAATAACTACCCTGGTGTCAGAAACCACATCTGTAATAAATACACCCGATCTGATGTATTATTAAGCATTGAGAAGGTGCCCCGGTGCCTGCAGCTTCTGCAGAGAAGTAGAGGAGCCTGCATTGTTCTAACAAGCACCTCCGAGAACCAGCTACAAGGTTTACTTGCTGACATTTAAAAATAATGGAGTTGTTTACTCAGTGTCTTTTTTTTCTCTCTGAGCAAATAAGCATAAAAGATCCTGTTAGGGTTTTGTTTCCAGAGTGACATCCTGGGATTTTTTTTTCCCCTTTCCTTTTTTTTTTTTCCTTTTCTGAAAGTGAAAGTTTATTATTTTTATTGATTGGCCAATTAGAAAAACTGGTGGCTGCTTACCTGTTAGAATGGAAAGATTCGATTACAGAGCCTCAGGAGCAAGCTCCGGCTGAGTCCTGCTCTAAAGAGACATGAAAGGATACAGTGGCAGTTAAATCTCCTGGCACATGAAGGAGTGTAAACCATTGATCACAATACGAAATGCTGAAAACTGAAAAGGAATCCAATTTATTCTAAATAAAACTACTCTGTTCTCCAGTGACAGATTCCAGAGTCAGACACCAGAGAGGAACTGACAGCAGATGTTTTAGAGCCAAGACACAGAGAGGCTGAGTAATAGTATAGAAAAGAAATTGCTTTGAACTTCACCCCTGCTTTAAATACTTCAAATCAATAGGGTCACAGAGCTCTTTAATAGAGTGATGAGGTCTTGCCCCAGCAGATCTTCACAGTGACAAGTTGATGTGCTTCCTAGCAGCAGGGTCATAAAAATTTCAGGCTTCCCTCTGAAAGGGGGCTTTGTATTAGCGGGGTCCATTTGGAGTAACTCCCTTGTATGGCCACTCTCAAAAGCTGAGCCCTAATAGTCTACATCTAAATGGGACTGACCTCATGAATTACCTCAAGAAACTTAATCTATAAACTGGCTTCTTCTTATGCAGACTGATGAATTCTTGTTTATTCCTAAATGGCTGTCACAAAACCTATTCATCAAACTCTTAACGGGGGAGAGAGTCTCACATAATCCTGCTTCAAGTGCGGCACCATTAAATAATCATTAGACTTCATTGCTGGTCTTGAGACCCACTCCAAATCCACAAAGCAAGCTTTTTACCATTCATCAGAACTGCATTTAGATGAGATTTTGACCTGATAAAAAAGGGTGTTTTTTGTCACTATCAGTTTCATGGCTATGCTCTTTCTCCTTTCAGAGGCTGTGGTGGGGTTTATTTTTTTCCCTTTCCTTAACAAAAGTAAAAGAAAATAAAGGCAGATGGCCAACTCTTTCCAATATCCGTTTGCTTTATTTGAGCAGTTTAATGTAGTGAAACAGAGTGAAATGTTGCTACTTGCTAAATGGTAAACAACGCCATTACCCAGAATTCAGCAGCAGACTGATACAAAACAGGGTGCTGGTGATTAATTAAACTGTTGTTGTAATTGTAATGCATGATACATAATAGATAGTGTGCTGTGTATTTCAAAAGCTGCAAATTAGCAAATAATAACTTCCTTACATAGCACATCTCCATTCCACGCTGTTAATGCACAAATAATCAAAAATAAAAGGTCATTACTGCTAACTAATAAAAAGAATGTCTTTTGATTTTCCTTACCCTGTAACCATGTGCTGGAGGAGTTGCATATTGTGGGGCAGCGGATCACACATCCCTGCAGAAAAAATGTGTGCCTTTTTTCTCCCGTCTGTCTTGGGTACAAACGCACCATATTCATTATTAATCAATAACAATTAGAATGATCAGCCTGAGCTGCGAAATTTCAGGATCTGGTTCTGAGCTGTTACAATCCCAATTATCATCATCTCCCTCAAAAGAGCAAAGTTCGTGTTCTGCAAATAACTGCAAGCGAAGGCTCTCATTCATGTGGCGAATTCAAGCGTGGCTCCCACAGAGAGGTAGGTTGAGGTTACTTTCCCTATTCTCTGTGATACTGAAGCATGTACCTTACTTCAAGACTGATAGTGTCACTTGTTACAACAGGACAATGCCTGTCTTTAAGTTTAAACATGTGCCTGAATGCCTAGCCAAACTTGTCCTAAATCCCTGTCATGTATCAGGTTTGAGCTGATAATAAAACAAGCTTAGCCTGCTGATTTTTTTTTTTCTCTGTTTACTCAGTTATCTGTCAACCAGGGCAGGATGCGCTGACTTTGAAGTTTTTCTCACTCACCACCAAAGACTCGAGACCTGCTCCCTCGGGAGCGTGCATCTCTGGGGGGGGCTCTGAGCTGGGCTGCTGCAGCCTCTCTTCCATGAACCGCATTTATGGTACCAGTCTTCCCTATGCAATGTAAAGACCAATGTAAATGACCGAGACATGACCGGCCATTGCAAAACTCACCAGGGGCAAAGTTTTCCTTTCAAACTCTCAGTGCTCCTCTGCCTGGATATCCCTGTTTCACCTGAGGGGTTGCAGAGTTTGCTCTTGTACGGTGCTGTACCTACTGCTGGGAATCAGCCAAAGGCAGAATTGTCCCAAATTGGTGCTACGGTTGCTGACAGGCTGACTATGAAGGATAATTAATCAAATGGAATACTTTGCCATTTAATTGTAATCTCACTGATAATTATAGATAAAATAGCTATTTAAAAAATTCCCTAAAAATACAAAACACTCAACCCGAATAGGGCCTCTTATGCTGCTTTCAGTCTTCTGCATTCATTTTTAATACTCAGATACCTTTAAGTAACTGGCAAGAGTTCCATGCACTATTTTTCCTCTCTGATCAAGCTTTTCTCCTTTTCCTAATACATGTCTTCAGGTACCCTATCCACATACTTAGGTGGGTGCTTAGTTTCTGCTCAGTTCTCATTTAATGACTAAAAGGGAGGAGAGAGTTGAGGAGAGATTGTGAAGGATAGAGGAGAGAAATGAAGTACAACTGCTGCCTGTGTTTATAGAATGAGGTTCACAGGATTATGTGCCTCAGAGAAATTTAATAAGATTCTGTGAGTACGTGATGTACTGTACTGTCTTGTGTGCATAAGAGATGCACACAGGTCTTGACATTCATATTTATTCATACAGGATTCTGAAATGGCATGATTTTAAATATAGCATAAAATCCAAGGATAGTAATAAGGATGGAGGGTGACAGTGGAGCCTGATGCCTTAATTAATGCAAAGGCTAACCCTGATTTTTGAGAAACGGCAAGTTCTTCTGCCTACACCCATGCTGCTGCCATCCTCTGCTGTGCAGAGAGGTGCGAATCCTTGGCCAGAATGCAAAGAAATAGTGCAGCCTTAGTCTGGCTGCACGCTGCTGTTAGAGGGTAGAATAAACATCCATCTGCTACCTTTTTATATCCTCCCTGCCATTTCCGTGATCTAAGGATGTGTTGTTTACCCATGCTGTTTAGTCTCCTTCTCCTTCAACTCTTTCTTTGATTCCCTCTGTGAGGGATGTGGGAATGCCTGTTATATCTTTTATGAATATTATATGTTCCATCTGCTTTTTGGAGTGCTATTGCATTGCTTACAATATTACAAAGGGTTAATTCCAGTGAGGGCTCACAGCTCCTAGCAAAGGAAACAACAGGTTGGGATAGCAGACGTGGTGATCAATTTGCTGAACAGGCAATGCAGGCAATGCCTTTACGTTTTACCTCACCTTACTCAAAAGTTTTGCTTCGGGTCTGGAGTATTAAGGAGGATAATGTGGCGGAAAGCAAAGCTGTGGAACAGGAGAAAGAAAAATTTCTGGGAATAGGAAAGTAGAAACAAGCCACATTCCAGTTTGAGGGCTCAGGGGTGACATTTACCATGCTCCATGCCCACCTCTGCCTCCTTCAGTGCAAGGAGCCACCTGAGATGCAGACCATCTTTGTAGGACTCTAACTTTGGATTAAAACCAAAGCATCCCCTCATCATCCCATTCTTCTGTTCTCTGCTTTGGTGACTTGGCACCCTCCTGTTTCTCTTCCTAACGTACTGAGTTTTTCATATTTCCAGTTCTTCCTACATTCTCATCTGGCTTCCTACTGCTCCTCAAAATCAACACCTTCCAGAAGTATTACTTGAATATTTGTCCAGTTTCTTGCCTTATCTCTCTCCTTCTGTATGAGCCCTGTATCTTAGTTTAGGTTACACAGTACTTTAAGGAGGAACTGCATTAGCCTACCACTACTGAATTTGCCCTGAATTTAGTCTGTCATAAGCTTAAAGTAGTCAGCGTTTCCCCAGCATTTTGTTTTCTCATCTATGGTTTGGATTGACTGTAAATTTTCAGTTTGGCTTTTACATGTTTCTTACTCATTAACCTAAATGAAACATATATATGTATATATCCATGCCTATAGCTTCCTTCTTGTTTTACAATGAAGGGCCTGCTATGAAAGTCTGTTTTTGGCAAACTAGCGCTAAACAGTAAGTTGTATGCCATTAAAAAATTGTTATTTCTTGGTGGCTAAAAAACTGTTGACATAGTCTCTTTCAATCACCTTTACGTACCACATCTTAAAGATGTGCAAAAGCCTGTCTTGAGACACCTATCAAGTTGCATCATGCTTGCTGTGATTAAGTGATTTAGGGAGTGGATAATGAGACGTATCATTTCACCAACAAGAGCACTGATTTGCTCAGGTGTTTGTGACAGCTGCAGGAGCACAGTTTGACTCTGAGTATGGAAATCAAAATGGTGCTGACCCCACAGGGCGTTATCTGTGCAGGAATGCACAGGCTCTGCTTTGCAGGCAGGCACAAGAATAAAGATGTGTTTCCTGGTCCATGAAAAGTGTTTGTGAAAATACCTGACTAAACTAATATTTACTGAACAGGAAAACTGTATAAAATGAACACCAAGCTTTGGTTTGATCTCTTTAAAAAATTACTGAGAATGGCTTATGCTTTCTTTTGACCTCTATTAACCTTATAAGGTACTTTCAAAGGCAATATAGGCCTCTCCAGTACAATAGCCTCATGCTCACAAGTCTTGATGGATTCCTCACTCACCTATATAGTGGCTTTAGCATCTCCATCCTCTCTCCCTCTGCTTTAATTAAGAACTGCTTTGCTCTTTAATTTTTTTTTCCCATTTAATAGTCTATTCCCAATGGCATTAACCCTTGCTTTCCTTGATTTCTTTGAGTTTTTTTTTCCTTCATAACTGTATTAAGTATGGTCCATTTTGAGGAAGGTATTACTGCCTATCCAGGGAGTAATCTTGAATCCTACACCCAGAGTGCTAAATTTGTCCTGGGGATTCTCAGCATCACTTATCCAAGCTAATGTCCTGCTTGCAACAGGATGTCAGTTCCACTCTGTGTGAAGGTCTAGTGTATTTTTAATGGACATTTCAATCTCACATCACCTCAGAGGGATGGGCAGGGAAAAGTGTCTAAAGGTAAGTATTTATATTAAATACAAGGATTTTTTTTGCTTGGTAAAATACCTATTAAATCATTGGATATCAGGTGGTTTTTTATGTGAATAAAGTTTGCATGTGTTTATGAAGACTTTCTCCAATGTCACATATTACTTACCAGATAGAAAAGGTAAGGAAAGATTAGAGAACAGCTGGACATTTGTTTTATAACAGTGAGAAAACAAAAAGGAGTTTCATTCATCTTATTTAGAAATCGACTCTCATGTTCAGATCAGTGTCACTTGTTTAGTTTATATAAGCCCATGAAAAAAGTTTATTAAAGAAAAGAATGCAAGGAAGAATTAAGTGGAAAATTTTATATCCAATCCCTAGCCAATCTGAAGTGACTAAATGCCCAGATGATACCAGGCTTAGTCAAAGTGTCATGAGAAACAGCTGCCCGACCATGCTGATTTCATACTGAGAATTTCTGACATTCCTGCAGTATTAGAGATTTTCACATGTTATGGTAGCGTGATAAGAATCCTACTTTATTAACCATCCTAGTAGTTTTGTGATGTGCTTGTTATGCTGGGAGAAATGTAATTCCTTTGTTTCCATCATACCTGGTACGCCTTGCTGCATAAAGTTCAGCAAAGGCGTAAGTGCCCTAAAAAGCTGGTAGCCTGAGAAATCTGAAGGAGGGTGCATGGTCATCACTTTCTCTATGGAGAACCTGGTGGGTAATTATGGAGATCTTTTCGCCCTCACTGTGGACACAAGGGCTTTTAAAGGCCTTTTCCCCTGATTTTGCTCAGCTGTCATGCTGGTTTATAGATGAGTCATAAATGATGCTAGAGGAGGAAGGAAGCTAAAATTCCTGGCATGAAGATCTGCTCATGGCAAAGTGTGACCGTCTAAGGAACAACAAAGTTGTGAAGTCTTAGTTTAAGGATGTGTGGGAAAAACTGGGGGGAGGAAGGCAGGGAGAGGGACCTATTAGCATATTGGCAAAGTCAAATGCAGCACAAATGTTTTTCAAATCAAATAGATTAGATCGTAAGATCTGACACCAGCACAAGTGCAACCGAGTTTTTCTTGCTGTGAATACTCTGGTTCACCGTTCGAATGGTTTCATCGTTTGTATTTGGACACCATGCGTACCTCTTCAGGAAGAGGACAGCAACATCTAGGTGTGAAATCTGGATTTTGACTCTTTCTGGATGGCTTCATGTCACAGCTTTTGTATTAGCCCTGGGGGTTGCCACTGTCCCTGGAGGCAGGGAGACAAGTGGACTCACAGAGGGTCTGGTGCGGCCTCCGCTCACATTGTTGAAAGTTGATAGTTGCAATATAAATAGCTGTTGTCATCAGATCTCTTTTCTGGGGTGGAAGGTAGAGATTATTGGGGACCTATGTGTCTCGACAGGGGTCAAAAACTACATCAGTTTTGTTGGTCAGGGAGCTCTGCATAACGTTGAGAAAAAACATGAGTAAAACATGTCCAACATGATTTTACTGGAAATGACAGACTTAGCTGATCTTAAAGTATTTTTGACAAGCCAGTGGTTCTTTGTAGTACTAGCTGGAACTTGCTTTGAAGTGGCTTTGCTGCTTTTTTATACTGCAAAAGCTCAAAGGTCAGTAGATTTATCCATTCGAAGGTCTCTGTGGAGAGGTCAGCTCAAAGCTTCACTCTGTTTTACTCCTCATTCAAACGAACACAGGGCGACTGCAGAGGTTAGTTAGGAGATAGGATTACAGTGTCTGCAGTGTGGAGAAGGTGCACCTCTCAATGTCCCTATTATGGTTAATTCCATGTGAACAAATGACCCAATTCATGAACGACCAGGCTTCGGTGAGAATGCTGTGGTCAAAACAGAAGTCATCCAGAATTTTATCTGCACTATTAATCAGTGGTATAAAAGTTTTATCTACCGTCAGGTTTTCAGGACTTCAGGCGTCTGAAGTCATCTAGGTTAGGCTTGTAGTACCTGAGAAACTGGATGCCTGGGAAGGAATTTGTGCTGAAAACTGTATTTCTGTCTCTGTGCTTTTTTCATGTGAGCATAACCTTTTGTTTCAGGTATGAATCCTCTCCTGCTTATCCATGTTACTCTGAGATCAGACAACTGCAACATGTTCTACTTGCAGCTATTCCTAGAGGGAATTTAAAAGCCCAAGCTATCCCACTTATCAAAGGCGGGGAACATTTAACACCACTGTGCCACGAACCGCAGCAATTCCTTGTGGTCTCCTGGGTAGGATTCAAGGTGATGGCATTGACCTTTATAAACCTAAATAGTCTGTCCCAGCTTATTAGCGCCTTCTCTCCATGCAATACTCCACAGCTGTAATTGGGAAAGGTTCAAACTGAAAGTGTTTTGGGATAATGCTTTGATTGTGCAAAAGCTAGGACTTTTTTTCTGCAAATTCTTCCAAGTATATCAGGTTGGGGGGGGGGCATTCTGAAAAGGAGTATAACAAGGTGTTGATGGATTGTTCATCAGTATGGAATAACACATTGTGAAAACATTTCTTCATGACTTTGCTTGTTGCTGGCAAGAAATTTCATTTGACTTTGATTGAGTTCAGATCATTAGCCCACTGGCTCAGCAATTCATTCAGGAGAGCATAATTTTAGTTGCGACACTGGAAGAGCAGCTATGTAAGCATTATCCTGCTATCCTAAAGCCCAGAATGTAAAGACAGCCAGCTTCCAAACCTCTGTTTATTTCCTAATACAGGACCTATTTCCCAGACATTGTGGCGGTATTAGTATGCCTGGGGCAATGGGTAGTGACGGTAAACTCAGCTGCTGAGATGCACTGGTCTTCCCCAGGAAACCCGGTTGTTAAAGAACGTTGTCATCTCCGTGCCTCGGTGGGGAGAAGATGCATAAATGCAGGGCAACAATGAGAAAAAAAGATCATTGGATGTCTGTTGTAGTAGCAAGTCATTCAATTGTTTAAAAACAGGCACTTAAAAAGAATAAAATTAATTCTTCCATTTCATAAGTGTTATAAATTAGAAATCTATAACTCCTGAGTTTTAAACAAAAATTATCTAGACTTGCCCACAGGAAACTTTGCATTATTTTCTGTTATTCTCACTGATCACTTCCTTCTGAAGCTGAGTGCTCATGTAATCTGGTGCATCAGTCACAGCATGGAAAAAGGTTTGGACACAGGCTGGGTGTGGCATGTAATAAGAGGGCAGAGCAGTTTCCAATCATTATAAAGATACAGCAGGGTGGTTTCTCTCCACATGTAAGTTCTCTTAAGAGAGAGCAGCATAACACAAAGGCACAGCTATGCCTTATATGTAAGTGTTAGAAAAGGATCTACATTGGACTACAACTGGCTTTACCATCCTTCACATGAGGACTCTGTGTGAGGTTGAGAGTGGTGAAACGTGGCAATGGGGAGCATGGAGAGGATTTATCTGAGACTTGGAAACCTGGTTAAGGAGGTTTGCTCTGTATGAGCAGGGGCTGTCAGACTCTATGCCATGTCCAGTATGTTTGTGATAGTGCTTTGTAAAGCAGACTACCATGAATTAGAAAAGGTAAAATCCCACAGGATTCCTGTTTTGCTGCTGGATATTAAAGGTCTTTGACCTACATAGTAAGAGCCCATTTGCCTAGACAAAAGAAAAATTGCACAGAGCTTTCAAGTTACTCAAGTTTATCTGAATAGCAACAACTCCTGAAGGAATGACAGAAATGTTTTTTTCCTTCCTCCCTTCCCTGTTTATAGCTCTGACCTGCACTTCTTCAGCACTTCAAACAAAGGCAGAAACTCTGTATTTGCTCTGCCTGGGTTTTGTTATTCTAGGTTCCTTGTGTGACAGGAGAGTCTTCTCAGATTGCTCTTATCTGTGTTGGCTTGTAGAGATGTTAAACCTCAGAGCCCTAAGATCCCACGCACCATCAGAGCAGCTATCATAGCACACGTTGGCCTCCCACGATATAAACAAACCTTCCAGTATCAAAAGGTAATAAAATACATAAAACTTTAAGATCTTTTGATAGTTTTGTAGTGAATAGCTTCTCTCTGAAGTGTCCCAGATGATGTTCCTCTGACAGGCACGAGACTGAAAAAGTAGTATAATACGACAATCCCTAAACTTGTTTTTAATAATATCATTTTAGCAGTGCACATCATTTCTAGAGCAATTTCTCTTGTGTATTAAAACACACATACCTGGAAATGTGTCCTAATATATTAAGAACAGCACTGTTTCACAGCATCAATGGATACACAAAGAGGGAAGGATTTAAGTGAGTGGCTAGAATAAATGGGAAAAATGTACCATGGAGCTGGTACCTTTCTGTCTTTACTGAGCACCCAGGGCCCCTGTTACACAGATGGGCTCAAGACTTAAGTCATGTAAAGCCCTATCTCCTCTGCTATGGTTTTCCTGCTCACCTAGTAAGCTGTCATCACTGTTCAGGTAGAGGCCTGGATTCAGTCTGTCATTAAGCACCTAAAATACAGACCATACTTCTCTGTAGTCAAAGGAAGCAGCTCCAAGGTCATTTCAGTCTACTTAAACATTGAATCACCCTCATGAGCTGCCTGGCCCTCTTAAGACCAGAGAGGAAACCTAGGAAGACCATACACATATACCCAGCCCATTGGCTGGGTGCAGTTTTCCCTCCTATGCATCAAGGGACTGCATCTCCACCAGATGCAAGCCTTTCTTAACCCCCTTCTCCATCCTCCAGCCTGCCTCTTGTGCGATTGCCACAAAATGTAGCCCATCAGATGTACAGTTAAAAAACACATGGACATCATGCTAGGAAAGCATATGTGCACACTATGCAGAATGCTGTGTACATGATGGAGTGGAGAAGATGCAAAGGGCATGGGTCCAGGATGCTCTCCCCCACAGAGGGTGGATGCTCCCTATCATGCTCTGATACCCACTCACATACAGATGAGTTGTCTTTGCCATCCTGGCCCTGCTGTCCTGGCCACTGGAACGGAAAGGTGCAAAACCAGAATTGCCCATGGCTGTTTTGCTCTTTAAAGAAGAGACACAAAGGTTGCACTGACCTTTAAGAGAAGCCAACATTCTCCGCAGGACAAAGCTTTAGTCCCGAGTAGCTCTCAACTATTCAGTTCAGTGATTCGGCCCAGCAAAGCAGGCAACCACTAGCCAGTGGGCTGGAGACTGCTCTTATTCTGGGCTCCAGTGGTCCTGACTCACTGTCCCAGCTGAGGTCTCTCTGCCTGGGCAGTGGGGATGTCAAAGATGCTGCCTGACTACACCAGTCAGTGAGATCTCAGAATTCTTGGGGTCTGTCACCAGGGAAATCTCTCCATTGCTGTAGTACTTTCTGCTTTCTGCTGTTACAGAAAGGCATCAGGATCCCAATTAAGTATACGGTGCCTATGGTTTTAGATAAAAAAATCCACCCAAGTATAGTCCTTGCTCCAATAGTTTAGAACAAGGAGGAAAACCCACCAAACAAGTACACTATGTGCCTGGGAGAGG
Organism: Aptenodytes patagonicus; assembly: GCF_965638725.1. Taxonomy (NCBI): domain Eukaryota; kingdom Metazoa; phylum Chordata; class Aves; order Sphenisciformes; family Spheniscidae; genus Aptenodytes; species Aptenodytes patagonicus. Next base: position 27,261,906 of record NC_134950.1, read on the forward strand.
GAAGCAGCAGTCCTTATGACCAATAGGTTTCCTGACATATATGTGAACCCACATATCCCCATATAGGCATTGCCACAGAAGAGTCTTACATACAAAGGAGATGATTGTCTCACCTTGCCCTTCGCTAAGTGATTTTAGTTCGGGTTTGTTTCAGTTCCCTGGTTACCTGAAACCCAGCCTGCTGAAATACCACCAGTTGCTCCAGCTAGTACATAATTGTCAGCCCATTTTTAGAGGAATAACAAGGCTCCCGGCTGGCCCAAGGCTGGAGAGACGTTTCAACGCATTGTTCCACTGGCAAGGTGGCAGCCCTTCCTGCTGTGATGAGGGGCTCACCACTCACCTCCCACCAGCCCCCCAACCTGGCTCCCAGCACTGGGGGTGCAGGAGCTCCTGCCAGGCACCACAACCCCCATACCGCAGGTTACTTTGCTTGTCCCTGCCGGCTGCCTTCACAGTATTGGTACCTGAGACTTGCCTTTCCCCTTTGCCCATTTTGAGGGCCTCTGTCCTGCAGGAAAGCTTTGGGGAAAAGGCACATTGCTTTTTAAGAGTGACTCTGGGGTTGAAGTGTAAGTGCCCCTCCCTCCCTCCCTGCCTTCTCCTCTGCTCTGAGAGTTAGCCGCAAAATAGATTTCTGTAGATACCGGGTAAAGCTCTGGTCTCCCTTTCACTGATGTAGCTGCATTAGGATCAGAATCAGGCCCACCAGCTTTTTTTAGAAGAGAGAAATATATATTTCTCCTCCATCATGAAACTTCCTTGAGGAGATTTTGTTATGTTACGATCCAAGTCCTGCTATTTGGCACAGCAAGTAATTATTGTACAGTTACTGATTTTCTGACTCACCCCTTTGCAGATCAGTTCTGCTTCTTCGGATTCATTACAAGCCTCAAGGAGCTGAGCAGAAAAACAGCATGTCCCACCTTCACATGTCAGATAGTAAAGCTTAGTCATGCAGCTTAAAATAAAGTAAGCAAGGGGCAGATGGCAAAAAGGACAAAATGTGGCTTATTTAATCTGCTTGTGTTTGCAAGGAAGTAATTGTCTTCTAGGCTCCAGAAAACAGAGTGCTACCAGAAGACAAACAATGAAGCCTCTCTTTCCAGGGCACATATGACACTATTTGTACAGCTTCAACAGGAGCCTGCAGTTAATTCAGGGCTTTCAATAAAATTTACATTCACCATATGTAGAGGATAAAACACCTTCCTTGAATTGGGAAGCTGAATTGACCTGCTTCCCCTCCCTCATGTGATCAGTTCACCCAGAGAAACTGTAATCCTCTTTTGAGCCCATACAGTAAAAATGTCTTTAACAAAACAGCCTTTCCAACCTAAAACTTTTACGTGAGGAAACAAGGCACTAAGTGGTACAACAACTTGAAACACATAATACTATCAGAAACAATGACTATCGGCTTGACAGTTTCCATCAGACTGGTACCAATTTAAAGCTTTTAGTAAGTGCAATCATTAATGTGTGCAGAGCTGTTAAGTAGTGAGTCAGAGTAACTTAGCTACATTTTGTTTTGTACTGACGAACCATGAAAGAACAGCTCAAATACTGGAAGTACAGTTGCTGATTAGGTATTTAGTTTTGCAAGCATCCTTGAAGTTTTATTCAGCTGCTTTTAATGAACGAGTGTCTACAGCACAGTTCTGCACAGGGTGAAAGAATCCCTTTCTTGCCTCAGACAAATGGGACACATTTTAAACCTACCATGTGACTGGCAAGAGGACCAGCTCCTGAGCAAAAACAAGGAGAGGGACAGCCTGAATCAAACTGCATGTAAGAAAAACTTATACCTTCCAAATGCTCTGAAAAGTTTTAGCTTTTAGATGTTTTTAAGTAGGGAGCACCTCCTGAAGATGCCAAAGTCATCAATGTGTTATGTTTAACACCCTTTGGAGAGCCAGAGAGGACCCCGCTAACTCTAGAGGGTGCTGTATGTATTTGTACCTGGTTGACAAATGACAGCTGCGAGGCATGGATAACTGGAGAAAACGGAACATGAAAATGTCATGATGCCTACAAATTTGTTGTACGTCCCCAGATTCCCAAACTTGAGCTCCAATAATTTCTAGGAGTCTTTATAAAACAGAGAAGGAGGTGCAGGGAAGACAGCTGCAATCATTAGGGGGAGGAAGCATCAGCCCTATGAGGAGAGACTGGAGCTGAAATTCTTGTATAGGAAAAGGCTGGTGAGGAGGGAAAGTGCTCCAGGAGTATAAAATCATGAAGATGGCAGATGAAGTTAGAGCAGCTCTTTCACCCACCAGTTGTGCAGGCATTCAGTAACACTAGTAGGAGATCAGTTTAAAAAAGACAGAAGGAAGTTCTGGACAAGCTTGTAGTGACAGATAGCTTCAGATGGTTCAAAGAAAAATTGGACAAATTTCTGGACAAACAGCTATAACGATAAAGGGAATAAATGGACATACCCTCTGGCATCTCTAATCCAGTGACTGCAGAGAATGGATTAGAGGCTAGGGTTGCTGCTGCTGCTGGGGCAGAATACTTGGCCAAATAGACTATTGCTTGTGTTCCGCTGGTGTTTCTTGTTTCCTATTCTTCATGAGACTCTAGAGGTAGTCCAGTCTGGGTGTTGTCAGTATTGGCCATAAATATTGGTATTTGTATATGCAGAATTTTAATCCTGGATCTCACTTAGCTGTCATCTAAAGCCTTTACCCGCCTCTGTTTTTGATGTTAAAGTTCATTCAGTGTTTAAAGATCCACTTCTGGGCTTGTCTAGAGGCACAAAAATCTTGAAAATGAAGAAGAGCTCAGCACCACCTTCATCCTTAGCCCTCAGGAAGCAGGTTTTTTTCTACCTGTTTCATCTCTAGGGCTTGGTTTGCTTCTCTACTATCTGTGTCACGAAGACAGACATAAAAGAAAGAGCAGCGGTGCTTACCTACAGGATAAGTTAAGAGTTGATAAACTCGAGAAGATGGAGTCACCTTCATTTCAGTCACCATATCGAGGCCAAACCTCAGAAAAGAGACCTAAGGCACACTCCTCGCCATCCTCAGCATTTTCTTTCTTTAGTATTGTTTCAGCATAGGCTGTTGCACCACAGAGAAAAAAAAGGAAAGTCACCTCAAGATAAAGCAAAAAGAAAATAGGAGCACAAATCCTGAGCGTGTGTGAGGATCTGGCTTCCGACCGTATTTGTTGTGCAGTTCTTGCATGATATATCAAACACTCCCCAGACAGGCACAAAGACCTCTGAGGCTGGTTGTTTGGAAGTCAGGCATTCCAGACCCACGTCCTTAACTGAGTATCTTGAGAGTGGCCAAACTTCTTTTCCACCTACACTAGTCAGTGCTCTGCCTTGATTTCGCAGGAGCCACTGGGTAAGGTGGAAGTGCTTCTGAGAACAATGCTTTGGATACAGATGCTATACCTGCTCATTATTATTTCTGTGACACTTGCACTAAAATAGGAATCTGCCTAATTTTATTGTGGCTGGTATAAATATGTGGTGCCTGCCAGAATGCAATTTTCTAACCTGTGATATCACCAACACAATGAGTCGTGACAAAAATCCCACCAGTGTAATAACAATGAACCATGTTTCCTGTAAAGATTAAAAATAAGAGCTTAAGATTTCAAAACTGCCTAGCAGTTTTGGTTGCTGTAGGTGCCAAACTGCGTGAATGCCTTAAAATCAGAAATTACTGAGGACACGGTCACAGGGATGACTCTCACTGCAGGTTTTTCAGGTTGGAGACCACTACAGCCATCAAGTTTGCACAGAAAACTCTACAGACGGCAGGCAGAGGTGACGACAGAAATCCAAAACTGTTCCTTAAAATTTGCTTCCTCTTCACATTTAAAAGTTCCTTTTACTTCAGCATTAACAAAATGAAAGTAGAATGTTTGGGAGTTGGTTGAAAGCCAGGGTGGTGAGGTAGCATGAGAGATGTGTTGCTGCTGCATCTGTGCCCTGTACTAGGAGGCAGGTATCTTCTCTGCAGTGCAGTTTTTCTTCGTGTAAGAGTTTCTCTTACAAGGGACAGGATTGGTTTTGGTCACCACCACCCTTAGTCTGGTATTCCCAGTGCTCCTGAATGTTGCGCCTCCTGACCTAACCCTCCCACTCTCTTTCTATCTCCCTGTCTAATGTATTGGGCTAATTTCTAGCAATACTTTTGAAGGCGTTCATAACAACAACAAAATATTGCTGGTGATGTGGAAATCTGCATGTTCATTTTAGGTCAGACACATTTACTTGCAGGTTATCTGAATCTTCTCAGGATCTAGAAATCACCCAAAAATCTAGTAAAAACAGGCACTGCTACTTTAGAGTGCGGCTATAGCAATGAAGTAAATGCAAAGGAACATGCTAAGATAAGAAGAATTCTGTTAACGTTTCAAAACCACCAGCGAAATAAAAAAAAATGTAGTGGCTAGGTCAGACACTCAGGTCAGTTCTGATTTTGCCAAAAGCAGTTTATTTGTTCCTTCAAAGGAATGCAGCAGAAGTGCACATGTGGCTTGTCATGTCCTGCCGGAGCTCTCTGTACTTCACGTCACACACAAATTTTATTTCAAAGATGATGCTGTTTGCCAGGGTGTCGCAAATAGTTGTTATCCTCCTAGCCAGCAAGTTCCTACAAGTACCACGTAACACAGCAAATTCCTGCTATCTAACTTTAAAGTTACCTTGACTCAATTTCTCTCCTCTATGGCTTTCCCAGGATTGAAAATAATAGTAAAAGAATGGTTCAAAAAGCAGAAACGAAACCATGAAAGCATTTGGGCTTATCTTTTTTAATAGAGGCCTGGAGAAAAGACAAGTTAACCCTTCTGATAAAAAAAGCATGTTAATCTCACCTCAGACAGATTTTCAGTAGCTGCTGTCCAACTCCTCCCCTCTAAATTCAGGCACCTCTGTTAGTAATGTAGTGTCTGATTAGCAAAAGTATTTAGTAAGCTAATGTTCACTGTCCACAGCAGGAGGCTCACACAGCTTGGCTGATGAGAAATGAACTGCCTGAAGCTAGCTTTTAATGGCAACTAATTTCCCATATTTGATACTCAGCTCAGCCAACTAATATCTAGCTCAACCGTGACAAGACAATCACAGTTCCTTTTGAAAATCCTTTAATCTGGGATGCAAACCAGTGTGCTCAAGGCTATAATGAACTTCTGAGATTATGTACTGGCTATTTTAGAAGGAGGTGTATTTTCTCTTCCTTTTTTTCTTTTCTGTCTCAGAAAGGCTTAAGAACACATACTTTTATAATTTCCTGCTTTTACACATTTTGCCTAGTGCACAGAGATAATCTCCTCCTGAAAGTCACTGGCAAAAAAAGTTTTAAAAGGCCAAGTAAACAGATAACCCATAGGATGTGGCAGTTCACAACAGCACAACATCATAAGTGGCTTTTAAATCAATTGATCTTGTTATTCTAAATGTGTTTTAAATATCTAACATATTTTATACTGTACTGGCTTGGGCTTTGACAAATCCCATTACTCTCTGTTACTCTATCTCATTACACAGTGAATTATTAAATAGAACACTTAACCTAATTAGATATTATTGTCATGATACATACAGACATCCTGAAACGAGTCATTCCTTTTTGTTGTTCTGACTAGTCCCTCAGTTGTTTTTTTTAACTCTTATTCTGTGTTGTTGTTGGGGTTTTTGCTTTCTTAAGAAGCATCAAATCTCTGGCAAAAGGGTTTTTTTTTCTGTTTCTTTCTAAAATGGTTCCTGGATATAGCAATACACAATGTATAGACGTAGGTTCGTAAGAGAAATGGCATGTGTGTCTGTACATAGATACACAGAAACACACACAGAGCAACTAACAATTAGTCTGGGCCACATACACATTTTTTTCTCCTCTAATAGTGTGCATAGTCTTTCACTTCCATGGAGTTAGTAAGATATGCTTAGAAATATTTTCATTTTAGACTAGACTATAAATTTTCATTCCAAAAACATTCATTCCAGGAGGGGGGAAAGTCTTGTACTCTTCTATAAGTTAGCTGAAAACCCCAGCCTGTACCACGCTGTATGCCTGGTACAACGCAGGGCCATACAGCCTGCTGTCAAACCCTCACTGATGGCCAAAGCGTGCATCTGTAAAGCTGTATGAGATAATTGCTGGCTATTCATTTCAGAGAATTATCAGATCGACAAAGTCAGGCTAGTGCATTTTCTCAGTCTTTTCAAAGTATGGTGCAGTCACGGCTGGCTAATTGGAAAAGATGTTTCCTATCATATAGTATACTTTTAAATTAACAGACTGTCACTTGCAGATCTGTTTCAGATCACTTCATTATTATTCCAGCAAACTTTCAAAATAAAATATTTATTTTTCTCAGTCATACTGTGCAAATCAGGTCAAAAATATTACTTGACATAGGCATAACTTGTAAGAGTTGCTTTGGCTATTTACCAAGCTGTCATGTTTATCTTTTCAGTGGCATTTCCCATATTGGGAAACATGACAAATACTGTAGACAGTGTTATTGTTGTGGGAAGCAGTTATCCCGTGTTTAATGATGCTAACTATAGATTACTCATTTTTCAGAAATGGCCTATGTGTAAAACCCTCCAAGATGTATTAACTCAGTTAATTCATGCCACCTGAACACATCTCTGTGCTGAGGATGTCCTGGGGGTGATGCAGTGTCTTAGCGAAGGTCCCCTTTGCTGTTTGCTTTGTATGGCACCACTAGATCTTCTGAGTGTCCCCTGTCTTTTTTGCTGACCATCACAGAGGCAATAGCCCACAGTGTCAAGTCCTTCTTACAATTGTTAGGTATCTTTTGTGCTACCTCCTAGAGAATTTTACCTTATTTTTTGTTTATTCCCATACGCCTGTTCCCTCTTCATTTATTTATTTTTAAGTCAAAATGATGGAATTCCAGCTCTGCAGTCAAGATGACCTTCACTTTTCCATGTCAACATCAGACTTAAATAGTTTTGTTATTCACAATGTGCATGTTAGCTATCACAACTGTATTTGTTGTGAATATTGACAACAATATTTCCCTGTATTTCTCAGTGAAAGTGAGACACACACAAACATGCATCAAATAAGAAGAGAAAATACAAAATGGTGGCTACCGTCTGAGTCAACGAGCTCCTCGTATTCTTATCTGTATGTATAAAAGTGAAATTACTGGATTTCTTTAGCTATTTTATGAGTGAAATTAGAAACTGACTTGCACGATAGTAAGACTCTTATGAGTCACTGATACTTGGTGCTGCTTGACAAGTATCATCTCTGTGTGGATGAGCTGGTTTAAAAAAAACCAGGCGTAAGTATTGCCATTTCTACTATCTGGAAAACATGTAAATCTTTAAAAATGTTAGGCTCAGCCAACATCAGAAAACAACCTTGAAAAAAGGTGGGATGTTTATGACCAAATGGAATGCCTTGAAACCAAACCCCAAAGATTTAAATCCACATTTTTAACTGATGAGATGAATTTTTTGATGTACCATTCAATATCTGTGATGCAGCAGAATGCCCACCCAGAACCTGCTGAGATGAGCTGTTTTACGATCTTGTCAATGTCCACAGGAAACCAATGTTTTTTATTAAGCCCAAAATTCACTATGAATTCAAGATAAATATTAATGGTATTTCAAAAGTATATGTCCTTTATAAATCACTATTTTAAATGACATATTTCTGAAATGAAAAGAGATTCCTAGTGTTTGTTTTGATGCTACATATGCTATTGTGTTATATCAGGGGGAAACATTGTGTTTAGAGGACTTTCTGGTTGTAAAGTCAAGTGTTCAAAAACTAGGAGAAAGGAGATTAGGAGATGAGAGAGGGATTAGGAGAATGGGTGGCCATCTATGAAACCTTAACCAGAGCCCTTGTGAAACAGCATAGCCTGTACTCACATGATCACCTACTACTTTCCAAAGGACTCTTGGATCATTCAGTTCATGGAAGGAGGGATGCAGAAATAATGTGTTAACGTCTGTGTGGGAAAAAGGCTTATTACCTGCAGGGCCTTGGCTTTCTTCGTGGCTGCTGTTAGGACACACTCAGTGCTTGAGGCAGGATGCCATGAGAAGAGAAGGGTGATAGTTTCACGAGAAGGCAGCTCACAGAAACCCTGGAAAACTGGATTCTCTCCCTCATTCCACCACCAAATTCTGTTGCGATGCTGGGCAGTCACTCGGATCAGTTCTTTCACAGGTGGCCAATAATTATATGTTCCTCCATTTGAAAGTGCTTAACTTAGATTAGGGTTTCTATATCAAAAGTGCCAAGCACTCATAACTGCAGTGACATTCCTGAGCATATACAGCTATATTATGCTAAGTACTTTAAAAAATTAATTCCTAGACATCCTAAAGTGGGCACCTAAAATTAATGGGCATTTTTTTTACTATTTTCATCTTAATATCTTTAAGTATTAGTTCCTCACTAGTCAAATGAGATAATTATACCTCTCTCCATCATCAGGTTGTTATGTAAGTAAAATCATAAAAGATTTTGAACCACTTAGGTGCTACAGTGACGAGTGCTATGAAGAAGCCTCGAAGTAAAATGCCAGCTCTGTGTTCAGTGTGGGATTGCATGGGGTGTATTGGAAAGGGCCTGGGGCCACATGTCGAATGGCAGGACCAGAACCCAAAGTGATCCCGTGTACGGTGAGCACGCTTCTGTCTGCACACCCTGTGAAACCAGTGGTGTTCCTCAGCACCAGAACCAGTGAAGTCAAGTCTGCCGCAGCTTTGTGTCCTCCGCATCTAAGCCAGGGTGAAGTCTCACTGGAGTTTTTTTCTGTAGATGAGACACTGCGACTATTAACTCTCTCCTGTCTTGGTTCTCTGACAGGTAATAGTGAATGAGTTCACAATAAAGTTTTGCTTCTAAAGGAGGCAGTAAAAGGGTATCCAGCTGCCCAGTTTCACAAAAAAAGCACTAGTACAGACTATGAGATCTCAGTCATCTTTGGACAATTTTGGTTGAAACTGGCCAGTGCATTCAAAACATCATGGCCACCAAAGCCTTGCTGTCAAGAGAAGACAGACTAAAAATAATTTGTGGTGGTACACAGGTACATTTGTATTCAGGGTGACAGCTGAACTGTGTTTCTCATGTTTCTTAGTGTCTTAAAGCTTCCTACTGTTTTAATAGGCTGTTTTAGATGCAAGCCTATTTTAGAAAGGGAACTGAAATATCAGCTATGTTAAATAGCCTTACAGACCCACTGCATGGAGAAACAGTAAGACTGAGATCTTTACATGAGTGTCACAGATCTTCTCAGGCTTGAGCCAGCCTTTGGTCAGGAGAATGGGTTGTTACCCTTTCTGTGGATCTGCCCCCGCAAGAGGATGGTGTTGGGTTATGTGATAAAAGGCTTGTGACATGAAGGATCCCAGAGCCATGAGGGCAGATGGGGGGAGCCCCAATACCCTGGTCAGAGACACAAGCCCCTGCCCCTGTCTTCTTATTAAACTCTATTTTGAACTATTTTCCTGAGTGGGAGATATTTTGCATGCATGAGCATGCATGGTGCCAGCAACTGGAGTTGTACCATGGGTCACAGGGGCCGAGGTGCCTGAGGTGCCAGCAAGCAGAGAGGCCAGAGCCCATGCATACTGTCTGGTAGATATGCCAGTGTATGATCGCTTGCAACCATCAAGCTGGACTTGCCAGCAAGTTGGATAAGAGGTTGGGAAGCCAGGCAGAGACCAGAGGGTCTGCCAGCTCTGCACCAGCAACTGGAGGGGCCTGCCGGGCCCTTGGGGACCCACATGTCTGGATGCCAACAGTCGGGGAAATGGGGGATCCAGGGACAGTTTTGGGGTAGACAGAGTGTCTAGAGCCAGCTAGTAGAGGGATCCATATGGTGTGTATATAGGTATATATATTTTCCATTAACGGGCTGTCAACCTGATCAGCTAGAGAGGGGAACAGGATGAGGCCATGGTGCTGTTTGTATTTTCTGTCTGTGTTGATCCATGTGGCCGGCCACAGGTGTGTGTGTGTATATATATGTGTGTGTGTGTGGTGTGTATGTGAGCCTATTGGGAATACATGCTCAGCCTCACTACCGGCTGGTCCGGGGGATACGGAGCCGCAGCAGCCTCCCCTCTTTTGGGCTGCTGGGCATGACAAACCCTAACAGATGGGCCCTTCTCTGCCAGAAGGTTTCAAACCCATCTCCTAAACAACTAAGGAATGCTCAGGAATACTAGATTTGCTTCCAGGATACAAGGAATTATGGCCTAATGGTTACAGATCCGCTTGTATCTCCTCCTCTGAACCTGTCCCCTGTCGTACCCTCACCTGCTGTATAATCACTTCTCTCTTGGGAGCGGCAGGCAGCACTTAGCAGCTTTGTTTCAACAACACATACACTACACAAAACAGAAAACACTACTGCATGGCTTCTTCCCTTTATGATAACCTGCTTCATACTGTTCCTCCTCCTTCAGTGTTGTTCTTTACATTTTTTTCCCCCCTGAACGCTTTTCTGGACGGACATTTAGTTGAAAGGAGGGGCTGTTGCTAGGTTATCTTCCCTGGGCTAGCTAGCAAAGAGTTTCAAATGACTTCCATGTTCCTGAGCAGAAAGACTTCTCCAGGCACTGATTTTTTTTGCTGTTTTCCAAAAACAGCAACATTGTCAGCTTGAAGGAGGATGTTGCCTCTGGAAGGTTGTAGCGGAGCAGTTTGGGGGTGGGTGAGAGGGCCAAGTTGAACATACAGGCACCCAAATTTTAAGATAGAAATAGTTTGCAAAGGAGTGCCCCACCAGCTTGATAATAACTTTTCAGCCCCAAGTGACAAGGCTCACATTTGCTGTAGAGTCAGGATCAGCGCTTCAGTGTCTGCTGCCTGCAGTTTGCTGGTTCCCTCTCAGATCTCATCTTCCTTCAAGGCACACGAGGCCTATCTATACACATTTCACTCACTGAGTTACAATCTGATTTATCCCTACTTACCTCATGATTCAAGAGATGAATGATTTGTTAGTGTAGATGTATCAAAACTGATGTCTTTAACTCTTAGGTCCTGCCATGGCTCATCTTTGGAGCTTTGTTGGGAGGATTGGACTCTCCTTGTATCACCCACACTTCTTCCAGAAGAGCTTGAAAATTGAGCTAATTGAACTGTTTACTGTGTAGAAACTATTTACTAGGAGGAAAAAAACAGGCTTTTCATTGTAATGCAATTTTTAGAGGAAATCGCCCAATTTAGAATTAGATGATACTTAGTTGATAAAAATCTCCTTACAGGCGCTTTGCCATGCTCTGTTGTTAATTTTTCCTTCACAAATTGCTTGTTCCCAGCATTGCAAAACTCTGTGGTTTACTGTAAACATATTACTGCTAAGAACTGAAGACAGAGGTCTTTTTTTCTTCTTTTTTTAAGTAGAAGGAGTGCAGCTGTTGATCAATTTTGTGACGTGAAGGATGGTGATGTCATGACCTGGCAGGAACAAACACTGACCGCAGGAGGTGGAAGAGGAGTGGATCCAGACAAGGAAATAACCCACCAGTAATACACTGTTCAGAAAAAAAGCAAGGGGGCAAAAGGCACAATTAAAGAAATCAGGGAGATATGAGGAGGAGGCAGCTCTGGATTTTAAAATCCTGTGGTTGAGAATTGAAACCTTACACACCTCAAATTTCTATTCTCTTTTTCTCTCTCTCTTTGTTAGATGGAAATGTTGCTTTTGCTTTTTGGTTCAGCGGTTTTTTTTCTGAATATAAGATAATTTGTCTTAGACTAGATAGAGGGGGGCAGACTTCAGCTGGTGTAAATGGGTCTCACTTCATACTCACTGAGAAGCTGCTCCAACACTCTTTGTTCTCTGTATATGAAACAGAACTGCTGAAACATGTCAACTGCTCAGTGCTTATCGCAGCATTCTTGGTTAGGCCCTCTTCATCTTCTGCTTTTGTATCGTATTGCTTTGTACCATTTTCTTGCAGTTCTGTCAGAGAGGTAACTACATTTCATTGATGGTGTGTGTGTAACTTGTAGTCTTTAGGAAAAATAATAAAGAAGCAAACTGACACTTATACTGTAAATGCCTGGAATTAATTCCAGGAAAGAATAATCTTTCAAAGCAGAAACACTACGTGGATGGCAGATTGTCAGCTACTCACAATTTCTTTCTACACTGACTTGGCATCAGTGCTGATATCTTTTCCTTTGCCCTTTCCCTAGATGCATTAATGCCACCACACGTGACTACAAGTTCACTATTGCTGGATGCAGCAAAAATGTATCTGCATCCCTGCAGGTGGATGTTGAAATACCGTGTTGGGCCGGTGAAGAGTAATTTTACTAAACAGTTGATACCTAGTATTACTTTAGCTTTTAATTTTCTTTTCCTTCTCTGCTATGAAAAATTGGCTGTCTCTCAGACCTCTGAAAACAGTGCTGGATTCTCCAATACCAAATTGCATTGCTGTAGCTCCACTGGCTTCAAAGTGGATACTCCTGATTTACTGGCCTTCAGTGAGAGTAGAGTTGAGGCCATAGTGCTGCATGTATTTAATATTAAATGTCTCTGGTATAGTATCACAAAGCCAGTTTTCTAATGTCTGTGTCTTCTAAATAATTAATCTAGAAGTCTGTATGTCCTGGCTCCAGTAAAACCACTCTACCGGTGTTGACCATTATTTGTGATTTAGTGTTAACTTTTTTTTTCAGTCAAATAAAAAAACGTATTTTGTGTGCACCCAAGTCAGATGTTTCTGGAAGAATAGGGCCTTTGATAACACTGAGGGAAAAATTTAATTGTACCCCCACCCCCACATAATTTACATAACTCAGATTGATGAGATAGGAAGGAAAGTGTTTACAATGCAAGAAGATAGGAATTTGGGGATTTAAATAGGAAGCGAATCGAAATGAGCTGTCTGAGGTAATTATGAAACACATACTTCATATGTTTTCATTAGATATTGCTATTATACTACACAAGGCAAAGGAGTTTGATTAAACTACAGCTCAGTATATAAATTTATGCATAAATTACCCAGAAATCAGTTAGTTCATTATCTTTCAGGAACTCAGCAGGGGACTGAGCAAAAGTTTAGGTGCATTGGGATAAATAATTTGAACAAGAATAAAACCTGCATTTGGTAGGAAGAAAAAACACAGGCAAGGAGATGGAGCACGACAAGGGGTTAAATTAACTCCTGTGCAAAGCCCCAGGCATGGAGAACAGCAGCAGGGCAGTGAGGGCTGAGCTCCTTCTGAACCCCGGGGAAGCCCAGGGCACAGGTAGTGTTTGCCAGTAGCTCCCGTGGGACCACGCTAATGCCTGGTGAAGGGACACTTCTCTCCTGCAGGCACACCTGCAGTGCAGGCGCCAGCTTTATCCTTTCTGTTTGGAAACAGTACTTCAGGCTGGTTTGCTCGTGGGAGGGGGCTCAGCAAATAGCGGGGAGCTAAATTACTTTCTGATTTAACCTCCAGCCTCTGGCGTGTGTTTTTTTACGAGAAGGAAAACATTTTCTTAGATATGCTCATCCCTTACCTTTTGCAATATACTCATTTTTAGAAACATTGCGTATGGAACCATCTATTATAGATCTCAGGAAGGATTGTAGCTGAAATCCACCATCAGGCTGCCCACAGCTTCGAGACAGCTTTTGACCGCTGAATGTTGCTGCGAAGGAGCCACCAGATGAAAGGTGATGCTGTCAGCAGATCTGTGGCAAGCAGTCAGAGTACGATCTCCACAGACCCTTCTAGCATTAAAATCTATGCTAAATATTGCTTAGTGTATTTTCAATTGGTTGTTATTCTTCAGGCCAGACTCTGCCATTTAAAGAAACAAGTGTTCACAGCAATGTAATACCAACCATTCGGTGAGAGAAGCCATCACAAAACATTCTGCATTAACCTTTCTTATAATTGTTGTAGGTCTGTGAATTCACTCCAGGTCTGTACATCAGCATTTGATTGATAGAAACCGTGGCTCTCACAAGTACATATATGCTCTTTTTCCCTTCGCTGAAGCAGGCTGGACTAAATTTCTTCAGCTTCTGCTTACATAAAGTGATGCTGTAACATTTTTTATGCTAACGAGGATACAGGCTTAGTACCTGTGTTCAGGACTTATGGTATGATCTCATTGAAATGCCTCTCAAGGATCTCTCTCTCAAGGCCATTATACTTTTCTGCATTTTTGTTAATAACTGCAACAAACACTGTCAAAGGGCTTAGCGTTTAACTTGCAGCTCTCTCTTAGCCTTTTTTCCCCCCTCTTCTATTCCTGCTGAGGATGCTTGTTCCCTTTTAGTCCTTCATCTCTTTAAATTTCTTTACAATCAATTACAAGACACTGATCTGTCTATCTCACTCGCTGTCTGTAGTATATCAGCACCAGCTTCAACTGTAATCCACTCTGCCTTGTTATTGACTGCCTCTCTCCGAGCCTGGTATCATCATCAAATACCACTGCCTGACTAAACAACCTTTTAATAAATAAACACAACAAACCTTGGCCCTAATAATAAAGCTTCTGACTCTCTGATAATCCCCTTTCCCATTAATTCACTCTGAAGTCCAATATTCTTTCTATATTCCCTGCCAGAACAATCTATTACATCAAGCATTTTTCAGGAAACTGCGTTAAGAACACTGTTCCTTTTCCACCATGATCTCCTGTCAGCAGATGCCATGTGGTAAGCTTGTTAACTCTTTCAGAATTTTGACTGGTATTTCATAGATTTATACATTTTCACACCAGAAGGGACATCTCACTTGATGCTCAGTATGACCTGAACTACAGAGTTTTCTCCAGCAGTTCTTAGGTCAGTGTAAACTACCCCTTGCCGCGCTGTAGCATGCCTCTTAGGAAGACTTCCAGTCTTGAATTCAAGTGACAAAGAGTTGTCCACCACCATTGGTCATTTATTTTTGGTGGTTAATTAGTATTGCTGTGAAAAATATACACTTTTGAATTTGCTGTTTGAATCCAGTTTGAATTTGACTGCTGTCAGCCTCCAGCCACTGCATCCTGTTATGTTTCTATGTGCAAGATTAAACAACTTAATGCCCTCAGAAATTTTTCCCTGCAGAGAGAGTATGGAAAATTCATTTCAGCTTTCAAATAGGCTGCACTCTCACTCCCTCACTCCAATTTATGTCCTCCCCTTCTCACAGCAACCTTATGCCTACAATCTAAACCTTCTCCAGTCTTCTACTGTCCCCTATAAGTGTAGGTGGAGTAAGCAGAAACAGCATATTCCAGCAATGATCTTGCTCCTACTGACTACATAGGTAAATTAATATCCATAACTCTACTTTCTGTTTCCCTGTTCACCCATGAATGGTTCACATTAGGTCTTTTGGCCATGACATCCTGCTGGGAGGTTTGCAGTCTACTGTCTTTATTGAGTCTGTGATGCTTGCTGTAACTGAAACAGGAACTGTCACTATAGCTTTCTCTCGCAAGTTTTCCCCAGTATTTTCTCCGACAGCACTTTCATCCAATGTTATCTTCACCTGATTACTTTTCCCAGTGTTGTTTTGAATAAAAGGAATGGTTTCTTGCTGTCAGATCAAATCCCTTCTTAAAAGTACAGGCATTAAATTTGATACCTTCTATTTCATTGATTTGTTTTCTTCATATTTTAAAGAGCTTTTTAATGCAGTACATTTGCTAATATATCTACATTTATCTTTCTCCCCTTTTTTCTGAACAGGGCATGGGTCTTTGATGCTGGCAATTAGTTTAAGCCTTCTGATGACCTCCTTTCATTGACTTCATCTTGTATGTAGCCTTGATTTATTATGGTACTTCTCATGGAAAATAAATATCTGATTATTTCTCCATCACATTTTGTGAACGTAGGAATTAAGGAATAATTTTATTTTTTTACAGTGTCAGCCCTTTCAACAATATATTACTGCTTCTATCTCTCATTCCACCTCTTGTGCCATCTCTTGTTCCTTTATATATACGAAACATGTCTTCCCATTTATCTTACATCTCATTCACACCTCTTTCCATTCTTCACCTTGCCTTTTCTTATCATTTTTCTACAGTCTCACGATCATTTCTATAATCTTCCTACTCCTCCCCTGTATTGATATTTTATACCCAATGCTAACCTTTATCTTGTTCCTGATTACTTTTTGTACTTTTGTTCATCGCACAGTGTATGAATAGTTACAAGCTTTGGGCTTGCCTGCTCCAACGGTGTTTAATGCTGCAGATATATTGATGCACCTGCCTATAAGGACTCTCTGACTATCTGCCATTTTTCTCCCCAAATCCATTTCCCCGCCATTAAACATTTCTCAAATCTCAGCAGGCTGACTGACTTCTCTGCATAAGCTGTCTACAGCTAAGTCATGCCTTGCCATCTTCTTGTTTTATTCCTGGGATAAAAGGGTTGTTTTGGTCAGGGTGACAAACTTGGCCTGAAACTGTGAGTGAAAAAAGGGCAGAGTACTGGTGTCTGATGAACCATATAGTGGGACCAGCTGCAACGGGGAGGGGAAGCACAAGGTTTGCCTGTTGTCCCCTCTCCCCCTCGAGAGCGGACTCTTCTTGCAAATGAGGGGGATGGCAGCAATGCAGTTCTGGTGCTGGAGACTCCTGAGGAGGAGAGGAACGTCCTCATGTGCGAAGGACGCCTTGGAGAGGGTCACTGCTAAACCCACCACCATCACCAGTGTCTCTGACCAGGTCATCATTCTCCTTTACCCCTTCCTTCCAAAAGTTCATATCTTCCCTAAACATGCAACGTATATGTCACGAAGTGAGACTAAAACCTGCTGGAAATAATGAAAAAAACTTCCCTTCTGTTGGATGAGGCCAAGATTTCTTTGCAAGCAGCAAAATGCATCAAGCTCTTCAACAGCAACACAGCACTGCCTGTGGGCTGCAAGGCAGCTGCTAGTGTAGAAACAACATATCTACACCATGCAGCAGAGCTTGTTGTAGGACCTTCAAACCGGTGGAGCCCATTTGGGAGCTCCAAGGAGATGTGCATTGCCATGCAGTGCTGTGTGCAAACTAACAAGGTGTGCTGGACTGCTTCTGGTTGAGATGACAGCATTAAGTTCACATCTCCAAGGACTGATTTGGACCTGGTGGGTCAGCCAGAAACCTCTCTATAGATGACTTTCTTTTTCTAATGCTGGTGTCTGGGAGGCAATGGACTACAACAGAGTCAGGAGCGCAACTACATGCTACTAAATTTGCTGCCATGATTTACCTCTGCCCCTACTTAGCATCAGAATGGGCCTGAGGTATATATATATTATTTTTTTTTTTCAGTATGAAAACACAACAGAAATGTTATGCTTAGACTTTCATGAAATTGGGTCCTAGTTAGCCAATTTTCTGGGTGGTTTGCCTCATCCCAGCTATTTGTCCTTCTTAAAGCAGTCTCTGCCCACACACACAGTTGCGGCTGCACTGTGCATTGCACACACACCATTCGCCCCAGTAGCTGACTGCAGGATTTAGACACACCTGGAAAACAATAGGAGGTTTCTTCCACACATGAGATTTTTTTTTTTCCTGTGCTGCTTGTTAATAACAATTTGCAAGTCCCTTTGTACCTTCTGATTATAACCTAACCTGCACTATTCAGATTTTGTGGATTAATTCATTTTTCTGTATTACTTTTCCCTTAAACTTTGTAGGCATGTATATTCATGAAAAGAACAGAGGGGAAAAAAAAAATCCCAGAAATTACCACAAGAAAAACCCCTGCTAAAAGCAATAAGTTTGCTGACAGATGGTAGAATCGGTTGAAAATTGAGTACCATATTTACTAAGTCTAACCCATTTAGTAAGCCAGAAAAGTGTTATCTAATTCTATCCCCTGTGTGTTTGTGTTTTGGAATAAACAGATGCCTAATGAGGAATGTGTCTAGTATGGTTTTTGAAGAACCTGGATGGATCCTGGTTCTGATTCAATACTTGATTTTGACAAAGATGATAACACGCACAGCAGAACCTATTGTTTTGGCTTTCAAAACCACAAATATTCCAACGCTAGCTGACGGACAAGAAGTGGTTTCAAAAAAGGTGCCAGAACAGGGCACAAATCAGAAAAAAACAGAAGTGTTGAATGACTTAACCTGCATTTTACATTTCCTGTTCTATTTATATAGCACCCAAAAATGCAGTGAAGGAAAGGGCAAACATGCTTGAATCACTTGCAGGCTTGACAGCTACCACAATCAATTCCTGTATGTTTTGCACTGGGTTTTATAAAGTAATAGAGACTGGCTTAGAAAGACATATGCTTGTGTACTTTGTGGCAGATCTGGGTGAGAAGCAAAAATTTAATAAAGAGAGAAGGGTAATCTCAGCAACGAAGGCTTTAGGGAAGATGAGCCTCTCACGGGCCATGCTTGGCCAGTAAGGCTATTGCGTGTGCAATGCCTGTACAGAGCAAAGTGAGGTTCCTCAAAGGCACTGTCCTAACGCTGCCTGGATGGCTTCTAAAATCTCACCCTTAATTGGAGCTGTCAGGAGGTTTACCAAAGAAAATCAGCCCTCTGTGAAGTCCGTAACAAACTACTTATAGAACAGGATTTCTCCCATGCTACAGAAGGCTTTTAAAATACGTCTGCTTTTTCTGATTTTGGGGGTGGATGAAATGGATAAAGATAGGATCTGGTCTTCCATAAAAATAAATAAAATAGCATCTTCACACAGAGCAGAATATTTGAAAGGATTATTTAATAGGAGGGAGCCCTGTTGTTTATTTTCCACAGTACTTAAAAGTACAGTGATAGTTTTCAATAAATTGATATCACCCATTCCCACTTGTTAAAGTTGCGCGAGAGCTACTAGAGGCATTTTGCTGAATTTATTTCCTATTTTCAATTATATGAAACTGGTCAGCAGTGAGAGATTTTAATTCTGGAATTATAAAATATGTTTCTCAAAATACCAGTAAAAGTCAATGGTTGAAGCAGTGATCTGAATACCAGGACTCTCAGCCCTATGCCCCGCATTTGCTGTCTATCTGTTCTGTGAGCAAAAGTGAGCAATTTGTGTTCTCTTTCTATATTCCCGTGTCCACCCCAGAGGTGCACATGGAAATCTGAATCTAAACTCACATATGCATTATTCTAATATGGCCAATTTTCTAATTTTGTCATAGGAACATCTAAGATAGGGTCAAGTCAGCATATCGCCATCTCATTACTGCAGGAAATGCCAGCTTGCCCATCAAAGGAAAGCGGACACTGGTGGTGGTAATAGAGTGTTTTAACATGTGGAGATATATGTGATTCCTAAATACTAATAGCAAGAATCGCATTTCACCTCTTATCTAGGTGGTATCTGAAGATGGTTTTCTGTTCACAGTTTAGGGAAAGCAAGTTTTGATGGGGGACCTGAGGGAAAAGAAAAAGTGCTGGCACTATGGTTTTCTTCCGAAGGCTTTTCTGCCCCTCAAAGGCAGCACAGTCAAAATGCTTGCAGGAAAGATTTTATTCTGTCCTTGGTTTAAAAATGCAATATAAGTATAAAATTGTTTTGTTTCTAGTTTTATGTGAAAGAAGGAGGGAAATGGGAAAAGATTGTGGATCCTGATTTTAAAGTTTCGCATTTTACTTTGCCCTTTCTTGGCTCTACTTTGTCGCACTTCCAAGGCATTAAAACAGAGACTCGGGGGCTTCGCTAGACATAATGGTATAAAGTTTCCAGTGCAATAAGCTGTAACACTCTGTATGCTCTGGAAAGTTTGCATTCAGCCTTTTAATAAGTGAAGACGCAACATAATGCTCCTGATAATTTTCAGCATGGACAGATGGTATATGAACAGCCTGGTGGGAGGAGAACCAGCCCGGCTTAGGGTAACAATGTTCGACTAGCTATCAGAAAGGAAACAGACTTCCTCTGCCATTGCCCAGTGCCAAGGAGCTTGTTTTATCTCCTGCTCACCACACTGATCATGCTTTGCTTTCTTATGTTTTATAGGCATTGGCTTTATGCAGAAAGTGCAGTTCCCTTTCTACTGCCAAAACGAAACAGTATTTTAGATTATAACTAGGCTAGAAGTCATTTACAATTAATTCTGCTCAAAAACTCCCATAGCTGGAAATGCAGATTACACCAATTTGCTGTGAGTTGTTACAAGGTGAAGAAACTGTTCACTGCTGCTATTCTACACTGAATTTTCTGACTTGCATGCTAAAGCTGGAGCTGGCTGGGGCAGCAGCCCTAGCAATGAAGCAGGCCATGTTAGCAGGAATAAGGGTGGGTTCAGCGCTGCTTCGGGAGGCTTCCCGGGGACGGCCGTATCCAAATTAGATTTTGCAGATGCTGTGTATGTGGATTTGTCAGTGCTGTTCCCTCTGCAAGAGAATTCAGTAGCAGTGGCAGCAGGAAGAGTCAGGCTGGAGACAGACAGCATGCCATGATGGCTAAGCACATTATTTTTGTAAATCTACTTCTGAAAATGCCACTTGCCCTCTTTCAGCTAGCCCGTTCTGCCAAACCCTAAGCACTTTCTAATCCTTGGAAGAAAGGGGCTAGGAATATATTTCTTCATCATTCCCTGTTCTCTACATGAATGTGTTAACTGCATAGCGCAAAGTATTTCTCCAGCCCTGGACTGCTGACCACAGTCAGAAAAATCCTGCCATGTTCTACCTCTAGACAGATGCTTCAGCTGAGCCTAACAGTGAGACGGTTAATAGGTCAAGGAGATTGCTAGTGATGGGAGGATGGACTGAGTATGTGCATTTACTCCTAATTCTGGGTATTGGGCGCTAGTAGAGACAAGTGTCTTCCATGAGCAATAAATTCATTTTAAAAAGGAAATGAAGAAAAAAAAGGGCATTGCTTTCTCTCTAGCCTGTGGCTCTCTTGTGAGCAGGTGACAAAGAGTAAAAGAAATTAAGAAAGAGAAAATCTAATCTCTCTCTCACTGCAACTGTCTTTAAAATGTTTGATCACTTTTTTGTTTTAATTTAATTTTCTTGCCTCTGCCCTTTTTCGGGTTTTGTTTTTTGGTTTTTTTTATTGCATCTGAATTCAGGACTACCGAAAATAGCACTAAGCAGTTACTGTAAATCTCTCTGCTTTTTTCATCTCAGGGTGGACAGGATTTTTTCATTTCATACATTATTGACCACGCGATAGAACGGCGATTCCACAAAGTGAGCAGAAGCTTTAAAAAGTTAATGAGGAGGGACAACATAGGGTTGTTGTTGTTCTTGTTGTTGTTACTTTTTAATGTTATGTAGCATTTAGGACTGGGCGGCTGGGCATGCTGGATACTGACTGCCACCGCTGTCATTTTTATTGCACTGTGCTGCTGACAAAAGATGTTATCCCTTATGGGCTCTGCCCTCCCACCGTGGCACCCGCAGCAGACAGGGTGTCGCACCCACTGCCTTCCCAGCACTGCAACTCGCTGCGCCTCACTGGCAAATTAGGAAACACCCACGCTAGCATCCACAGAGCATGGTGAACCAACACATCACACCTGAAGATAAACGCTAATCTCAGAAAGAAAAAAAGAAAACGTAATATATTTTTTATTTCCTAAGGAGCGAAGCATCTACCTTCCCTAAAGACATCCACTGAATAAGCTTAGTATGTCCTCTGGCTAACATCTGTAGTAAACTTACCTCAAAGACACAAATACCGGGAGGGTTATTACAGTGGGTACCTTTGGATATATTATTTTACATGGAGCTACCATCTGTTTCATACTGTAGCACATATCTGAGCACTCCAACAGCAGTTGCAAATACCTCTGTCAGGACACTCGGAAGCACATGGGGCCAGGCAGTATGGTGCTGGGCAATATCATGGCGCTGAGAATACGCCGACATATTCTGGGCTGGATCCTCTCTTACACTGGTGTTATTTTTATATAGCTCCATAGACTTCAGCTGAACAAGGCCATATTTATACAAACATGAGGGCAGGACCTCATCCAAAGATTATTTAAGTCTTAAACATTTTAATCTACAATGAAAATAATGGAGAAATTCCTTCTCATGAGAGCGCCTAGTCCTTGTGAAACGTTTGGCTCTTCAGCTCTCTAAATGAGAAATACTGAAAGTATGGCCCTCTGCATGACAGTTTGATGCCCTGGAATTTCAGCTGCTAATTTTTTCTATTAAGAAACCCAAACCACAAAATGATTTGCACTTCTCCTGTGTAACAAAAAATTCAAACACTTTCTAGTTTTGTACCTTTAGCTGGTAGAAACTGGCATGGCTTCATTGACTTGAAATGGTCCTGAAGATTTTTCTGACTAGTCAAAGAACAAGGTCTGATCGACTTAAATTGCTGCAGGAAAGATGCCAGTTAAATATGAGGAAAGAACAACTTTAACAGTAAGATTGAAATACTGGGACGGGCTGCCTAACAAAAATGTGGCACCTCTACCACCAGAAGTCCTCAAGAGTAGTTTAGGCAAACATCTGTCAGGAAGGACAGAGGTAGTGCTGAGTGGTGGTAATGTGGGGATGCAAGGGGGGGCTGCCCTCTCATGAACTCCATAGTGCAAACCCTCTCGGAGCATCCTGCTGGGGAGCAGTGCCGCAGCTGGGAACAGGAGCCACGTCTCCCAATTCCTAAAGGGAGTTTGATTGTGCACTTGTTTTCTGGAGGGAAGGGTTGAACATAATAGTTGTTTTTCTCTTGCCTTTTCTAGACCTGGGCTAACCCCTGGGAGTGCCTGGGCACTGCTGATGCAGGAGCCCGGGGGCCTGGATCAAAGGGAAACACCATTGAAGAAAGGAGATTCATGTGCCATATAATATGGGAGGAATAACATCCTCCCCCTCCCGTGCTGTGCCCTGTGTCTTGTCTACTTGGAGGGCAAATTCTGCAAGCAATGATCGTCTTTCACTTGCAAACATGCAGAGCATCTTGCACAAGGAGCTTCACTCTCAGTGGCTCCATTAAATACTACTCTGACAACTACTATAAACAATGCTTCTTTTCATTCCACATGCATGTACCTAGATTTCTTCCGTCCAACAAATAGTTATGCCAGAATTGTCATTGTCCTTACTAGTCTTCCTTTAAAACCCTTTGCCAGCTACTAGCATAGAGTTTGCGACATGAAGAACAGCACCTAGTTACTGAACGCAATAGCAGTGCAAAAAGTTAGTAGATAAAACTTGGGGTTTGTGCTACTTACGAGGTCAGACCTTCAAAACTACAGACACAAATGCACACACACAAACATATATATATATTTACACATATGTATATGTATGCACTCTTACATGTATGTCAGGGCTCCAATATGATTTTGTAAGTTCACCCAGAATTTCTAAGGTCATGTCTGCTGGCCATATATCATTATCAGTGATACAGATGTTGACATTGATTATTTTTTAAAATGTCTCTCTCACCTGTCTTTTCAAAGTAGCTATTTTTATGTGCTTTTTAAATTTTATTAGCTCTTACAAATTATTGCTGCTTAGAAGAGTTTCCTCCCCAACCCTTCCAACCTAGTCCCCAAATTGTGGGAGGGAATCAAAGGAATAATGTTCACTGCTGTTTGACTTTGAATCACTGGCAAATGTTTTATGTAACTCATTTTCTTCCACACAATTAGATTCTAAGGACACAGGGACTAGGGTCTTTTTTTTTTTTTTTTTTTAAATTCAAAGGTCTCAGTAAGCAAAGCATAATGTATTCTGCCCAAACTGTGAGAACAGAGCAATACAGAATAATTTACTACACTAATGCCAAATTAAAATTCATAACACAATTCTTTAATTACCATCTGAATCCAATTCTCAAAGAAGTTTGCCCTAATTGCATTGTTGATATGCACGGATGCAAATAAGATGTTGACTGTTTCCCTTGTAGCAAATGACTCTGTTTCTAATATGCACACATCTAACAACATGGGGCCAAATTCATCCCTGGTAAAAAGCCATTAGAGCCAGCAGAGTTATACCAGGGATGAAACTGAGCCACTCTTTTCAGGAAAGCTGGTCTAGTTATCAGCCACTAAAAATCGCCCCTCTAGTGCCTACGGACAAACATGCTGTCCCTGTTTTCCCTGAGCAAGACAGTGAAAAGCTCCCAGAAACCCCCCAGCAGGCTGGGAAGACAAAAGTGTGAAACGGGCATGTGTGGAACAACATTTGCCAGAAGGTAGCGGGGACATATAAGCCCAGATGTTCCTCTTTGCTTTTGTGCCAGCGCAGAATAGGGATCCTATTCTTAGCCCACAAGCACAGGTGTTTCAGAGGAAGAGAGTGAGAACATCGGATTGGAGACGTGGGAAATTAAATAATATTCATCAAAGGAGGGAGAGAATAGCATGGGCATCATTGGGGCATTTTTGTAACTGCTGCATACTTCTTTCAGGTGAGCTAATTAAATGGGAGCACTTTGAAACATTCTCCTAGTTCCAGAAATAAAATAGGTTAAAAAGTTCTTTTCTGATAAATATCTGGGCACAAAGAAGATGTCACATCTTTTGTGAAAAAAACCTCTTAGCTTTCTGAAAGCTGTGGTTATTTTTTACTTTATTTCTATCCCATTTGAATGCTTTTCTACTATATATAAGTTAAATAAATTATTTTCTCAAGTAAAAGCCACCCATTCTCCTCATTGCCTGACAGTAAGCGATAAATAGCAGTATAGGTGCCTGTTGTAGCCCCAGGGATGCATACAGAAGGTAGCAGTGCTGCCTTGCAGTTAGGGCAGGAGGTTGGAGAATACCAAGTGATCATTCTGCTAAGCTTGTTTTTATTTCATTTTTGCCAGCTACATAGGATGAGCTGAAGTCGTCCCACTCATTTTCATTAGAGGTTCTTCTGGTCTAAGAGAAATAATATTCATAGTGTGTTTGTTCAGTTGCCTGACTAAGCCATGTTTTCCTAAAGGAGATCTGCAAAAGGTGAGGAAATGGGCTTGTTGCCCTTCTTTCTTCTTTTATGATGTTTAAAAAAAGGCCTGAAGTGTTTGCATTTTTTGTTTATTACATCAGAAATTCAGTCTCAGTCTACTCTGCTGTTCCTGGAAAAGTCTGTGTACAGTTAGAGAATAAGTTGTTGGAGATATTAGAAATACCTATATAAATAAAACTCCACCAAAAGGGGAATTGTTATTGTTCAGATGGCTTAAAGGTCTGGGTCTAGTTAATATCTGTGTATCTCAAAGGTCTGAATGGGGTCATTAAAACTCTCCTAAGTGCACTAAAGATCTTCTGCAGTTGTGGCACCTGCATGGCCTGAAGGAAGGCAGTTACTTCTTGCTGTGGCCAAAGCCCAGCCACCAGCACAGACCTCTGCGTGGCTTGGGAGGCTCTGGCTCTGGTTCAGCTGCTCAGCTGAGGTGGGAGGGCAGTGAGGCTGCAGTGGCTGGTGCGATCGTGGGTTGTCTGGGAAGCCTGTCCTGGTGGTGGTGGTCCTCAATGGAAAGACGAGAGGTCATGCAGAAAGGCACCGGTCACGGGAGGAGAGCTCAGCTGAGCGACAGCAAGACAGAAAGTGCCAAGGATGAGCTGGTGAATGTGTAGGTAGCATAGAGCTGGAGATCTTGGCTTTTTGTAGTATTGCCTGGCTGCCTCTCATTAAAATTTGACCCAACTAGTATAGGCTTGTGCCGTGGGACCTGGGGTCTCTCTCTCTTCCTGCGTGGAAATGGCTGCAGCAAGCAATGGTGAGTTAAACCAGCAACACAAGGGGAGATGAGTGCTGTGAACTCCAACTCAACCTGTTGTGAATAGACTGAACTAATGTGCTAAAAACCATGAACACAGACATTTCTCAGTTAATTAGAGACCAATGGCAGGAAATCAGGTAAGGAGGAAAATAATCAAATACTGATGGATGAGACAAAATTGCATGTAATTGTCATTATTGAAGTCTCTGGGCTGAGTGGCTTGGAAGTGATGTTAAAATCTCTATTGACAAATGGCAAAGTAGTGGAAAGTCAGGTACCTGGAGAACGTTGTAGAGTTTTGCTTTGCAAAACTCAAAGTGTCAGCGTTACCAGAAGTCCCTGGCTGCCTTCTGGGGAGGTCCTTGTCACCTTTGCACCTGGCTCCTGCCTGAGCTGCTCAAGTTGGATGCTGCACTTTTGGCTTCTCCTCCTTCCCCTGGCTCTAGCTGTCCAGCTGCCTTGGCTGGGAACCACGGGAAACTGAGCAGGCATCGATCGATGCTTTAACGAGCAAAGCTCGGAGAAGGTGTTGTCTGGGCTCCATCACACACCCCACATTCACAACTAGGACACTCGACATCTTAGTGTTCAATTGGCAGAAAAAGACATTCAGTTGGTGTGTACATGCTGGAAATCTCACAAAATATAGATTGGCACAAAAAGGTTGGGGTTTTTTTTTAACCAATAGGAGCACTCAGTTCTGAATTTCAGTATGAATAAAATGAATTGCTGGACCACAACCAGGGGTCACTGATGTACCAGATTTCACCTCCTTGGTAGGTTTAATATGGTAAAATGGACAACCTCAACCAGTAATATATCTGACACTTCAAAAAGGCTGATTTGCCAAAGTTAAAGATAACATTGTGTGAAACTGACTGTGGAGAAAGATCAATACAAAAACTGAGATTTTTTTCAGAGGAGCTTGTCAGAGGACCAGAAAGTTTGCCATTTTCCAGTCAAGAAAGATGACAACTTTGCATAAAGTCCATCTGGTTCTGAAGAAGGGAAAGCAAGAATTAGAGTTTTAGAAAAACACCAATATTTAATAAGTAGAAAAGGGGGAAATACTATAGATGAGAAGTTCTGAAGTCTACAAATTTAATAAGAGAGCCAAAGACAGGGATAATTTCTGTTTAGCAAGGCTAAGGACACTAAGGAATAATTTTTAAGTGGCTGGTGTCATTCTAACATCTTTGTCTACAACCCAGAGCACCAGAATGTAAAAATTGATAGAAGATTTAAATCAGTAGTATTACAAGATAGCGATTACTAGGCCTCACCAGTGAGTTTTTATGGCCAGCAGGTCTCTGCTCAGAACCACTGCTGTTCATCACTGCAGCTCTCATTCTTTGAGGCTGTGAGTTTAATTGACAATACACAGAAATTTTACAGAGATTTTGTCTTAATATTGAGTAGTGTTTTAATTGAAAAATGAGCCCTGTGAGAGAGCAATTGCAAAGGTCTCAGAGGTCTTGAGAAGTCACATACAGAGAAGTTGTCATGTTACGGGTCATTCTGAGTCATCCTGTGCTGTTCAGATCATTCATAAATAATCTGGGAGTACATACAAAATGAATGCAAACATATGTAAAATTGCTGCTAATCTGTAGGTATATTTATTTTAAGTTCAGTGTTCGTTTTATACTCATGAAGTGACTGCTGGCAACCTTTCCAGGTAATGGAAAAGTAGACAGAACAATAAACACTAACAAGGGCAAGAAAGTCAGTCGGAGTGATACATGCAGCTTGGCAAACTGGTCAAGCCAAAGAAACTGCATTTCAATACAGACAAATGCAGAGAGATGAACAGGGAATAAGAACGGTGGCAGACTTTCACAGCAGCGGATCTGGCAAGCGATGGCTCCAAAAGTAGTAGCGGTCTTAGGGATAAACAGTTCAAAGTGAGCTCCAAATCCCAAGCTGTTGCAAAATAGCTAATGTAATCACTGAATCACAAAGTAGGAAGTAGCTACAGCGCTGGCTTTATGATGGACATGTGTCTATGTTTCAAAAAAGATGTTGAAAGATTCAAATGGGAATTAAATACATTTGTATGTGTGTATATAGAGAGATACAGATATTTCCCAAGCAAGAGAGAAAACGCTTTGCATTTGCAAGCTTCAAGAGATCTAATTTTTCTGTTGAGAAAGAGGCTGAAAGGTTACATGAGTGCTCTAGATTCACCTTCAGGCTGAGAAAATATTGGGCGCTAAAGGACTCTTCAGGAAGGAATCTGGGATCTCTACGCTGCAAGAAGAAAAAAAGTAAGGTAAAAATTATCACTGGAATAAAATGAAAATTGTGAATTTTCCATGTCTTGACATATTTTTGGTCATTACCACTGTTCAGGAAAACATCTGAGCAAAGCAATTCTCTGTTGTAATCCCAGGTAAATTATTGAAGTCGGAGTAGGAGTAACTGGATGTAGGGCAGGGGAAGCAAAGGGAGGTGAGCCAGGGTGACCGTCCGGCTTTGATCAGAGTCTGTAGCAGATGAGACAAGTTCAGCAGAGGTTCCTTCTTCCTTTGGGGTAAGGTGTGGACCTACAGAGGAAGGACAAAAAGAGGGAATAGGTAGGCTGTTACCACCATTAACACGGATAAATGCAGCGTGTGCAATTTGCCTTACATGATGCAGTTAGGACTGCAGAGCCTCCACCTGTGTGCCACCAGATCTGGCCCCACTAACCCATCTGAGAAAGGAACAAGAGTTCATAAAAAGGTGGACAGGAGGGTGCTCCTGTCATCAATACAGAAACAGCTGGATTAAAATGGGGAGGCATGGCCCCTTAGCCCCTACATACACATGGGGGAAAAGGAACTATTTTCTACTTTGATGCTCCCCAGTTGTGACAAGAGAGTTACAGCTGAACAGAAAATCCTGGCTGTGGAAAATAGTGCTGCCTTTAAGGGCAGGGAGTCTTACACACAGGCAAAGAGGAGGCAAGAGGAGACTCATAGAGGACTAGTGCTAAAATAAAATTGCAGACAGTGAGCATGAGTTATGTTCAGAGCAGTGTCTGTAGTGCACTCCCACAGGACCTGGCCAGATGCGTTGGGGTGGGGGCACCACACGATCCAAAGAGGAGTACAACCAGCATTCAGCAAACACTGTGCCACGTTTCCTTCATTTTATGTTTAAATCAGTTTAACTCACTTCTTTTGATGTGTGATTGTGACTGTCAAAGAAATCCCAAGGGTAAAGCTCACATTGTGCTCCTACACCCTGTGTGTCTCTGAAACCATCTCAAAGCTGAGTTCAGGAGAGAGACCAGAGGTGTCCTCTGCTTGAACTGAAGCAGGAGCACTGTATTAAGACTCTTGTGAGTTGGATTCTGTAAAGTTTGCCACTCACCTCAAGCAGGTGTTTTCAATGTAAAATTTTTGGGTTAGAAGTAGCTGTGTCCCTAAGAGTACTAGAATGGTCTCTTGTTATTTTTATTCCTAGAATATCAAAATATATTTAATAGGAAAAGTGAATGGTGTGGTATAAATAACTGATAGTCAGGAGAAAAATACCGTCAAAGGTTTTGTTTCAGTGTAATGTAAAACCATGTCACAAGCATTCCCATCAATGCTTGTCACACAGGAACAGGAACAAGTTATGAGGTCTGAGACAGAGAATACAAATTGGTACATATACCAGCAGTTCCCCTGTCTTTCTTTTAAACCATTTCTGGCTGTTAAATTATCTAAAAACTGCTTCACAAATCATAGACTATGGGATGCCAAGAGCAGGGCACCTTGACTTCTGTTTAAACTTGCACTGGGAATGTTACATATAATTCTTCAAGAAATATCATTTAATGTTTTTAAATTCATCTTCTGTTCATTTAAGTGGAAGAACACTCACTAAATTTCTAGCATAACACTCTCTCGTGTTAGTTCATAAGCTTTAAAACTGTAAAGTCTTCAAAATGAAAGAACTTAAAACTGTCAGATATTTTCTCTCACCTGTGGAATGAATTCATTTTTGTATTCTCTTATTTATTCTGTGAAGTTGAGACAGCCAATTTCACTTTGATTTGGAATTATTTTCACGTTTTGATTTTAGCAAAACTAGCAATATCTGTTTTCCTTACTGAGCTTTTCTTAAGCTGTTAAACCCTAAGCTCACAATAGCTAGAAGGTCATCCTTGCATTAACATCACTTACTTAATATTGTCTCTGATATCTCTTTTTAGACCTGGAACCCTCAAACACTTTTACTTGATTATGTATAGTTTTCTCTTGAATAAGAAACAATGACATGAGATGTTTGGACAGAATTGGGTACCTGGTTCCTTAAATTATAATTTAGCTCTTCAATCTGTCAGCGGAGAAAAAAAGGGTATCTTCTGCCACTTCAGAGGTTGTGTCACACAGATAATAACCCATTACAGCTACTCAGATAGCTCAGAGAAAAGAGATCCCTGTTATGGAGCTAACCTCAGCTGACGGAGCACGCAAGGATCCAGCCGTTGGCGTTTTGGTGGAGTGATGGGGAAAGGGGAATGTTCCATTTCCCCTTTTTAAAGGAAATAAGAAATATCAGCCAAAGAAACCTACACAAATTCTCTGCCAACAAAGACAAAGAAATGCACCTTCTGGCTGGCTCTGTGGGTCTGTTATTGTGGTGGAACCTTGTAGTGACAATACATATTATGCCACTTTCCTTAAACTGTGGTTATGTTTTGGCTTGGGGTCCATACAGCTTCAGATTTAGCTGCAGACTATAATATAAGGTTGCTGTGGGTTTTTTGTGTGTGCGTGTGTGTTTTTGTTTTTCCTCAAGCGAGAGATTTCATTTCTTTTAACGGTTACCGTTGTGCTCTTATAAAAAGGTCTGCATGGAAGTGCTGTGATCTGGCTGCCACTGCATGCCCCAGCCATGAATCAGGGCATAGATATTTAGGATCACAAAAGCAAGTGGGAGGTATACTGCTACACAGTAGATGGCACAGAAACTGGTGTAGGGCATTAAAACCAAAGGGGAAAAGTGTTGTTTTAAACCTTCCTAAGGGGAGCTCTTTGACCCTGCTAATTGATAATAATAAAGTGTGAGAGAAAGCAGACGTCGTTTGTTGTAAAACATGCCTCTGTAAAGAAAGCTGGGGAAAAAAGGTTAAGTTTCAAAGCAACTGTTTAAATCTATATTTGCAATGGGTTCAGTCTGCAGTGAAACCAACTAGTGCATCATAGCATTTGTGATTTATTGCAGCATTGTGAGGCAAGCATGAGTTGACAAAAGACAAATGCTGCAGACTGCATCAATCAGAGGGTTCTTCGGGGTGAAGCAGAATTTTTTTTCAGAGAAGCTCATTAAGTCACTCAGAGATACTGGCCACTCGTGAGTAGTGCAACAAATTTCACAGTGAACCTACAGCAGGAGCTGTTTTTGCAGATGTCTACTAACACCGCTCTGCTCAGAGCCAAGGCAGTGCCGGAAATTTACCGCAAGGCGTTCTGAGTCAACAGTGCTGCAGAGACAGAAATGAACATCACCTGCTTAGGAAGTGCTTTCTGCTTGTGCGAGCAGCCAGTCTAAGAAGTGGACTGTGTATTGAAACACTGATAGATCAATATATATGATATCCAGCCATTAATGACTTGTATTAGTGCAAGAGAGCAATGCATTCAGAAGTTTCAATGTGAGTGTGTGACATCTGTTCAGGAGGTCCTAATGGACTTTATGTTTATCAGCCTAAGAGCTTTTTCAGGAGGTCATACATGTGGTGAGTGACCCAAGTTTTACTGCTCTGAGGCAGATTAATAATCTGATTTGTTTTAGGGTCACTTTGAAACATCTACAATTGCTGAACAAGGCTTTGGGATGTACGGCTGACAGAGGGCAGCTTGCCGTTAACATGTTAAACGTGGCCAGAGCCTTCCTATATATTTTTAAATTCTAAATGTAAAGGTTTGATACCTGACACTGTGCAAGGGTGTAAAGTGTGTGCTAAGAAATAACTAAAGCAAATACTGCAGCTGTGATTGTAAGTGAAAATCATCTCAAGCTTGTTACTGATCCGAGATACAGGAAGGTCATCATGCTTCATTTTCGCTGGGAGATAGACAAGGCAGCACCAACAAATCAGGAAAATTCACTCCATTCTGAATTACTGGTAAATTAGCCCACTGGCAGTATATCTTTAAGCTAATGCTATTAAGTATTCGCTTTGAACCCTCCTGCTATGACTCAGTCCGGGGGAGGCTTGCAGAGAAGTGTGAGCTGACATCATCAGATATGATATGTTATAGTTTTCATGTTTCAGGCTGGTTCCAGTTGGTCTGAGCAAAGGTCGTAATAAACTTCTTTCTTGAAGGCAAAATGAATGTGACTAAAAAGATTGAAATGCTGGGCAGAATAGATGCAGCTGCAGAAAACCAAAATGCCTTTTGTGGGTGCCTGCCTGTTACTCTGTCATTTATGAGGTTTTCATCTAGCCAGGTAACATCATGGGTGCCACCATCTAGCCAGATGATACCACCATGGGGATGGAGACATTGGAAAACCACAGAGAAAGCCAAGATCTGCCTAGCAGATCTTCTGCGATCGGCAGGTTTCATGGGTTCGACATACTGCGTTGCCAGATGAAGAAAGCCCTTGTTTGCCAATGGAGTGATGTAAGGCACTTTCACAGCTTAGTTTCTCTCCCTCCCCATGGAAGGTGGAGACCAATCCTCCTGTGGTTAATCAAGAGGCCATGATTTGCCAAGACTGCCTTTGTAGCGAGCCCAGGCAGGGGGCCAAGGGTGCCCTCTCCTTCACCTTGCAAGCTGCAGGGAGCAGCGCATGGTGGAAATCTCTCCCAGGAGCCTCCACAGCCACTCTGCTCCTCCTTGCTGTTTTGTGACACAAGTTGCTTTTAAAAAGGTAAACACTGTTATGTTTCCAGCAGCAGAGGTGCTTAGGGAGCTAGAAAGCATCAGGGGTTCCTGAGCAACATAACAGTAAAATCCAAGTCTGAATATGGTCTATCTCAAGCCTTCAGCCACAGTCACTTTCTTTCTGAAGAGTCCTTTCAAACACTTTAATTGTGGTTTCTACCTCTTTGCTCTACCGAGCTGGAACAGCAACAGTGATTTGCTGTGCAGAGATGATGAGGATCAGAGGCAGGATATGGCGAGCTGATTCCCACCACCACTGCGAGATGCCTCTTTGGTCAAGCTGCTCTTTCATAGCTCTCGTCCTTCCCTTCTGTAACTGGACTTCACCAAGGATCGGTCCCCTCCCTTGATTCCTGGTCCCGCAGTCCCAGAATGCATTTGCAATGCCTTAGTTTTCTGGAAAGTAGGTCATTTCTCTTGGCAAGGATGTGATGAGTAATAGAAACCTTGGCCTTGGGGAAGGGAGTCAGCCTTGGGCACTGGAGATGCAGTGAATGCAGCGAGGTGGAGATTCTTTGGCAGTGATGTGTGTTGATTTGGGACACACAGCTACGGTGAAACTGTAGTGGAATAGATGACTGAGCAGCAGAAAGAACTTAAGAAGGAGGAAGAATATGGATGTCTCTTGGGCTGCTTATCTGCTAAGTTTTTTTAATAATGGCCACTTCACACTCATGGGTGGCAAATACAATCAAAATCAAGACAAGAGGGATAGTGGAGAGGAAAAGTATTGGAAAGGGACTCAGGAAACTCATTCAGGAATACAGCTTTCGGACAATGTCATTAGTTTGCACAAGTGTGAAATTCTTCCTTCTTTTTTTAAATTAAAAAAAGAGAAATCCTGAAAAAATTAAAAGCCCAAAGATCTTTGGACTTTAAAACCCAGACTTATTTTGCTGTCTGAGAAGCTCTTTCAGGTTTTGCATTGGTGTTTGGATGTGGCTATTTCGATAAGAGCTGGATACTTCTGGGGTCCCTCCTGATTCCAGCACTAAGGAGCCCTTCCACACGCCAGACCTCCTCTCGCTGTGACAGGGGGATCTTCTCCAAGCCACACCATCTATCCTTGTATTCCTTGAGAGCAAACACAGCCTCTTTTGCAGGTTCCAGTGGAGACAGACAGGGGCCTTCAAGGGCTGAGCGGAGGTGAATCTGTGGCAGGAAGGATGCAGAGTGTCCTTGGAGGATCTTAGGTGCAAACCATAATACAGCCCAAGGCTGTGTTATGTTTCTCATGTAGCCTCCCACTTTGGGGATTACGCTGGCTGCTGTAGCTGGGGGGTGCCCCCAGAGTGTGTTTTGGCGGAGCGGAGCTGCCAAGGAGAAGTGTGAGGGCAGTCCTAAAGGCTGGCTGCTGGGCACAGAGCCAGGCCGGAGAGCTGGCTCCCTGTAGATCCTCTCAGAGTGAGAAAAGGCAAGACCTTTTAACAAATTAAGTGCTTTTCTGATCAAAATAAAAAAGTTCCTTCTTCTAAATTTTGTTTTATAATGGCATGTTTCTGATTTTAGGCCAGCATCTCTCATGATCCAAAGGATTACATTTTTCACTCATGACTCCCCTATTCAGACAGGCTTATTTTGCTAGCAATTAAAATTGGAAAATTATTTTGAACAAAGGTAAGGAGAGAGAGAAAATGAATCCACTTCAAACTTTAGAGATGGAAACTACTCCTTTTTTTTCTCTGCCACAAGCTCTGCTTAGACTCCACAGATGTGGGGGCTGGTCCCCGGTGGAGAGCAAACCTCACCCTTTGATGGGATCCACTGAGGCCTCGAGGAGGGACTGCGGGATTTTCTGCCTTCGAGCCCCAGCTGTCACTTCTTATGCTGCGAGGATGAGCCAGGCCGACGGCAGCTTTGCTTTCGCTGTGGATTTCATGTAGGGGGTGTTCCAAAAAACCTGCTGATGGTGGCAGTTTTAAAACCCCCGTATCGATGGATGGAAATGACTGCTGGAACAAACCGAGCTCATTACCCATCTCTTCCTTTCTTTCATAGGAGGAAGCCCCTCACAGTACAATAGTTCTCATTGTTGCCCTGATTATTTACTCAAGACACTATTTTGTTCTATTTTGTGCCTTGTTTACGTTTCATAGTTCAGTACAGGGCATTTCCTTTCCTTCCTAAAATTCAAATCTTAGCGTTCACATGCTTATTCTGTGACATGGAAAGCCATATTTCCTTTTTGCAAAAAAATGTCCTGCTTGAAATCCCCTCTATGGATTCAATGGCTCTTTATTAATAGCAGAGAGGCAAATGTTTAGCCCTTCTCCAGTGTGGGAAAGGTAACAGCCCTTTGCATTACAGTGCCTCTCCTTTAATTCTTAACACATGTAGGATGTCCTCTGTGAAGTGGGTGAGAAGAAGACTTTTTTTTTTAGCTTTACTGAGATAAGCAATTTGCAGTGGCACAGACAATCTGCTCTGTTAAGAATCTGGCACCATTTACAGTGGCTGGAGCAAGAGACTCAGCAGTAGATTAGTGCTAATTTCTCTTCACACAAATAATGGCACTGATGACTCTTGACCATGTGACAGGTTTGTGAGTGATGAGCCTTGAGACTTCAGTAGTGACACTTTTCTTTCTCCACACTGGTAAATTATTCATTATTGGTGCAGCCCTGGGAAAACATAAAAGAGAGAGTGGGAGAGAGGAGGGATTATGTTGCTAATGATAGAAACTGCTGACAAGTCCGTTGGGGTTGGGGCTGGGGGTGGGAAAAAAGCTTGCAGTGTATGGGCAGGTTGAGGCATTGTGTTATACCCATTTCAGAATATAACATCCAAGGTTCATTTCAATAATCTTCCACAGAAGTGCAAGCAAGGATAAATGTAAAACTGGCAATTTGGGGGGGCATAGTAAAAATGCAGGTGCTACTGGTTTGCACCTTGGTCTGATGTTGTTCATTCTAAGTTTTTTTCACTCTATTTATGTGAAAATCCCACTGTACTTGTATTAGGCTCCTTATTTGTAGTGCTTCTGAATGAACACTGTTAAACATTTTCTTCATTCCAGCCCAGGACTGGATATATTTGAAGCTGGACAAAGAATTTCTCTAATAGAGAGTTTGTGAGTTAGGGTTTGCTGAAACCTGTCCGAATGAAAGAGCATCGTATGTGTGATATCCCATGGCTGGTCCTGCTGGTATGTGCTGTGTTGCTCATGAGTCACCACAGGTTTGAAGTGTGTGTTGTTCTTCACAGCGTGGCTGCTGAAGCACTGATTAAGCAATACCAGACTTGCCCAAGTAAGACAATGGGGGATTTTACCTGTCTTTCATTCCTGGCTGTTAATTTTCCATGTTCTTCCTTTTTTTGGAAAAGTACACCACTGAGTGCCATGTTTCTCACCAGCCTGCATGCAGTAGTGATTGTTTTTAACAAGCCCTATCTGAAGCATCTCTACTCCACCTAAGATTGCTCTTTGCTTCCTCTTTGTTCCCATGGGCATACAAAACAAAGCAGGAGCACAAAAGCAGTGACAGCCCAATACATGGAGCTGCAAAGCTTTGTATACAGTAAAAGAAAAATCCATACTGCAAATAGATTGGGATGATCTACTCAGAAGAGGATTCCTAATCCACCTGTAGAGAGTATCACGCCGGTACTCAAGCCTGCAATACTGTAATAAAGTCAACCCTGAACATCCACTTTGATAAGTGATCTAGGCATAATTTAGGGGAAGACGTGTGATGTGCTCCTGTGTTCCAAGGAGTAGTGAAGTGGCTCCGCCACATCTGGTAGGTAGCAGTACCTGGGGTGCCCTGACAGCAGCAACGAGGACCACATTTCCAACTGCCTCAGCTGCTCCATGGCAGCGAAGGAGTTTGGCTAAGCAGCTTTGGGGGCTCCCAGCCTGGAGAAGACACCTCTTTTCAGGAGACGCTATGATCTTTTCTCAAGGAAACAGAGTTTCTTCCACGTTCCCCACCCTTTCATGTTGAGCATCGGTGGTTTTTTACCCCCGTCTCTGTTAAATGTCCATCTCCAGTGCAGCTCTCTGAATGTCAGGAGCTATTTCAGTCCTCTCTAGGAAGAATTCCTACATCTCCCATCTGTGTCTGCACCTGATGGCTGTCTGTCATGTTGAAGTCTAACCAAGAGAGCGCTTGGAGCCCGAAGAGCAGCCTCGCCAACCCTCCACACTGCATATAAATGCACAGCTTCACTCGCCTGCCTATAGGACTGTTGTCTGGGCACAAGAGCTCCTTTCAGATGAATTTATTCTGTTCCTGTTCTGCATCCCATCCCCATGAGCTGATTTGATGCCAGATCCCACACTGAAGGTGAAATGGTCCCCCTCCTCCTCTGAGCTTCCGCATAGCAAGATCAGAGGGGAAAAGGCAGTCTCCTTCAGTACCTCCAGAGCCTAATCTCGATCAAAGCACCCCAGGGGATATTGCAGTCTCTCAGTATCCCACAGGGTCATCACTGGCTCTGCCTGGTGATGCAGCGACATTCAAGGCTAGCACAGCTGCTGTCAGACCTGGAAGGGCTCGAAAGCAGAAGCAAAGCAGGCAATGGGCTGATGAAGGGAAAACCTCTATGAAAACAAATTAGAACAGGAAGCCAGACAGTAACAAACAAAACCATTGGCGGGATGCCTTCCCTCCCCATATTCCCATCCTTTGTCTCCTCAGCAGTTCCTATAGTCTTACTGTGCTTGCAAGGGAAAGGAGGAAATAAAATCTCAAAATTAACTCATTGTTAACTAAAGAACAGAAAAAACTTCTATACTTGAACATGTTCTGATGCTAAATACAGCTCTGGTGGGTTTTTTTATATTCCTTCCTTTTTTTTTTTCCCTTTTTTTTTTCTTGCAATGAATTCTTGCAAAGAATTATAAAAATCAGGCTGGTTTGTTTGTTTAAATCCTTGTTTAAAGATAGTCACTTCAGAAAAATAAACAACCCCCAATTCCAAACATTGCTTTTTTAATATAATAGATGGTAATAACTCAAAATTAAACCTTCATCATTACTGTATCTGTAGTAAAAGAGAGATGGAAAGACAAGGGTTGGCTCCATGTTCAAGGGAGTGGGACTTGGACACAGGAGCTCCCTTTCTAGTGCAGGCTGCCTTTATTGGCAACAGCTGCACTATATAAACCCTCCAAACAGCCCACAACATGATGGGGTCAGCTAGGAAGGAATCTTGTCCATTTATTCCGAGTAATCTATTTCTACCTGTTGCTTTGGGAAAAGATGACACGGTACTGCCATAACCCACATTCCCATCCGATTCCAGAAGGAGTGTGAAGCAATGGTCCCTGTATCTTTTCTCAGGGTCCTAGCTAGCAGCTTGCACAGCTCAAAGCAATATTTTTTTAATATACTCGAATGATAAGCACTTGAAAAAGGAGCAGATGAAAAAAGCCCTTAGAGCTCCTCGCTACTGTGTCATCATGACTATGCAAATCTGCAAAAGAATGGATTGCTAAGCGGAGTAAAGGACAAGTTATAAGCATGTTGTTCTGTTTAATCGTGCAGGTGTTTTCATATACAAATATTTGTCAGCCAAACCCTGGGAAATGCTTATTCCTTAAGTCTATAAACTAGAAGAAGGAGAAAAAGAAAACGATGACACAGTTCTTAGGCAGTGGAAGCCAGAAGGAACTCCATTTTTCATTTTTAGTACAACAGTAAAGTTTTTTTCTCTTTTTTCTTTTTTCTTTTTAAAGTTCTTCAAGGTGATTCATAGTGTTGGTACTTAAAGAGATATACGAGCTCAAGGCTACCCATTTAAAAAGCCTGAGAAACTAACTTCAAGGAGAGATCTCTGAACAATCCATTTAAGCAGATATGCTGCTGCATCTGGGTGGGTTTGCTTTTTTATTTAGTTTATGGTCAAAGTGATATGATAATGCTGCAGGATTGGCTGAGTGCTGTTTAAAGTTGGAGCTGATGTCAGAAAGTGCCAGGCAAAATGACAGGGGAAAGTGCATCCCTTATTTGTCTCATGCAATGATGCCTGTTTTGTTTGGAGCCACTGAAATGATGCAAATAGAGCTATTTTTTTTAATGTTTCACAGCAGTCTCTTCCCACGCTCTGATGCTTGAAAGGGCACCCCACAGACAAAATCTGATTTATGCTATTTTTGATATATATATATGAGTTTCTGTTAACTTAGCTTAAGAAGCATTTTTTAAAAAATCTTTACGATTCCCTTACCCATGGAGTATCTTTGTGCTATTAGTATGTATAACAGACAAATATTTGTCTACTATATGAACAGCCATTCTGTTTAATTTCTGAAACGTTTAAAACATATCAAAGTGGTTCAACACAAAAAGCATTTTAAGAAACAACATCAACAAAACATCAAGTTGGTTTGGCCAGGAATACAGTAATAGCTGTTCGTGTGCTTTGGATTTGCTTTTTTGTCTGTATGTGGAAGTAGGAAGAGGTGTTTCAGTCACAAAATGGTAGGGAGAAGGCAGGGCTGGGGATCTTCATCCCCTTCTATCCATGACCCAACTTTTACAGCACATACCTGAGACATTGGAGGGCAATTGCTGTACGAACCACCGGACTCTGGATTTCCCTTCTCCCAGGAGGACCAGGCAAAGGGCTGCGACAAGGTGTGGGGATTGCTTGATCTGCCCTGCTGGCACCATGCCACTGAGGATAAGGGACAAAATACTCACTAGACTGGGCTCTGAAACCCAGGTATCTCATCTCCCTGTCGGTTCTCAAATGCCAGGCTTGAATGTCCTTCTTTTTTGTGGGGCAGGGCACGGGGATTTGGTATCTATAGCAGCTGGAACAGCATCAACAGGAAGGGTTAAGCAAAATTCTGCTGGGAATCCAGTAGCCTGTTGATGCTGGTGGTTCACTGGAAAAATGGGCTCAGGCACCCCCCAGGAAAGGAGGGGACTGATCCTGAGTCTGCCAACTCTCACATACTCAGATCTCAGGGACAGACCAAAGGGAGAACAGGGGAAGGAGTGGCATTTCTGTGGTTCCTTGGTTTCTTTCCTTTCCTTAGAGGTGGAAAAATAAAATATGCATTTTTTATGGACTTAGGGAAGACTAGAAAAGAAGCAAATCTTACACTCAAGTCAGTCTGAAGTGATTCGGTGATAGTTGTATTCAGAAGGACATACAAACCAACTGATCAGTCAGTTACCCACCCCGTCATATAATATCAGGGCACCAGAGAGAAAGCAGTGAGGAAAAAAACAAATCCAAAAAGTGTTCAAATTGCCAAGTAGACCAGCAGTGCTGTGTCTGTAATCTGCCTTCTAGGGGTAAGAGGTATTCAAGGATGCACTTAGAGCAAGGAGGCAAAGTTGGACCAGACTGGCTCCCAGACAGACCTCAGGAAATGAGAAAGCAGAGTGTGCCCCCAAAATACTCAGCTTTAAAACGACATTTCCATGGAGCGTGAAGCAAAAAATATAATTTGTTCCTTCTCAACACTCTTCATGCCATTGTCTGTAGCAGATTAATTATTCTGTGGCCACAAGATTACAGGAAACTTGGGGTAGTCGATAAAGAAAGTGTTTCAGTTACTGCTCCTTATAGGCTCCTGTTATTTTTCTTTCTTGCCAGCTCGAGGTAATATCTTGATTGCTGCCAGTTTGTTTGATGTCAGGGCCAGCAGAGTGCTGGCTTGACATGTGCACTAAACACGCTGACAGCAGCTAGGAAGTTCATTGACGCTGGTATGGCAAGAAATGAATGGACTCCAGAAGCAGTAAAATGCACTCTTAGTACATCACAGTGGAGGCTTCACTTTCCCGTGAGATACTGGGCTATTACTTGTCTGTGAGACACACTTCAACACATCGTGTCAAACAGCAGAATCATGAGAAAACTTGCGAAGTATTCCCATTAAGGCTAATTGATTTTTAAATACTCTATTATCTGAAGTTGGCATCTAATTATTTCTTTCAAGATCCTGACACGTTCCTGGTAGTCGCAAGAAGCAATGATTGTTCAGGACGTAACGCTGCGGTGGGCAGCAGAGCATCCCTCTAAAAGGGAAAGATGAGGCTTTTTATATTTTTTCCTACTGACATGTCTGAGGCTGCTGCAAGAGGAATTGTGGTGCAGTAAAAGATGTGTGAGATGAACTGATGGGAAGCTTGGGGATGTAGTCAGGCTCCAGCTGGAGTAAGACTTCTATACAGAGATCAAACTGTTCTAGCAGATAATTTATTACCTTTCTCAAACAAATCACGTTGGCCTTAGGGTCATTAATGTTTATAGTGAAGTCCTAATTAAGCAAATATAAACCTTATGCTCAGCAGAGATCACATGAAAAAAGAAAATAATCACAGACTCTTTCTTGTCCTTGCCTCTCCCTCTGATTTCATGATGACAATATTAATCAAATAATGGCAACAGAAATTAGATCAAATGTTGGAGATACATCAGGGCCAACCAGGGTCGTTGTCTACAGCAAGCACAGATCAAGTACAAAGAGCCACTCGGCCCAGCTCTCCTCTGACTTTTATTTTGAGCAGTTGTTTCTGTCTGTACAAGAATGGTGTGAAATGCCTGAAATCAAGAGGCTGCATTTCACGTGTTCTGCAAATGACTTCCCAAGGTGTCCACACTGTGAGACTGGCAACTGGGAGCTGCTTCCTCACTGCTGCCATGCTCCTTCGTGTGGAAACCAGCGCTCGCGTCTCGAGCAGTTTGCCACTGAGAGCTCCTTTTGGTATTAAGAAAGCGATAAAGGAAGAACAAAAGTAAGTAATCAGTGTCCACACATGTCTTCTGTAGAGGGAAGGGACACAAAATGGCAGCTTTGTAGCAGAGGGAAGACTTCTTACCATTAAACCACACAGAAAAATTAAAATACGCTAGCTACCTAGACCATCACTGTAAAATATGGTCGCGTAGCTCATATTTAATCACAGAGAAAGACTAACAAACTGAAATTGCTCAGATTTTAACAATTTTCTCTTTGAGATACAAAAATTTCTTCTCAATATCCTGACTTGCCATACTTGTTGCTTCATACTTAATGTTCACTCATGCAGGCCAGCCAAAAATAAAGTATTTCCACAGATTAAAACTGCCTCGAAAACATATGGGTTTGGTTTAAAAGAAATAGATGGAGTTTGAAACTATAACTATTTCAGGAAATGAAATACAGTTTTGCGTTTTTGTAAGGTCTTTAAATATTTTATGAAGTACCAATGTTTGCTTGTATTTTTTTTAAAAAAACACCCTCTTATGTATTTTATTATGTACTTTAGTTGGAAAGACACCAAAAGGAGGGGGAGGAGGAATCTTACACCTATGTACAGAACTGGGTTACCAACCTGTATTACTATAACAGGAATATAAGGACATAACAGGGCAAATACTGTTAACTTCTTGGGTTTATTTGTTACACACATTTCTTTGATTAAAAATACACAAATATTTGGTAAGGGAACATTGCCCTGGGTAAGATGAAGTAACTGTGTAGTCTAGGTATGAAATAAATGTTCTGTAAAAGTGT
The DNA here is from genome assembly GCF_965638725.1 of Aptenodytes patagonicus. Classification (NCBI taxonomy): domain Eukaryota; kingdom Metazoa; phylum Chordata; class Aves; order Sphenisciformes; family Spheniscidae; genus Aptenodytes; species Aptenodytes patagonicus. The sequence goes on from NC_134950.1 coordinate 27,303,846, forward strand.
CCTTTAATCTAATTGCTTAATTACCTTTGCTCTTTATCTGGAAAGACTCACAAGAAGGTGTTCAGGACAAGTGATTATGCTGGGCTGGTAGGAGTCTTTCGGATCATGCGAAGGGAGGTAAATGGGTAAGATCAGACCAGTTTTGGCATCCACATGCAGAGGCATACACTGTAACTACAAACCAGCATGGTCTGAGTCTGTGTTTTCTCTGGGTAGTAGTAGCAGGAACACGGTGTTCATTTAAATTAAACCAGTTCCTTGGATAATAACAAAGTAATTAAAGAAGCCACCGAGGAAAAAGAGCCAATTTATTTGAATCATGTTCATAAAAACTACAACAAGTGCCTGAAGGTAGAAAATAATGTAGTTAAGATGGCAGATTGATGATTTTTAAAAATGCATCTTGATATTAATTTAAATTATTGTCCCTAGTCCAAGAATAATAATAGATGTGAATATTTAATTTTAGGATAGGGATGGTTCTTTCAGTTAAGTCAAATTCAGAGAAAAAGCTGGCACATATGTTGTAAGTCCACTCGGTCTCCAAAACCATATTTTAAAATCTGGTCATTTTAATGTATTCTTATTTCCATAACTCTCACTGTAATTGCAAGAGATGTAGACACTTTGCTAGATGGCTTGAAATTAATATTGTTTGATCCTGTGACATGTCAAATGGAGCACAAGAAAAATTGCACTTGAAATCATGGTAAACCTTCTATTCTGTATAAGGTCCCCTGCATTGAATTTAAGGTTCTCATATCAATCATAACCAAAGGCCTAAACAAGGGAAAAAGGAAAGTTTTGACATCTTGCACCTCTCCACAGTTTCACTGACGCTCCTCTGGTTTAGTTTTGTTGTCCACTCACCGAATCATGGACGATAAGACAGATTTTTTGGCCAATTCGTAACAGTTTGCCTGAAGAACAGGCCATCTACAATAGCCTAACATCAAAACAAAAATTGGGCTTTATCAGTATTTGTATTGTCTGTCAGCAGGACAAGGTGGTCTTATAGGTCTGTTCCTTCTAAATATGCTATCCAACCTCTTAGCAGGAAGGTGAGATATTTTTGTTCAGGGAAAGCTCTTTCCTTGGGAATAGTGGCCTCCATCCCCACCAGAGCTTTGTAAACTTTGGTAAAATGTTTCTTTGTTATCCTGTGTTAATGGTGACAAAATGCAATCGAAGTTTGAGAGACCACTATGGTGCAAAAGACCAGTGACAGCCATTACAAGTGGTAACCTGCAAGAGACCTTGTAACTCTCTCCTGTATGCCTCTTTCGGGGCCCAGTCTGAATTACAACACATAACTAGTTTCCATCGATTTTTTAAAATTTTACTAACACCTGTTACAGAGGTCTTCTGTGCTCATGTGCCTGTGCAGTAGCCCTCTATGGAGATTTCCCTGGCTATCCCCAAGCTTGGTGGTCCCAGTACAACTGTGGGGATTCCCAGGCTCTAGCAAATTAGACAGCTTGCTAATTTATACTAACATTACACCCACAGGACAAGGAGTCAAAGACCTGGGGACTCATGTTATCATTATATCTCTGCTTTATCATCTAGGCAGAAATAGCTAATGCTTAATTCAGGGAGGGAATCTCAGTATTTCTAGCAGTACCCAGCCTCAGTTTTTTCTCCTCAGTAGTCTGTCCTCAATACGTCATTTCAGTTCATCTGCCACCTACCATCAAACCTGGTATTCTAAAGCAAGCTCACAGAGAACCCACCTACAAGTTTATTCATATTAATCTAGGGTCACAGGCGGTACAGACACAGGCCAGGGCAGGGAGCTGAATCTGTCTCACTGGCACTGATGGATGACTGGCACAGAAGGTCTGTTGCTGTCAACGGATACAAGGGAGAAATCCATTCTTATTCTCCCTAATATCTTTGCAGTGTTTGGCACTGTTGACCTTATGTCAAGTCTGACAGGTAGTATGAATCCAAAGTAAGTCTTCAACTAGACAAAGACCCATTCTTTCTCTAGTCCCTTTCAACATCTACATGCATCCAGCTACTAAGTGAACTGGATTTAAAAGGCAGTGATATACAGATGGCACAGAACTGTACTACTCCTTCCCTACGTACAAATTCTTTGTTATCACTGAGGTTTCCGAGTGCTTGGATATGGTCCGGTGCCTTGCTTTTCTAGAATAATGACAATCTCTGCAGTAAGAATAACTTATTGCCACACAGCAGACAAAGCTCATCCATGCAGCAGGAAGCCCGGGACAAATATTCTTTTAGCTGTGGAAAATTCTTTTAGGGTTCTGGTTACAAAACCAAAAAGAAAAAAAAAGTAGTTTAGTGTGAAATAGTACAATGCAGTTATTGGAGGGATACATGCAGTAATTGTTGAGGATAAAAGAGGATGTAGCTCTACTGTCTTGAATATTTAGGGCAGAAATGGATGCTTCGCTATCACATTTGAGTTTCATTATGGACAGTAGGCAGAAATATCACACACGCTCGAACAGAGAAATCTGAATCTAAATACTTTCACCCTATTGCAAATCATACTCTGATGAACTGCTTTATTACACTCCACCACTAAGTGTTGCATACTGATTGATGACAGATAAAAGCTGGCCCCAAAAACTCGTCTGGCTGCCCACAAAAATGCAGCGAACATTTCATCGTAAAGTGCTGCCTTGCATCATACAGGTTTTAATCCTAAATAGCAAGCAAAGAAGCTCTGGGTCACTGCTACTCTGTCTTTACCTTCCTGCATTTTAAACCACAGGTGTCCCACACAGAGCAAAACCCAGTGTCAGATTTGCTGTCTAACCTTGATCCGGCCCTGTTCAAGCCCAGGATTTGTTTAACAATTAAACTGAAGTTAAACAGGTGAAGTTCTTTGTCCTTAACCCCGGCACTCGCTAGGTATGAACCAGTGTCTACAGAGCTTCTAGCACAGGTTATAATGCATACTTCTGCAAAGTTTTGCTCTTTGGCACATAATTAATTCTGGGTTAATTTTGACCTATAAGGCCCACCCTGCTTTGAACCTGTATATATTAATAAGCTTATTGCATTTCAGCTTGGCAGATACAGAATCTAAAGAGACAAGACTTGATGTGTACATCTGGCTGGGGGTGAATGCACATGGGATGGGCTTGCAACTGTGCAACTGCCAGCTAACCATCTGGTATGATCTGTAAGTGAGGGTGATGTCAAAGTGCACCCTCCTTGCTGGGTCCTCTGGAAATTTGCACCTGCGTCTCAGTGCAGGACAACTTCAAGAAAAATAGTTTCATTATCTAGAACTAGTTTGTCACCCTCTGCTTAACAGAGCCCAGGTCTGTTGTTTCTCAAGACCAGTTTTAAGGCTCATTTTCTTCCCCTCAGGTATTATTTTTCCTTTTTTTCAGTGGAAGTTCTTGTGACGGACAAAGGCTTTCTTGCATTGATGAAGCAGGTTTGGCTACACTGGCTAACACAGGATTAGCATCTGTCTAGCAACAGGGATGCACTGTGTCATGTCTCAAGGACAGCTGTAGAAAGAGTACTTTGTACAGAGATTTTATACATTTCTGTTAAAGAGTGTAACCTTCTGTACGTGCAGTCCATATATACACAGGGTGAATAGTGTCCCTTTGTAAAGTATTTCTGTAACTCTCTTTCTCTCACCTCTGCTACCTAATGGTTCTGCTGTTTTTCAGGCTCTCTATATCCATCCAAGTGAGACAGGATTTCCTGTAAAACTAACACCTCTGGAGCTGTCTTTTTTTTTTTTTTTTTAATTTCAGTGGGGCAATTTATTTACTTATTTTAAAATATTCCCTTCGTGAAGCCCTTACACAGGGACTATCATTAAAGTTCCTGCTACCTTTGGCAGGAGGTGGGTTTTACAAGTATGAAGAACCCCATGAAAAGACACTCTTTTCCAAAAATTGGATCTAACTGAGGATTCCAAGTTTTCTGAAAGCCTTGCTGTTCCCTCACACTCTGTGAGCCTTTACTTCATTGCCAGTATCATTCACAGACTTTTAAGGGAATGATAAGGGTGACTACGCTAGTCAAGGTATCTGGGCCCTGGGGGCACCAGCAGCCCTTCCCGGCCTTGCCTAGCCTCCCCTCCTGGGGTCTTCCCCCACCCCTGCCCATGGCCCAGGAGCCCATTTCAGCTCAGCCTGCGGCCCCCTGCCCTGTACCCTGTTGTAGCTGTGCCCTGCCCAACCCTGCCTCCCGTTGTTCTGTCTTACAGCTGATTTTTGTAAGATACCCCTTGGAAATCAATTCAGTTTTAACCTTGCTGATATAACGTTGAATGTTCTCATTATTCATAAATATTTCCAGTTCTCTTCTAGAAAGAACAAAATCATGCTGCAATATACTTGGTTTTGTACTGCTTCTGGTTACAAGATTTGTAGACTAACTGCATTTTGTGATAGGTAAAATCAGGTAAAACACAGTGAAGACTTCAATTTCATGTGCAAGTTATTAGGATGTTCAAAACAGGATGGAGAATTATATGGATAATATACTGTAGTACAAATCAATGTTTCCTTCAGAATGTTTCTTCCCTATGTGAGCTTTCTCTTCTTATATGGGGTGCAACAGGCCTAGCATGGATATAGAAAACACAGACAATACATATATCACAGCTAGTTGAATCTCCATTGTTAATACCTTTCATGTTGTTCTGTTACACTGTACTTCTGAAACAATATCAAATCTCAGGCACTGGTTTTAAGTCAGTCTCTCATTTTAGGGTGTTGGATAAGAGTTTTGCAGAATAGAGTTTTGCAGAGGTTGTTTCACCTTCATTGCCACGTGTGGGATACTGAACAACGTAATCATACACTTGATTCTGTATTCCTTGACACTCACTGAAATCTCATTTCCAGAAATATATATGTACTGATTTTTTGGGGGTCTTTGTCAACAGGAGTACATGGCTTTTCAGGACAGGAGAAATAAACAGCAAGCATATCAGGTGACCACAAGGAATATTACCTTAACCTTTGATTTGCAAGCCTTTACTAGTAGTGTTATTTCCACTTAACTGCTATCCAGCTCTGGTATTAATTTAAGAATGCTCAGATTATTTACTTACAATAATTTATCATTTAAACCAAATAGAAACCTTTTTGTTTCTATAATTGCATATGTTTTTGTCATCTTCCTTGCCATGATTCAGACTATTCAGATTACAAAACAGCCATCAATAGCTGACAAAATAATGAATATAACATAAAATCATTGCATGCAGTACATAAATAATAGCTGATAACAACTAATAAAAATAACATAACAAATGATTATCCCAGAGTTTACGTGGAGCAAACTCACATTTCATGTCCAAAAGCTTTGAATTTCTCTCCGACAGTTCAGCAACTTTATTTGCTAGTGACCATAATTAAAAATCAGGAATTGTACTGGGCTGCGACTCGGTTGTGCCCGTGCTATGAACAGCAGATAGTGTTGTGTGGTATTAAACTGGTCGTCACTTTCTGGGACAAAGTAGTGGAGCGATGTAACAAGAAACCTCATGGATAGGGGAATGCCATGGGATTAAATGCTACCAAACTGTTTCACACTCCCAGCTATTACCAATTCCATCTGTAAACACAGAATATACAATGCTTTCCACTCTGCACAGTCTCTCATAAGACTGATAATTGTATTTGGTAAAATTTGAAACACAGGTTAAGTGAGAACAGATGCCTTTCTGTGCCCTTCAGGAGAAAGTGCCTGGGACTCAGACCAGTTGCTAACATTACCAATATGCATGATTGAGAGACACACAGTTTATTTATAGATGCAAGAAAGCAGAATTTTCAGCTTGGAGGTAATTCATACACTTCAAAGCATGTTTCAGAACTAAATATTTAAATTCTCTTTTCCCTAAAGAAAAAGAAAAGAAACTCAGTAAATTTTCCCTGTGGAAATTTTGATTATGCAGAAATTGCTTTTCTGTCACAAAACATTTTATTGAAAAAACTCTCGAACTGCTCTGGGTGCTCACATGAAAGCAAGGAAGAGAATATGTATCTGCTTCAGTATTTCATACGAATGGACACAAAGCTTTTGATTCTTTTTCAAAATAGAACAATTCACTTTCAAGGGCATTTATTTCTTTGCATACAAAGTTTGAAAACAACCTAATCCTCTATTTTTTTCACAGAATTTTTTTTTTCAACTTTAAATATGAAATTTGCTTTTAAAAAGCAAACAGTCTGTGAGATCACTAATTGTAAAAAAATGTTCAGCATTGTTCAGTGTAGTAATGTGGGAATGAGGAATTACCAGGGCATAGCTGACGAATTCTGTTGTTGAGTATTTCGCAATAGGGAAAACATATCCCTTCACATAGGGTTAACACTGTATGAATGAATCCCTAGGATAAAGTGTAGCTGATTTCATTTTATTGCAACATGTTTTAACTTTTGTCATCTGTTGATTTTTCCATTGGCCATGTGCAGTAAGTTTTTTCAGCTGTTTCACCTCCTTCACCAGAACACAAGTTTTTTAAAGGACTGAAAATAGTGGCTTTTCCCTGTGACAGTAAAACCACATCTATTAACCTACAGCAACTAAATCACTCTTTCAAAGAATGTGGCCAGAATTTAGTAACATGAAGAACCCCTGCCAAGGAAAATTCAATGGAAATGTAATGAAAATATCTGATGTTAACAAATATGGACACTCCCACAGTACTACTTTATCTGTTTGGAAAGACTACGTAAGGCAACTCTCTGCCCTGACTTTACCACTGACCTGATGAACAATCTTGAACCAGGTGCCTTGACCTCTCTCCATTTTTGTTTCCTCTGCCAATCTTTGTCTGTCTGGCTTGTTAAAATTATGCACATTTTGTCTTATGTGTTTGTATGGCATCTTTTACACAGTCAAGTTCTGCTCATGGTCAGAGCTACCTGGTGAAACCAATCTATACTTAATGAGGGTAACAGTTGCTCCACAGAGATGCCAAAAATTCAGTTCCTCCTCTGAAGAGATGCAGTCTGTGCAATGCAGGTGAACCTTAAAAATGGCAATTGCCATTATTAAAATGTTAATCTTCCTTTTGGATGGGAAATCATGCAGAGGAGAAACAACCCTGTGGGAATTGTTCTGAAGTCTACAGACATTATAGCTTGTTGGTACAGTCTGTGCTATGGATTTTGCCCCAGTTTGAGTCTAACTTTGCCTCCTAATTCACCTACCATGCACGTAATCAATCTCCTAAAGCCAGGCTGAGCACCCTGAAGTTCAAAGTTTGCAGCCCTTTGTGGAAGAAGAGCCCAAGGAGATGCGGTTCATCACTGTGCTCCAATTTGTTTGAATGGGATATCGAGTCATAGCTGACCAGATGCTTATGAGGTTTATTGCAATGCCCTGTTGACTACTTTTGCCTGTTCCTAGAAAGCAGCCTAGGAAAGAGGAATGGGTGCCTCCCACCTCTCAGGAGTCAAGGCAAGGCAGAGCACACAGGCAGTAGGCTTCAGTCTTCGGTGGGATGTGGGGCTGTTCATTGCCACCTCCCAGTTGAGACCAGCACTGGCTGTGAAGGGCATTTCTTCCACTCCATCTGTATCTGCTATCAAAGAGGTTACTTCAGTGCCCTGGAAGAATGGAGCAATGTCAGAGGAGCTCATCTTGCCCAGCTTTGCCTGAACAAAGAGGCAATCACTGCCTCTCACCTTTACTATATCTTGCCTGTGTGAGTCATTCTCCATTTAAGAATCATAGAATCATAGAATCATAGAATCATTAAGGTTGGAAAAGACCTCTAAGATCATCGAGTCCAACCGTCGACCCAACGCCACCATGCCCACTAAACCATGTCCCTAAGTGCCTCATCTACACGTCTTTTAAATACCTCCAGGGATGGGGACTCCACCACTTCCCTGGGCAGCCTGGTCCAATGTTTCACCACTCTTTCAGTAAAGAAATTTTTCCTCACGTCCAATCTAAACCTCCCCTGGCGCAACTTGAGGCCATTTCCTCTCGTCCTATCGCTTGTTACTTGGGAGAAGAGACCGACACCCACCTCGCTACAACCTCCTTTCAGGTAGTTGTAGAGAGCGATGAGGTCTCCCCTCAGCCTCCTTCTCTCCAGGCTAAACAACCCTAGTTCCCTCAGCTGCTCCTCAGAAGACTTGTTCTCCAGACCCTTCACCAGCTTCGTTGCCCTTCTCTGGACATGCTCCAGTACCTTGATGTCCTTCTTGTAGTGAGGGGCCCAGAACTGAACACAGTATTCGAGGTGCGGCCTCACCAGTGCCGAGTACAGGGGCACGATCACTTCCCTCCTCCTGCTGGCCACACTAGTTCTGATACAGGCCAGGATGCCATTGGCCTTCTTGGCCGCCTGGGCACACTGCCGGCTCATGCTCAGCTGGCTGTCGACCAACACCCCCAGGTCCTTTTCCTCCAGGCAGCTTTCCAGCCACTCTTCCCCAAGCCTGTAGCGCTGCATGGGGTTGTTGTGGCCGAAGTGCAGGACCCGGCACTTGGCCTTGTTGAACCTCATACAGTTGGCCTTGGCCCATCGGTCCAGCCTGTCTAGGTCCCTCTGCAGAGCCTTCCTACCCTCGAGCAGATCAACACTCCCGCCCAACTTGGTGTCGTCTGCAAACTTACTGAGGGTGCACTCGATCCCCTCATCCAGATCATTGATAAAGATATTGAACAAGACCGGCCCCAAAACTGAGCCCTGGGGAACACCGTTCGTGACCGGCCACCAACTGGATTGAACTCCATTCACCACAACTCTCTGGGCCTGGCCGTCCAGCCAGTTTTTTACCCAGCGCAGAGTACACCTGTCTAAGCCGTGAGCCACCAGCTTCTCTAGGAGAATGCTGTGGGAGACAGTGTCAAAGGCCTTACTGAAGTCCAGGTAGACCACATCCACAGCCTTTCCCTCATCCACTAGGCAGGTCACCTGGTCATAGAAGGAGATCAGGTTGGTCAAGCAGGACCTGCCTCTCATGAACCCGTGCTGGCTGGGCCTGATCCCCTGGTTGTCCCGCACATGCCTTGTGAGTGCCCTCAAGATGAACTGCTCCATCATCTTCCCCGGCACTGAGGTCGGGCTGACAGGCCTGTAGTTCCCCGGATCCTCCTTCCGGCCCTTCTTGTAGATGGGCGTCACATTGGCAAGCCTCCAGTCATCCGGGACCTCCCTTGTTAACCAGGACTGCTGATAAATGATGGAGAGTGGCTTGGCGAGCTCCTCCGCCAGCTCCCTTAACACTCTCGGGTGGATCCCATCCAGCCCCATAGACTTGTGAGCGTCCAGGTGGCGTAGCAGGTCGTTAACTGCTTCCTCTTGGATTATGGGGGGGTTCATCCTGCTCGTCATCCCTGTCTTCCAGCTCAGGGGGCTGAGTACCCTGAGGATAACTGGTCTGCCTGTTAAAGACTGAGGCAAAGAAGGCATTGAGTACCTCAGCCTTTTCCTCATCCTTGGTGACAATGATCCCCCCCGCATCCAATAAAGGATGGAGATTCTCCTTGGCTCTCTTCTTGTCATTAATATATTTGTAAAAACTTTTTTTGTTGTCTCTAACGACAGCGGCCAGATTGCGTTCTAGCTGGTCTTTTGCCTTTCTCATTTCCTCTCTGCATGACCCAACGAGATCCCTGTACTCTTCTTGCGTTGCCTGCCCCTTCTTCCACAAGTGGTAAACTCTCCTTTTTTTCCTGAGTCCCAGCAAGAGCTCCCCGTTCAGCCAGGCCGGTCGTCTTCCCCGCCCGTTCTTCTTACAGCGTATGGGGACAGCCTGCTCCTGTGCCTTTAAGACTTCCTTCTTGAAGAACGTCCAGCCTTCCTGGACCCCTTTGCCCTTCAGGACCGTCTCCCAAGGGACTCTCTCAACCAGTGTCCTGAACAGGCCAAAGTCCACCCTCCGGAAGTCCATGGTTGCGGTTTTGCTGGCCCCCCTCCTTACTTCACCAAGAATCAAGAATTCTATCATTTCATAGTCGTTAAGCCCAAGACGGCCTCCGACCACCACATCTCCCACCAGTCCTTCTCTGTTTGTAAACAGCAGGTCGAGCGAGGCACCTCCCCTGGTAGGCTCACTTACCAGCTGTGTCAGGAAGTTGTCTTCCACACACTCCAGGAACCTCCTAGACTGCTTCCTCTCTGCCGTGTTGTATTTCCAGCAGACATCCGGGAAGTTGAAGTCCCCCATGAGAACAAGGGCTAGCGATTGTGAGACTTCTGCCAGCCGCTTGTAGAACGCTTCATCCGCCTCTTCATCCTGGTTGGGTGGTCTATAACAGACTCCCAGCAGGATATCTGCCTCGTTGGCCTTCCCCCTCATCCTTACCCATAAACACTCAACCGTATCATCATCACAATCGTTGAGCTCTAGACAATCGAAACACTCCCTAACATACAGAGCCACCCCACCGCCTCTCCTTCCTCACCTGTCCCTTCTGAAGAGTTTATAGCCATCCATTGCAGCACTCCAATCGTGAGAGTCACCCCACCACGTTTCTGTGATGGCAACTAAGTCATATCTCTCCTGCTGCACAATGGCTTCCAGCTCCTCCTGTTTGCCACCCATGCTGTGTGCATTGGTGTAGGTGCACTTGAGCTGGGCTATCGATTTCACCCCCAGCATTGGTGTGCTACCCCTAGGTTCATCTCTAGTGAGCCTGGTTTTATCCCCTTCCCACTTCGAATCTAGTTTAAAGCCCTCTCAATGAGCCCCGCCAATTCATGAGTGAGAATCCTTTTCCCCCTCTGAGACAGCTGAACTCCATCTGTCGCCAGCAGGCCTGGTGCCGTGTAAACCTCCCCATGATCAAAAAAGCCAACATTCCTCTGATGGCACCAGCCCCTGAGCCACGTGTTGATCAGGTGTGTTTTCCTGTTCTTTTCAGTATTCTTCCCTGCCACTGTAGGGATTGAGGAAAACACTACCTGTGCTCCTGATCCTTCAACCAGTCGCCCCAGTGCCCTGAAGTCCCTTTTGATCGCTTCAGGACTTCTCTCTGGAACCTCATCACTGCCAGCCTGTATAACCAACAGCGGGTAGTAGTCAGAAGGCCATAGATAAACTGTTTGACTGAGAGCAGCAGTTTTGGTGGCGGCCTGGTGACTGCTAAGGCATGATGCCTCTCAGAGGAGACCAGCGGAGCATATCAGGACTGTTCACACATGAAGACCCTGGGCTTGGTTGAGGGGTGGTCATTTTGAGTGGTTTCTGCTCTGGTGAGACTAACCCATGTTTGAAAATTTGCAGAGTGTCAAACTTTTACAGACTGGAGAACTGCAGTGCAGCATATGCAGAGGGCATGAACTCTTCCTGCTGTGGCCATAGGCTTGCAGAGCATGGCTCAAGTTTTGCCAGTCTCATGCTCACAGACTCAAATTAAAGATTGACTCCTTGAGCCTTCTGTCAATCCTGCTTCCTGACACAGCACACAGAATAAACTACCTCCATACTGTGCGGTTTGTTCATGATCTCAGCATTTCTCCCATCTGAAATGGGATTCTTGAATCCTTTTCAACAGCATATCACATTATAATGGAATGGATTTTTTTTTGTTATTTTTTTTTTAATTGGACATACTGTGAAGTAGATTTGTATTTGCTTTTGAATTATGGCTTTCTCAAGCCTAAATATATGAGAAATTAAAATATTGCTTATCAAAAAAGGAATCATTTCAATGCAATGTAAAGACTCTAAGTTCATCTGCAACAGAATTGTGCAGCCAGAAAACTTGGGTATCATTCTTTCAGGCCTGTAACCCAGGCCACAGGCACAAGGTGACAGAAAATTTACTAATCGTCTGCACAGTGAGGCAAGTCCTCTGCAGTGTTTCCATGTGCCTGCTAGCACATACAAAAATTAGCTGGGCCAAATGAGATGGGTTAGAGCAAGACTTACTGGATGTTTAGTGAGTCAGTGTACCTCTTGGGAATGCTGTCCATGAGATACCCAGGGCTGAAAATCCATTTGCACTTGTGCAGTTGCCCTGGAGTGATAGCAGGATATACGTGATAACTCAGTTTGCCAACTTCTTACTGGGCAAAGCTTCAAGCTGCTCTCGATTCTTGCCTTCCCTTCAGTTTTGGTTACTCTGATGTCTATGGGAAGCGTCACAGCTGACGTCTGAAAGTGCTGAGTGAACAAACCAGGCAGAAACAGCAGCAAAATGGGAGCAATGGGAGGACTCTCTGTCCTGAACCAGCCTTCTAAGAGCTTCCTTTGAGCTCATCGGGTGTACAGCCTGAAGGGGCATTAGATTATCTCACTGGATCTCCCATATAACACGGTCTATTAACACTTACCCAGTTACCCTGACTAACATTTGTGAAAGGATAGCTAATCAGGCATCCATTGTTGACTAAGCTTCCAAAAGACAGAGGGTCTACCCCAGCAGTTTGATCATTCACAGTGTTAAATGTTGTATTATCAATATGCGTGACTTCAACCATTATTTTCTGTTAGATTAAATGGGGACTTTAAGGTTCTTTGGGATTCCCTAGCCAATCATCTTTCTACTCTCCATGCCATTTCTCAGTCTCTGTCTTATTAAATAATCTGAATGGGTCATGTTTCTTTGTAACACATCTCTAGCCTTCACATAAAGTTTAAGACTTTTTTCAAACTCTAAATTTCCAATTTAAAACTGTGTGCACAGGACCTGAACACATCTTCCCATCATTAATCTTTTCAATGTGCTGAGAGATGTCACTTCTTTGGCCCATCTAGATACAAAGCTGAAACTAGCTTCCTCATGGCATTGCATCGGAAGCTCTTGTTGAATTTCTTGTCCTTTCCTACCCTTGAATCCTCTTCTGAGTCCCTAGTTTCCAAGGTGTCAGCTCTCATCCTGCAGATGTATCCTTCCTGCTTCTTAAACGTAAAGAGGCTGTAAAATGCTGGATCCAAATAAGTAAGCAGTCCAGATCAATTTGAGTGACTTATTCTCATCATCAAATGAAGTACATAAGAAATGCCTACTTTGAAGCATCACAGAAGAAAAAAATCTTCATTGCATAAGTGCACATGTGATCGAAACACTGGAATGCAAACATTTGTAGATATTTGTACAGGGACCACATCCTCAGCTGGCATCTTATCTCTGGATTTCCATGGAGGTGTGGAGGTGGTCCATAAATATGTGGAACATTACAAAGCCTGAATAATTAGAAATTTAAAGGACTCTCTGCCTAAAAGCATAACCTCTTTTGTATTTATTGCATAGTTTATACATGAAAAATAGATAAATTTTGTTGATTTTCAAGCTATAAATTTTCTTCCTACTTCTCCTCCTCCCCAATTTGATCATATTTACTGAAGTGACACATGAACATTTCCCCATTGTGACAGCCATGGTTGAAACATGCAAATCCAAAGAGTTGTTCCAGAGAAAGAGAAATGGAACATTACTTTACAAAAAATCCCAGACATCCCAGAAAGCAGTCAAATATTTATGCAAAATGAGTGTAGCTTTATACACTGGCACTGAACAACACAATGCTCTGTCTCACACAATACTGTCATTCATGTGCGTACATACTGCCACAGGCAAAAGTCCCACACAATGTATTTTTATACAATTGCTAGCATATTTCATTACAAGTTGTTTTTTTAATTCCCTTATGCAGGGGATTCTCTTGATAGAGACATTCTGTCTCCCCAGAGTTTCCTAAAAGGAAGAAGAGTCACAATATAGAATCTAGAGAAAATTATGGAATAAAACATTAAATTTCAGTTGTAAATAGCATTAGCAAAGAATATTGTTATAGCAATAACAAAGGAGATGGAAAAAACCTTTTTCTTCCCTTAAGAGAATTCAGAGCACACTGAGTTATATTTTGTGTTCTCACAGCTATCATATAAGCAATTAGAAATACAATGCAAAGTAGACAGAATTGCTAGTATTAAATTTATGATACACAGCACATTAGGACCTTGAAACCTGTTAGTGGAAATAAGAACTGCAGCAAACCTGTGCAACTGAAGCACAGAGCAGAATGACCATCAACCTCTCTACCTCAAGAAGCAAATACCTGATATCATCCTACCTACCCAAGTAGCAAGTGATAGGATGAGAGGAAATGGCCTCAGGTTGTGCCAGGGGAGGTTTAGATTGGATATGAGGAAAAATTTCTTCACTGAAAGGGTTGTCAAGCATTGGACCAGGCTGCCCAGGGACGTGGTGGAGTCACCATCCCTGGAAGTATTTAAAAGGCGTGTAGACGTGGTGCTTAGGGACATGGTTTAGTGCTGGACTTGGCAGTGCTAGGTTAACGGTTAGACTCAATGGTCTTAAGGGTCTTTTCCAACCTAAATGATTCTATGATTCTATGATTCTACCTCAAAAGAATATAAAAAGGCAAATTTCCAAAGACTGAAAATTTGGGGAAGGCTAAAGAAAAGTATACAAGATGCTTCACTTTAATTATGTTGCATGTAGTTGTGATGCAGAAGCCATGGGTGAACACATAGCAATGATACATGAGTTAAATCCTGGACTGTGGACTTTCTATTAAACTGAAGTCCTGTGCACACCACAGGCAGCCTTTCGAGGGCAGTGGTAGTGCCTGGCCTCACTGCTCCTCGCTCTAGCACTTGGAAGGCCTGTGAGTGAGGAAGGACTCAGATACGCCAGAAAATGATGTGGCTCTTCTTGTTCTCTCCCAAAATGGACTGACCCTCTTCACTCAGCATGGGTAAGAAATGGGAAACATGGAAGCATTGCCTGGTTCTTTCCCTCACAAACAGACCGATATTTTCCTATGCAAAAAAAAAAAAAAAAAAAAAAAAATCCTCTATGGAAGCGTCTAGTGAGGACCCAGCTATTTGTTCTTCTTTGAGATACCAGAGACAATGAAACAATGAAATCTACACACAAGACAGAGTCTGTATCATAAATGAATAAAACATTTTTTAAATTCCTCTGTGGGGGCTATTCTGTGAAATCCAGGTGTCCTTTCCATTGAAACTCTCAGAAGAGGAAAAAATTATGCTATTCATTATCCCAGGCACAACATTTGCATAGAACACTCTTCACACGGTGGCTCCTGTCAAAATATCCGTCACTCTGCAATGTCAGCTCTCTGGCCACCATGCACCACTTGTGACATCTTGACATGCGTTTCCTACGTCCACTACACTCCAGCATGCTAAACATCCTATATCACACATTCCCTTCCCCTTTGCAGGATGGTTAAGATTTTTCTTCCTTCCTCTCCCTGGCCGAGCAGCCATCTCATCCTGCTTAAAACCCATAAATCTGTATGAAAACTTCAGGCCTTTATTAGGAGGGACACTGAATGATTCGAAATCACCACTTTATAGGTGGTTTTTGTCAGATCATTTTTCTCTGACATTTTTCCCAGTGGTTCACAGATACTCTTTTCGGGGGGAACCAGTTTGTTTTGTTAAATTACAGGGGCTTCACACAGATTTCAGTTTCATTATGAAGCATGGAATAGGTAGCGTTTAAACAAGCCTGCTCCTGTAACTTCATGCCATTTAAATGCACTTCTTCACTTTAATATCCTCTTAAATCATGTATGTATACACCACTATTGAACATACCATACTTTACATTCCCCATGTAGCGACACAGGACAATTACAACAATGCAAGCTAATTAAAGCTACAGGGTAAAACTCTGACCCTGTTGAAGTCAAAGGGAGTTTTCCATCTTACTTCAATAGAGTAAGCCTTTCACCCCGAGGCCCTTTCTGTCCCCCTAAGTTTCTCCAGCTGTTTGTGCAAAGAGTCCTGGAGAATATCAAGCCTCAGAGAGCCAATTAGCCAGAGACAGCAGTACAACAAAGCTTCCCCCTGCCGATGCAGAGCTGGCAGCCCTTTGCCTTCAGGAAACAGGTCCAAGCTGGGGTGGGGCTGTGGCTCCAAGTGACAGCCCTGCAATGCGTATAAGGTAAAGGTGGAGGAGCTGCTCTACAGGCGCAAGGACGCAATGGGGGCAAAGCTACATGAAAGTAATTGAAGGTGAGGGGAAAGGGCCTGAAACTGTGTTGCAAGGGCAAGTGATCTGAGCACTTGAAAGCCAAATGTCTCCCTAATTGCTATTTAAAATGACTGCTCCTGACCAGGGGTGCCCAACCCTCCCCACTGGGTGGGCCGCACAGCTCCTCCAGTTGCCACAGAAGGGCAGTATGTGGTGGCGCATCCCCTGGGAAGGACCAGATGTCCTGCACATGCAGAGCACATGTGACCTTTTGCTTTTATTTTCTACTTTCCTAGGGGCTCCTCAGCACAGGACAGAGAGCAGGTTGCTGACTGGAGCAATTACTCCAGCAGTGACAACCCATTCCTGGTTACTCTGTGTCCTACGGGGTCCCTTGGCCTCTCCCATGACATTTGAACAGAATGTGCACTTTCCACCTAGCAGGAAACAGGGTCCCAAGCAGGGCTGGAGCCGTGGGCTGACTCCTCTCCATCTCTGCCTACCAGAAATGAGATGCTACGTGAGATCTCTAATCACCAACACCACTGGCCCATAGTCTGTGAAGTTTTAAAATGTGACTTGAAGAGATAGGTGCTCATATATTCAAAATGTCCAAGGTGATTGCTTCTCAGAGGATTGTGGAGTGGTCTTAGTAGCCCAGTGGGGTTAGTTGTTCAAAGTGTAAAACTAGTTTTTGAAGAATGGAAGTCCATTCTTGATCTGAAATACTGAGTGAAGACTAGACTTTTCCTTGACACATTTTGTTTCAATGGAAAACAGATTTTGGCATGATCTGGCCTTAATATTGGATAGTACATTACAGATCATGGAGACACTGACAAAATGGAAGGATCATAAGATAAATACAAGCTGTTGAAAGGTGCTTTCTGGGTGAAGATATTCATATTCATAGAATAGTGCACTGGGACTACTGTTCTTGGACCAGGGTAACACTTACTGTGAAACTGAACCTAGAGAAGAAACAGGATCCTTGAATTTGGTATTAGATCAAGGCTTTCTGGAAGTTTTTGAGGTTCTTAAGCCTTATGAAAACCTGAATCAGACATTGTTCACCTTCCAGATGATGATGCCATTGCCTGAAGGCCTCCTTGGTGCCTGAAGTTCCTTGCTGTTTTCATACTTCACTTTTCGCTGTGGGAATTGAATGTGAACAAACAGTGTTCATTTTGGGATTCTTGTGTTGCAAAAGGTCAGGACCAATTCTATAATTCTATGTATTCATCTTTACAAAGAAGTGTTTTGTTCAGTCTGGACACAGAAAGATAATGAAAGCTCTTTAAACTGGTTAAAGGCAGACACGGATTCATTTATCCAGTCAATTTTGTTGTTTTTTGAAGAACGGTGAAGCACTGCCTTTGAAAAATCTTTGCTGAATTGTCTTGAGGAACCTTAGTGAAATCAAAATCAATGTACTTGTGAATACTTAAAAGAGCTGCCCATGCCATGATGGCATATACTTTTTTTGTCTCTGTACTGCAGTCATTGAAGAGAATGACATAGAAAAGGAGCTCCACTGTATTCTTATCAAACATTTTGGTGGGGTTTTTTTCTGAAATGCTTTAGCGACATAGTTAGTCAGAAAGAAGTTCAGATCAAGAAAAATAAAGTTATCAAAATTAATAACCATGAGCTTATCTATCCCTGACAGTGTTATTGATGAAATGCTGGAGCATGCAGGAGCATTGGATAAACTGGAAAGAAATAACTGTAGTCTAATCCATACCAAGTGTGGAACAGTTGTCTAATGATCCCCTTACAAGTACAGACCAAATAATGAGATTACATAAACATACCTTCTATTAATTTCCTTTCTAGTGACTTACTAGCTAGAAACAATAATACCTTTTTTTTTTATGGTGATCTGTTTTGGGACACAGTAACCATCTATGAAGAGTAAGAATTAGTTTTTCTTCTAGACAAGCACAGCTGGGGCATCATCAGGAGACCATGACAGATGGGCAGAGGTCTCTTCCAGGTATTCTAACCACAGCCTTCATTCCTAGTTTGTACAGGGAATAAGGCTTTATAGAAGGGATTTCAGGTGCATGCTGGTGAAGAGATTTTTAGCCAACAAGGAAGAATATGTCATTGTTTTTCCTTTCAAAGTCACTGATTAGCTCTTGATATTCTCGGGCATCTGAGGTGTAGGACTCAGTGAACTTGCAATCATCATCATCAGCAATGGGTTCAACTGAGTGTAACTGTAGGCAGAAACTGTTAGGCCAGACTCAGTGACCTTCCACAAAATATCAGGGCCGTGCAATATACCTCATGGAATGGTCTTTTATAAAAATAAAGTATGATGCATTGAACTGCATGATTTCTTGCCAATCTTGATTTCTATCATGCGGCTGCTCTACTTTATGGGTGATAGAATCCAGGTATCAAGAAATACTAGTTTCCACAAGTCCAGGGATTTGCTGGCCAGAAAGCTTGGTCAAACTGAGTATCTTATGAATTGCTGAGACCACTGTAGTCAATAAGCCCATGATATTCAGCATAAATATAGACCATATTTTACAGCAGCTCCAGCCAAGAGGAATGTGGAGGTGTTCATGGATTCAGCATGGCACCAGCTAGAGGCATTTTGGAAGAAAAGGACCTTTGACTGAAATGCTCATGCTGGGAGTGTGACTTTCCTAAAGCCTCTCCCTCTGGGGTATGTATCAGGTTTTTATTCACTGCATTTTGGACAGATGAAAGAAAAATTGAGTTACTCCCCATGTTGTAAGCAGTATCCCTTCCGCTGTCAGTGGTGTGGCAGGCATTTTCAATCTGGAGCTGTTCTGTTATTGTCTATCTTGTGGCAAATAAGTGGAAGTAGGTACAAGGAGGTGTCACATGCTAGCCAGGAAGAGGGGAGCCTGAGGACAGCGACACGGACTGTGCTGAAAAGGTACCCATTAGTGTCTACTGTACATTTGTAAGTCCCCAAGGTAGGATGGATGCACTATATTATAGGCACCGATAAGGAAAATGTAGGGGATTGGTCAAAACCCAAGTCCTTTATTATAGAGTCATTCGAAGTCAGGGGGTCGGTCCGCTGGAAGCACATGGCGAAGGTACAGTGCAAACACTCACTGTTCATAGCCTGTGATTGCTCTGTCACCACTTTCCACATGGAATCTCTACTACGCTACTACCAGTTGTGTTCTATCCTTCCAAAAGTTACCTTAAAAATAAAAGTTATTATACCATATTGCATTAAGGAATTGGCTTGATAAATGGAATGCCGTATTTCTCTATTCCTTTGCTGCTGTGAAGTATTGATTTCTTAAGTTTAAACATGATCATACTTCCTCCTCTGTTCTGACATAAGCATGGAAACCCCTGTTGTTGCAAGGTTGTAAAGCCTTCAAACATGTGACTACATTTTGTCTTTGTAAGATGACAGTTATACCAACATGTGTTTTTTGATTAAGCAATGCTAGCAGCATCTCATTTTGCATACCTTGTTGGTGGCTTTTTTACTGAATGTCTGAAATATAATAGATAGAGACACGTCCTTGGAAATGTAAAATAGCATTTCCTTTCTCACATATTTTACACTTTTCTGATGAACACCACCCAAACCCTAGTCTCCTTGACTGCTGAAAGGGTTGATTTGCATCATTGGCTAAGGATGGTTCTGATGCCCAGACAGCTAGCTACAAAGGCTTGTCGTTTCCACTCTTTCTAGGTATTATAATGAAGTGCTCTGGAGTAATCTAAATTATGTAAATACTCTTTGCTATCAACTATGGTTCTCATATATTCCCTTAGAGCAAGATTAAAACAGTGTAGGAAGTGTGCTTGATATTCCCTCTAAAATGCTATGCACTTAAACTGTACTTTTTCATGGCTTTTCTACTGGAATGAATTAGGCAAAGCAGAATTAACCTTGTCAGTCACCAAGTCAGCTTCCATGACACAGAGTGCTGTAACTAAGAATACGGAAATAACAAGAGAGCCCCAATGCAGTCACCCTCCACTGATTCCTGCATAGAGTATGTAAAGTGCTTTGGGGTGCTCTGAGAAGATAGACCCAATATAAATGTAAAGTAATAATTAGCTAAGAAAAGCCTTTTTGCCTGGAAGTCAAGGGCAAGGGAAAGCGTTCTCAAGCAAACAAAAGGTTTTATGTCCAAAACCATGGATGGTGGGGGAAGCACTGCACAGACCTCAGACACAGAAACATTGAACTGCTAACTGGAGTGTGTGGTGTGAGCAGGAGTTTAGGTGAAGGAAACAGGCTGCTTTAGCGCGAGGGAGAGGAAAAGTGGGTGACTAGAAAAAAGGAGTGAATTAGAAGAGAGAGAGCACTTGCTGAGTGGTTCGAAAACTGAGTCCATGTGGTGGTAAAACAGCATGAACCCCAGAGAACGGTTGCCAGATCTTGCTGTTCTGGCTAATTTAGTCTGGTAAAGGCAGATGATAAATGGGAGCAAGGCAACCATGTGCTTCTGAAAATACGACGTCCGCCTTTATGCTGATGTAAGGCCCTAGGAACATCCTCTGGATTAGAAAAGGAAAACATTCTATCTTTGTATGTACCTTATCTCACCCTCTCTCCTCCGTCTCAAATCCTGAGCCAAGTCCCAGTCTTTAGTCCAAGGGACTGTTCCCAGGCAGAGTGCGGGATGAACACAAAACACAGCACTCGGGCTGCTTCTGACGATGCTCTTGGAGCAGGGGCAGGTGGGGGAGGACTTGTTTCTTCTCAGGCTGAGGAAATCAGAAAAAAGGGGAAGAATAAGGGGAAGTACCATCAAGCGTGAACTGAACAATACTGTTAGATATTAGTATGTCACAGAGTGCAAGGGGCACTGTGTTAGAGACACCCAAGCAGCCTGGTCCATGCTGCTATTGAACAGTTTGCACAGATACCAGCTGAGATAACAAATCAGAAATGTTATCCCATGGTTGGCTTGTGCACACTGACATAGTGCCAGGCCTACCATTGCATCTGGCACTAGTTCAGGAACCTCTGCATCACACCCTGTCGCATGGTTAAGACAGGACTATGGTCCACTGGTTACCAGTAGCTCTACCAGTACAGTTCAGTGATACATTTGCTTCAGAAACCCAGCCGAGTTCCTCACTAGTCAGGCTGTTCCTGAAGTAACTTGCTGAAAACTATTCCTGCAGCATACTTAAGAGAGAAGACAGATTCTCTGAAACAAGAGCTGAGGTTTTTGTGTTTTTTTAAAAGCAAGCAAAAAACAGTTTCTAAAACTGTGGAGATTTTAACATTATCAAACTTTCTTCTCCATCCCAGACTTAGTGTTTCCAATTGACTGCCTTCCTGCTTGGTAACTCTAAAAAAATTATTCCCCTTAGGCTTTGCAAAATTCACAGACTCTTGTCATCTAGTATAGAACTCTGTTGTGAACTCAAATTGGAGATAAAGTGCGACGCTATATCCATTAAGTTATCATTAGTAACTAGCCATTTCAGTTTTGTGGTGGTGTTTCCTTGCCACATCTGGTTAATGGAGAAAGGAAGTCCAGAACACTCTGAATGGGAGCTATGGGGGCAATATCCTTTTTTTTCAGAGCTTTATCTTGCAAGCACTTCAGTGCAACTCAAACGAACATCTAATTGTAAATGCACAGAGCTGACTGGCATAAACAAAAGTGCCTATAGTCACATGGAGGATCCAACAAGGCTCCATGTATAATTGCTTCCAAAGAAATAACAGATGACCAGAAGATCTGTCCTATAAAACTTACAAATTAAGTAGATACAACTTTTGTATCAGAAAAAAAGTACTCCCCACTAACACTGGAGTGCATGATGAATCCAAATGTTTCTGGCAAGCTCTTCTTAATTCTGTCTTTCTAATAATGACTAAAGCAATGAAAGACTCCGTTGTGTGGCAAGAAAGGAGATAAACTTGAGCAAAGCAGAAGCTTCAAGAAGAATGTGTCATTTCAAAAGGGCTTGCCTTCCCGAGCTTTAAAAGAATAGCCTAATTTTCATGATATAATGTTGCCAAATAAGAAGAAAAACATATCTCAAAATACTCTTTGTTCTGTGAACGCCTGTTTGTGTAACAGCAGCAGCACTGTTATTCTATGTCATCCCTTGTTGACAAGTCTGTTTGAGTTCCAGTAATGGAAAAACTATCATGTTGATTTGCTTCAGATTAACCTCATCTTCTTGTCATACTACAGGTATTTTCCATTACAAGAAACAAATATATGGTGATAGGTAAATGATTTTGATAAAGTCTGACAAAGATTTTAAAACAGCTGCATAGCTGCTTATTTTATTTTAGAAAAAATAATAGCATCACAAAGATGGCATCTGTCAGATGTCTTCGGTGTTTTTATCATTAGGTGTTGTCATGACTTTCTACATCTGGCTATAAGCAACAAATGCTTTTTTCTGTGTTATAAATATTATTTTGAATAACTTAGAACTTCTAAACCAATCAGTAAGAAGAGCTGAAAATAGTGAAATCACCAGCAAAACTAATATTAAGGACTGTAAATAATTGTTCTAACCAATTCTGATATGTTAGCTTCAGAGTGCAATGACTTTGTATCCCAGGCACAGAGCTGCCGATTGCTTCTTTTTTAATTTTCCCTTCAGATGTAGGACTAGGGAGAAGTGAATTATTCTGATCCTATAATGACGGTACTAGTGTCACGATGCAGAAAGTATCAAAGCATACAGAGGTATACACTTGTCCTATGCGGAGAATGGTGTTTACTTTATTGTTAGCAATTACCAGAAGTGACTCAAAGTCAGCATGATTTCTGGGTATAACAAGACTTACCACTTCAGTCCCTTCCGACACAACAAAAACTTGTGCAACTGAAACTTTAAAATTCTGCTTCAGAAGGTAAGCTCTGTGTTTACTTAAAATGTGTAGATGTTGCAAGCCTGTATCTAACCACATACAGGTACTGTGGTGTGCACAGTAACTGCCTGTTAAGCAAATAAAACACAAAACCACTTGCGTTAAATGCTACCAACACAGGGCTGCAACTTGAAGGCGGTCTCTGCTCTTTTTCTAAAAATTTATCCTTTTAAGTCCTTTTGTTTATCAAAGGATGGAGAATGCTTGACCGCTAATAAACTCTTGTGCTTCCACCCCTTTGGACTGCAGTGTGTAGCAGAATGTTGCGTTGTGTTTGTCTATGTTGGAGTCAAGTCACTGGGGAAAGACCTTGAACAAAAATGGGACTATGTGTAAAGCCTTGAGATGGCCTCTACACTCCACAATAATACTGACTTCAGATATGATTTTGAAATTATGAGGAAAACTTGTCAGGGAACCTACAGTTCTTAATCTGGTATAAAAAAAACAGGTGCCCAAATGGCAAACCATGTCTCCACTACAGACTTAGAAGGAGCTGGTGGTTCTGTCTGGTGGTTTAATGCAGAGCCTTTTAAACCTGAACCCCATTGCTATCTGATGCCTACTTGGTCCATGCGAAATCATTTGCTGGTCTCTC
This sequence comes from Aptenodytes patagonicus, assembly GCF_965638725.1. Classification (NCBI taxonomy): domain Eukaryota; kingdom Metazoa; phylum Chordata; class Aves; order Sphenisciformes; family Spheniscidae; genus Aptenodytes; species Aptenodytes patagonicus. Next base: position 27,327,215 of record NC_134950.1, read on the forward strand.
TCCAGCTATGATCAGATAAATGGTTCAGCTACAAACTCCAGCGTCATGATTAGCACTAATGGGCCAATCTCAGAACACAGGAGAAGGGCTGAACAGCCAGCAAGGCAGAGCTGAGCCCTCTGATGTGATACCTCTGAATTAGGATCTCCCTCCCTTGACAGCCCACAGGAAGGAAATTTACCTTGTCTCTATCTTCTCCATAAGCATCATCATCTAGCGGTACCAAATGACCACGACTGTCTAGCTCACGGGACGTAAGACTCTGTCAGAGACCTATTACAGACCACAGTAGCTGAGAATGGGACTCCTCCTCTTGTTCCTGCTGTGTGTGCAAGCTCTGGGCACTGGACCAAGCTTGCCTCTTCAGCTCATGAGTGTCCTCTCACACATCCATGACCCCACTCTGCCATCCAGTTTCTTTGTCCTACCTGTGTGAGGGAAGTGCTTGGAACAAAATGAGGGTTTCTATTATCTCCTCCTAGGCAGATTTAGTGCATTTTTAGTGGCATTATCTGACAGTCCAGGCACAAAAGTAAGGTCAGATCTATTCCTAGGGCCCTGTTGGCATCTATAACTGCCTGAGTTGTACTCTAACCGTATGTGACACCCACTGAGTGAATTTATTGTAGCAATCACTTTGAGCATATCTCAAGGATTTCATCATGATATTTTGCTGCTTGCAATGCCAGAGAGAGAACAACAGCATGAAATAAAAGGCACAGAACTTCCCCTCTTATGAAAGAGAAATGGAAGAGCAGAAAACAGGCTGAATTTCTCCAGGGTAATTTTATGTAAAAGAAAGACCAGCAACATCCTTTAAGGCCTGAAATGTCAAGCTTGTAAAAATAGTATTCTTGGGAGTTGCATTTGATCATTTGTTAAATACTGTGATATAAAATGTAGAAATCCATGTGTAATGCTTCAAATCCCTAATCTGGTTTAAAAGGTCAGTTGAAGCCTAAAAGGACTTGACATTTTCCCTTTAAAAATCTGACTTTTTGACTCAGAGCTAACAACATTTGAGCCTGAATGACCTGAAGGATAAATACAAAAGCTGATTTCAATTGAACTATTTAGAAAGCAGGGGATCTTCTAATTTGTAAGATAGCATTCAGGGAGGTTTTTCCATTAAGAACTCAATCGACTGAAAAATGATTTCCTTGGGTATTCCACAATCTTTCAATGCTTGTGTAAATTTTACACAGGAGGGGGCAGCGAGTGAAGCTGAAGATGTATAATACAATGCCAGGAGAGAAGAAAGCTCTTTATGAAACAGAGGTAACTGGTATTTACCTCAAAAAAATGTACCCTTCCCACCTCCTCCTTCACTGCCTTGGAAGACTGGGTCTGCTTCAAAATCTTTACTGTCCAGTGCAGATGAGGCCTGCTGGCTAGTACTAATGTCTTGATAAGCATGACGATAATCCCTTCCAGCGACACCCCCTCCCACGCCTCAGACCTCATTTGGCTCACAGTGGGCTGCACGACTGCCTCCCACCCTTGCCCTGGGGGCATCCATGGACACTACATGGGGGTTGATGGCTGCTTTCATGGAGGTGCACACTAACCACCCACCCGGCTGTACGGGTGTGCTGTGTGGGTGTGCTTCCTCACAGAGTCTCAGGCTCTTCTCCTGCCCGGCTCCAGCTCCACCAGAAGGTCATAGTGGCAACTGAAAGCATGGCCCCTTTTTCCTCCCCAAGCCTCCACTGCTCCCTGATTCCCTCCTTCCCTCGTGACCTCCAGCGCCGGACCTCCTCCTGGTCACTTTGCACCCTCCCATCCATTTTTCCCAGAGCAATGATGGAGGAACTAGGGCTGCCTCATGGCAGTCAGCCTCACCCCTCAGGCCTCTCATGCTCATGGGTGTTGGCCCTGCTATGCACAATATTCCAAGGGGCCCGTGAGGCTTGAGGCGTGGGCCCACACCAGGGGTGAGGCGCTGACCTCCCTGGCCAGCACCATCTCTCGGGGGCCTGTGCCGAGCCCTGGGCCATGGGTGTCCCCAGGGCAGGGGTGGGAGGCAGTCGTGCAGTCCCCCTAGCCCCTCCACCACTGGGTAATCCGTACTTGGTCCCCCCCGCCAGCTCTGGCAGTCAGATAAGCAACGGGGCTGGAGACCACCACCTGGAGGCTGGGAGCGAGGCGGAGGGTGACGGAAGGGTAACGCTGCATGACACCTCACAGAGCCCCCGCAGAAGCTCCCCTCTGACTGGGCACTCCGTGTGGGCACCTGCTTCCCCTGGCCAATCACCACGCGGCTCCCCGCGGTGCAGCGAGCGGGACCATTGTGTCATATCGACACCCGTCAGACTGAGCGGTTGCATACCCATCAGTCACTCGCTGGAACAGAAATACCACCGATTTAACAGAGCGTTGTCCCAGGATCGATGTCTCCCAGCTTCCCCCGGTGTTTATTTTTGATAAATGCCTCAGTTTCGGCTCACATCCACCCAGCAGCTGGGGACTATTATACCGTGACAACCTTCTATTCCATTGTCACAGTGTCAGATGCCTGAAAAGGATAATAGGTAGATATTTCTGCTTTTTGGATGTTAAGAAATAAGTGGCATTCCTATTCCTTATTTAGTTACTTCTTAATTTTAATGAATAGCTTTAGTGATAATTACCAGATTCCTATATTGATAAAAACTGGCGTATTCTGCATGTTAATAATAGCACAAATTTGATATTTATGAACTGCTGTTCTTTTGCAAATATAGACATTTGGTAATCATCATTATGATGATAAAATTCATTAAAATTTGAGAAACAACCTATTATCCCTTCTGCCCATCATCTTTTAATTAAGTAACACAGAGAGGTTTTATAAGACTTTCCTAGTCACACTGCAGGGTATTGTTTCTGTAAGGGAGTCTCTATATATCAAAATACCTCAATTTCAGTTTTGATAGACTTAATGTAAAAGACCAAAAAAAGATTGACAGTAGATTTATTCAAAAATGTATTTCAGACATTTCAAAAATTTTAGCCACACTTAGTTCAGCACATATTTGAATCTTGTTTGGGTGTAGACTGGAGTTTGGGTGTAGACTGGAAGCTATAACAATGTTAGAGTCTATATTAGGAATTGGTAGTTTGCAATAGGAGAAAACTTCATGTGATAATTTATTCTTCAGAAATTTCTAGCAGTGTGAATGCTGGAAAATTTGTGAGGTCAGTCACTCACATGAAAAGTTCAGTTGTACCTAAAATGATAAGTAAGTCTCTTTTTTAATTTGGATTTGGCCAAGAATCAAAAATGTATGGGCACGGGTTAGATTCAGACACATTCAAACAGTTCAGGCATTTGAAGAGGTTCAGTCAGAGCTTTCAGTCCTCGTCTACTCCTGGTCTGCATTATAATTAAAAATCTTAAGCTGTATTTTGAATGACAAAAATATAAGGAGTATTAAAATTAGTTTTTACTTTGGATCTCTTAGATATTAATATCTGGACAGAAGAGTTTTCTTCAGTAATAGGAGTGTTTTGTTGTTACAAACATGACCTTTAGGACTACATCCACAATAGGCAGAGTTTGTATTATTTGATAATATCCTAAACTGAAATCTCATCTTGTTGACATGCACCTGATGTTGTTTCATTTTTAATGCATTTATTTACCTGACTTAACCAAACATTTATACTAATTTCCTTTGATGCTACCTTCGTACTCAGTAGAACTGTCAAAAATACTGCTGAGAACTTATTTTAAGAGTTCTTATGTATTTCCTTTTTATTTCTGATCGCTTTGATATTGGAGAATATTCATGTGGGTAGCACTTACAGCACCAGCAAAGGTTTCAGGGAAAGATGCAGCCTGTGCATATCCTATCTTTGCTTTTCAGTCTTAACTAGGGCCTAATATACTGACAAATCCGGGCAGATTCTCATACATACTGTGATGTATCATCACTGTGTTCAGCCAAGAGTGAAGGAAGCAATTTTGTGAGGTCGCAGGATGGTCAATGCTCTTCTATTTGAGTTTTTCTTGGGTTCATCCAGACAATTTTCATCTCAAAAGGTTGTTCCCCTTCTTTACATAGTTAATTCCTTCCTCTACAAATCTGACATAACTCATTTGAGGAAAGCTACATAGGAGTTTCTTCTTCCAGACAGCCTGGTGTCATGCAGAGGCTATGATGACATGATCACAGGGAAACTCATGAAAAAAACCTCATGAAACAGAGGAACAAAACATTTTCTCTTACTTAGTCCAAACTTTGCTCTCACGTTTGTTTGGAAATTACTGGAGCTAGCTGGGAAAGTAAAATTCCCATTAAAAAAAAAAACAAACCCCAAACCAGCAAACACACCCCACTATTTTAATAAAAAATAAGTAAAAACTCAAGAACTGAAATACTTTGTCCTAAATGCAAAGATTTAGAGTTGAATATGATGCTGCACTGCTACCTGCTTCCTTGGTAGGAAAGGATTTGCTTCCTTTCTGTTCCCACCATTGTCTGAGGGTTGACTTTCTCCAGCAAACTGGAGTCTCCAGTGATGCATGAGAATCACTTCTATTCTTGAAGAGCAGTGGTATTTCATGGAAAATACCGCCCTGTCCACCCACACACCAGAATGAGGCAACTGGACCACAACATCCAAGAGGTCCTACAATTGTACTACAGAACTGCGGGGAAAAACAAAGCAAAACAGTTTGATCCCCAAATTGAAATCTCTTCTGGAACATTTGCTTTACAAATAAACAAATCAAAGCACAGTTAGAGTTTTCTCAGCCTTTCTCTAAAAATCATGTAGAATCACAAATTTTAGATGAATTCTGTGATAATCTGCAAATCAATATAAACCTGCTGGGGAGGGGAGAAGGAATGAAAATATTCCCCTTTCTAAGTTTCAGAGTCTAAATTGAAGTTACCTGGAATAATGCTGAATTTCTCTGCAAACATTTTACACAATTCTTGGTAAATATACTATTTTGTTGCTTTGAAATGACAGAGAAAACAAGCTATTTTAGCACAGACAGTCTGCCAATCCTCTGCTCGAGTACTGTCTTTCACTAGTAATAATAAAAAAGTGATGGAAACATGATTTATATCTCCAGAAATTTCCAAGGGACTGCCAAATGTTGTCTTGAAGCACCCTGCTCTTAGGCAGCCACTATAGTGAAAACATTTGCAACATCTTTCCAACGCAGCAAGCAGGAATAATGTAATACTCTTCCTCCAGATGCATTACATTGTTAAGCACTTAATCTCAAGGACCTTTTTGAAGTTCAGATAGTCCTACTTTATTCATCATCTAGTGTTTAGTTTAAAGTAACAAATGATTGAGCTGAAAGTCTTTCAGGAACAAAATTCCTTTTTTCCCCATACATAAACATAGTTGCAGCCTTTGCATTTTTTGCCATCTGGCCCGCAGTGTGAAATGACATTAGTAGCATGTCAGGTTTATTCCCTTTTCAAAAAAAAAAAAAAAAAAAGAAAGAAAAAGAAAGAAAAAACATAATCCTAATCTACAGTATGAAGAGTATTAAAATGAAACATCTGCCTCACTGAAATGAGTGGATGAACTCTGAAGTCTACAAGCTGCTGGAGTTTGTCAAGTACATGTTTACATTGCTGACTGTTGTAAATTTGCAGGATGATGACAAGAAGTCTACAAACTAAAATATCTTATTCAAATGTTTTTAAACATCTGTTTCAAACAGAAAAGGCCAGAACAATGAAGTGGCATGGTGATCACAGGCAGACCGGGGATGCAATAATATTATAACCTGGGTTACATAATAAAAGACGATGGCAACAGAGGTTTATAACTGCAGTTACCGGCTTGCGGTCTGAAGTCGATAGACTGGAGTGCTGAAAGGGTTCTGTCTGCCATCTAACTACGTTACTCCATCCAGAGTAAGGACAAAATACAGTCAAATGCCCCTTAAAAAGTTTGCTTTTACTACAGCACCTGCTGATTACAAAGCCAAATAAATTCTGTGCTCCGGAGAACAGCTTTGAACACCTCTAGGAATGAAAGATGGCAGATTTCTCAAGGGCTTTGTACAACCAAGAAGCACTTGACCAACGAGACTGTATTGTTTAGCAGAGTTTATCCTCGCTATCAAAGGTTTTTTGCTTTGCAGGACTTCAGATTCAAGTCCTGGTATATAGATCTTTTTTCAATCACCAACGTGAACTTGAGATGTTGCCATGTACTGAATAGAAATCTTTATTCTCACCCTAAAAAAAATCCAGAGATTATTAATAAAAAGGTGGTAGATTTTTTTGCCTCTCACTTTTTTGAGAGGCAGCCAAGAATGAAACATAAAAACCCAGTATCTTCCTGGTCAGTACTCTTTTAAAAAACATTTTAATAAAAAAAAATTAGTTTATTATTACTTCTAAATTGACTTTGTGATATGATATAACATCCTTCTGAAAATCACCAAACTCCTTTCGAGTCTGCTGGGACCTAAGCATTTTTGCTATAAAGCAGGGAGAATTCTGGGATTTATTTAAGTCCTTAGCTAAAGCAAAATTAAAATATTCCACTGCCTTCAAAATGCCTTTGAGCTGATGAAGCACAGTGCCAGGAAGCTAAGCAGGGTGGCCATGGCAAAAATATGGCCATGGCATAATTATGGCCAGGGCTGTCCATACTATTTATTGTTAGCACACTCTCCAGTCCAGTTTCGACACATGCCAGTCAGCAGCTAATACGCAGGTGTGCTGAGGGAGACTAAATGGGACTAGGATTGCTCCCAGTAGGGATTATGTAGGACAAAACCACTTTTGTTTTATTTTTGGGGAATAGGAGATATGAATTAAATTTAATGATATGGATATGAGATGAGACACTTGCTTTGAAAGCTAGAAAATAGTCCTTGGCCCATTTTATTTCCTAGTATCTGTATGATAATTTATTTCAGCTAGCATTGTCACAAGCAACAGAATTTTACTGTGTATCTGATTAATCTGAATGATGCAATAACATATTTGCACCACTGCTTCGCCACGTTATCCTGGGAGAATTAATTCCCAGTGACTTAACTTCATGTTTATGCACCCGGGCTAATAATGCTTCCTTGTGTTTGTAAATGTATGACACTATTATTGACTGCATCAGACCGGTGCAGGATGAACCATCTACCTGTAAAGGAAGCGCGTACCCCGGGAGTACCATCCAGGCTGCTCCGCCAGGAACGTCCGGTTTAGGTGCTAATGCATAGACATACATGAAGTTTCTCAAGGCAGTCACACAGCAGCACAACCTAAATTAATGTTGGACCTTCAAGGAGAGGAAGTAAGAGGAAAGCATGAAAGGGAAGAAGGGTGATTTATAAGCTAACGATAAAGGAATGAATAAGGCCCCCTCATCAATCGCCCGCTATAGGGCAGTACGGGTCTTTGTTCTGGAGACATAACTCAAGATACAGTTTATACCAAAGAATGCAGTTAAGCTTCATAGTTGTCTTCATATTCATCTTTAACATAGTTATCTGATGGGTTTGAGACAGCTTTTAGTATAATCTTTATAATATTAGTGCCTGATTTAATGTATCTCCATATTATCTCAGCCTTGCTAAACTTGTAGTCAGTAATACTGACTACGTCTTATTCTTTATTTTCATGGTGGTTGTCCCAGAATTCCTTTCATGGGGAGGATCCTAGTAGTAAGTCTTCATCAGACATATCTATGTCAAAGACATGATTTTCTCAGAGACTTTGCATGATGTAAACAAGAACTTGGCTATCCCTTTAAAGTACATTTTCAGCTTCTTTGTGCTTCCTCATAGTCAGATACAAGACTAAGGATTCAGTTTCTGTAGCATTTTAGTTCATCTTGTAGGGTCCCTACACAAACCTGGACTATATCATGCAAAGAGAGCATATTGAAATAACAGCCCATATAGGAAAGAACACAAGTCTTATAAGAGTGGTTTAGATAACGTATATTTAAAGCAACTTAAATGAAGAGATTACTTATCCAAATAATAATAATTGCAAATAATAATTTGTCTAGGAGGTTCTTAAAGTCTTCATAGACTTTATACCATTACATGTTCCTGCAAATATTTTTTACTCTGAGGTTGAACAGAGAGGTAGTGGCCATGCATTTTAACAAGGAATTTTGGTGGAAAGAAAGCTAGGATCTGACTGAGATACTAGAATGGATTGTTTATAAAGGTGTCATGGTCCAGCAGTCAGTTAGGCAACATGCTTAAAAGAAAGTGTCTCCAGCAGTGCTAAGAAACACTGGTTAGTACTTAGTGAAATAAAGGAGTGCCATTTTCAACACTTTTGGTTAGCTGCCCCAGGCCCAGGACTGTTTCTGTTGTAACGTCTGGTGAGATCATTGCTCTTGAGCACACGGTCCCCAGTTAATGTGTAAATAAATTTTCTCCATCAAGGTGAAATTTTCTCCATCTCTTTTTTATTAATGTTTTTAATTTCACTTGAACGTAATACCCTCTTTTATCTAATTGTTCATTTATTAGGAAAAAGATTGTTATCGCAAACTTACGTACTGGATTTTCTGACTCCTTGGTTGTCAGTGAGTAGTGTTCCTAATTTAGCCTAAGGTCCAGTTCAGCTAAAAGCACTGGAGTGAACTCTTTCAGTCTGAAAATTTAAGAGCTTGAGGGGTAAATCAGTAAATCTATTCCTACTGAAACCACAAAGCTTACACAATTTCCAAATGTGCAGGCATGCTTGATGATAGAAGCGTGTCTCTTAAACTTAGAGACAAATAATCACACTGTAGTTAATGCTTTAAATGCTATTTAGATGGGAAAGAGAAGCTAAATACCCACAAAGAATTTTCATTTTCTAAGTGCTTCTTGCAGCTAATGCAGTCATATAAACATAAAGCAGCCTTTACACATGGAGCACAACTTTCTTAAACATGTCTTTTGGGTTCTCAGCTCATCAGATGGAAGTTCAAACAGAAGGCCCGAACAATTCAGAAAGTGTAGAAAATGTACAATCGCAGAATCTTTTTCTGTGGCCGTAACTCCAACCAGCGGTAATGCACTGCCTCGTTCTATATAGGGATATAAGATGTATATGTAAATACATCTTTTGGAGAGATGTGAACATGCCATGTGCAGAACAGGCTTAAGAAAAGGTCATTTATCAGACTGCATTCATACTGAGGGGCAAATCCACAGGGAAAGAACACACAATCCACCTCACTAAAAATATGCTTCCAGCTCCCTGCCTGGGAGAGAATACAAGTCCCCACGATGCTGGTACACAACTCTGCATTTTGTGGAAGGGCTTTCCGCAGAGCTGCAGTGATGCTAACAAACGGAGGGCAGATTTGTCATTCTGAGCACTCAGGAGCTGTGTCAGCTCCACATGAATGCAAGCGCAGCACAAAGCCCACTGGATCCTCTGTTGAAGTCAGTGGAGTTATACAAATATATAACTTATTAAAATCTTTAGCTAGACACGTAGTTTCTGTTGTAGTGAGGATGCAAGCATTGTTACCTTCTCCACTTCACTCTCTGATGAAGTAAAAGGACCGATCAAATATATCACATGCTATACTGCATGGTTATAGAAGAAAGAAAAAAAAACATTCGTGAGAAGATAATGTTGGAGAGTTCGCTCTTCTTCTGTGGACAGAAAATTATTCCTCATCAATGCTAAAATAATTAAACTGATATTTAATGTTAGAGCTGTATTTGGTGTATGTGTACAATAATCTTTTATCCACCCGAGAGTGCTGAGGGAGCTGGCAGAGGAGCTCGCCAAGCTGCTCTCCATCATTTATCAGCGGTCCTGGTTAACGGGGGAGGTCCCGGATGACTGGAGGCTTGCCAATGTGACGCCCATCTACAAGAAGGGCCGGAAGGAGGATCCGGGGAACTACAGGCCTGTCAGCCTGACCTCGGTGCCGGGGAAGATTATGGAGCGGTTCATCTTGAGGGCGCTCACAAGGCATGTGCGGGACAACCAGGACATCAGGCCCAGCCAGCACGGGTTCATGAGAGGCAGGTCCTGCTTGACCAACCTGATCTCCCTCTATGACCAGGTGACCCGCCTAGTGGATGAGGGAAAGGCTGTGGATGTGGTCTACCTGGACTTCAGTAAGGCCTTTGACACCGTCTCCCACAGCATTCTCCTAGAGAAGCTGGCGGCTCACGGCTTAAACAGGTGGACTCTGCGCTGGGTCAAAAACTGGCTGGACGGCCGGGCCCAGAGAGTTGTGGTGAATGGAGTTCAATCCAGTTGGCGGCCGGTCACGAGCGGTGTTCCCCAGGGCTCAGTACTGGGGCCGGTCTTGTTCAATATCTTTATCAATGATCTGGATGAGGGGATCGAGTGCACCCTCAGTAAGTTTGCAGACGACACCAAGTTGGGTGGGAGTGTTGATCTGCTGGAGGGTAGGAAGGCTCTGCAGAGGGACCTGGACAGGCTGGATCGATGGGCCCAGGCCAATTGTATGAGGTTCAACAAGGCCAAGTGCCAGGTCCTGCACTTCGGCCACAACAACCCCATGCAGCGCTACAGGCTTGGGGAAGAGTGGCTGGAAAGCTGCCTGGCAGAAAAGGACCTGGGGGTGTTGGTCGACAGCCGGCTGAACATGAGCCGGCAGTGTGCCCAGGCGGCCAAGAAGGCCAATGGCATCCTGGCCTGTATCAGAACTAGTGTGGCCAGCAGGAGTAGGGAAGTGATCGTGCCCCTGTACTCGGCACTGGTGAGGCCGCACCTCGAATACTGTGTTCAGTTTTGGGCCCCTCACTACAAGAAGGACGTCGAGGTGCTGGAGCGTGTCCAGAGAAGGGCAACGAGGCTGGTGAGGGGTCTGGAGAACAAGTCTGATGAGGAGCGGCTGAGGGAACTGGGGTTGTTTAGCCTGGAGAAAAGGAGGCTGAGGGGAGACCTCATTGCTCTCTACAACTACCTGAAAGGAGGTTGTAGTGAGGTGGGTGTCGGTCTTTTCTCCCAAGTAACAAGCGATAGGACGAGAGGAAATGGCCTCAAGTTGCGCCAGGGGAGGTTTAGATTGGATGTGAGGAAAAATTTCTTTACTGAAAGAGTGGTGAAACATTGGACCAGGCTGCCCAGGGAAGTGGTGGAGTCCCCATCCCTGGAGGTATTTAAAAGACGTGTAGATGAGGCACTTAGGGACATGGTTTAGTGGGCATGGTGGTGTTGGGTCGACGGTTGGACTCGATGATCTTAGAGGTCTTTTCCAACCTCAATGATTCAATGATTCTATGATTCTATAATTTGAATCAATAGCAGTAAATATTAATGCTAACATTTTTTGCTGCAAATGAAACAGAGAAAACCTTTGTACATGAAAAAATAGTGGAAGGAACTGTGAAAATCAAGATGAATGAAGTGGAGAAATCTTTCTTTCCTATTTGCTGTTTTGGGAACAGGCAAGACTGAGGAAGGTGTCTATGAAACCCAAACTCCAGACTGCAATTTAAAATCCACAGACTTCATTTAATCTACTGAATTTTTACTGAAAGAAAGCAGGCTGGTGATAGGGCAGCCTTTCAAAAGCACCGATATTTGCAAAGAATTGGAAAAGTGAGGGGTTACTAAGGCTCTTGTAAATTATAGTTTTCTGAATGAACTAGAATTTCATACAATGGAAAAAATATAACAAAATATTTATAGTATAGCCAAAAAATGATAATTGACTTAAGGCTAAATATTTCAGCAAAGACTTCATTCTATATAAAAATATGGCAAAAGTTGAATAGTATAGTGTACTTCAGTATCTACGGTGCTGTTGTTAAGGAAAATATTCAATGTGCCAAGCATCTTTTACTGATCATGGGATCCTTCAGCTTGACTGTAACTTGATAAAACCCTCTGAGTTATCCTACAGAGTGTTTAATACTTCCCTGGTGGATTCCCGAGGTCTTCTCAAATGTAAAATATTTCATGAAGGGCCAGGCTTTTCTAATCAGGCTGCTTCTGCTTTCCAGTTTATCTAAAAGACACATTATTGAAAACCTTTTCCTTTCACAGGAATTTTGTCTATTGTTTATATAGGTATCACAGAGAGATATGTTTGATACAAATTGTTTCAGTTGAAAAGAGCTCTGCCAAAGAAAACAGACAGGCAGCTGTTTGCATTGCATATAAAAATTTTGTTAAATATGGCTGCACCTGTGTAAACACAAATTTATTTCCAAGAAGTACCCCTGCAGCTGCAAAAGCTTTCAGACATTGCCAGACGAGTTATTTTTATTAAACCATGTAACATACTAAATAGCTCTTTCGATGGTTGTCATGCCTTAAGAACATGTAACATAAAAAATCTCGTCCATTTTTAGGCTAGATACTTATTATTTTTATTTTTCAAAAGCTAACAGAGCAATGGGCCCACTTTATAATTTAGTGTTATGTTATATAAGTATGAAAATTTAAAGCAATGCACAGATGTATACACTGTATGAACACTAGGTATGTGCACACGTGTGTAGAGTTTTAGATTTTGTTAGTGCCTCAGTGTCTGCCTGATCCAGAGTCTATCAGAGGTGATAGATTTTTACTGCCTGCAGCAGACTATGAATCAGAGTTAACTTGAAATGCCTGGATCTGGTGTGGTATTGTATGTTCCGTGCTTCACCTCCAGAAAGCATATACAAACAAGACTATTTAAAGTCTGGGAGATGCTGGGAAAAATCCAGGGCAGTGCACTGCTTCTTCACAAAGTAGGAGCTCTTTGTTTCCTCCTGCCGCAGAACCGCAGGGCCCACGCGGACGCAGAGCAGGGGCTGCATGGCCACCACAGTCCTTTTCCCAGGGCGGGCAGAGATGGAAGATGGGGAAGGCACAGGGTCCCTCCTTCCCGGCACCCACCATCGTGCTTACGCTCACGCTTCAGGGAGAAGGGAGCAGAGGGGTAAATGCCTTCTGGGTGCACCGGAAACTGGCTCGGATCGTTAGGAATCTGTGACCAAATTAAATGGCCAAAGAAAGCAGCATGTCCACGCAGTTGACAAGCAGGACAGACCCAAATCAGTGCTTTCTGGCTGTAAGTCAGAATTTCTTCCCCCGCTCTGGTCACCCTTGAAAACACAAAAACACCTCGCCAAGGTGGGTGCAAATGGGTCTCCAGGGACCGCCTGTGTGACCAGGGGACGCAGTCCACGTTTATGAGCATGCATTCTCCAACCTTTAGGAGCCTCTGGGGTAGGATTAATCGACGCTGTGTGCCTGGGCTCCGGGTTTCCCTATGCAGATGCACATTATGTAATTTGTCCGGTGTATTTGCACTCACTCTGAGGTCCATTCTGCTGCTGTGCCAGACTTGGACTGAAAATACATGTATCATTATTTAAATCCATATGCATACACATTCAGTCTATGTGCAACACATCAAGGGGTCTACCTCTTCTTAATAAGTTCACAGATCTCCCACTGACATTTATTTTAGTTATTTATATTAAATCATTTTCAAGGAGAATAGAAGCTCTTTTATACACTGTAGGCTGTATGAATGGCTTCTCTAGAAAGCTGAAATCAATAGTGCTTAGTGATTCAATCAGTGTTAGGTGCAGCACCATTTCAAGGGTTAGGGAGCCTTATTGGATGGGGTAATATGGTGCCAATGAGCCTATCTGAGCTTAGCTCTCCTTCCTGTCTCTCCGTGAGGATGCAGAGGGCAGGGTGCTAGGGGCACTGCTTGAATTACAAGTATAAGATGAAGTAATAGCCTGTGTTTTAATTTGGAAAGTGATCCAGCCATACATAATTCTTTTTTAAGGCGTATTTCTGGTGATTAATGTGTAAATGCAAACACACACAGACACACATATATAAATGTACTTTTTAAAGACATTTCTAAGCCAAGTGTCCCCTGGCCAGTGTCTCAATTCAAGCACAAGGGAATGGATCTTCAGTAAATGCCACAGTACCTTTTCTCAGCAGCCTCAATCTCACTTCAAAGGCAAAACTAATTGGTAGGTAGGATATCATGGAGCTGCCACAGCAGCATTCAGTGAGAAATGTAAGCATCAGAGCAGGTTCTTACTCACTTTAACAAGAATGCAACCTGAATCAGCAGCATCTTTGCAGGAGGAACAAGCCTGAAATACTGAGAGAAGCTGTCTAGATATAGCTGGCATGTACCTGCTTGACGTAAAGCAGCCAGATTTCACATGCTGCTCCAGTTCTGACCTGCAACTCTGAAAGTGTGGGGATGATAGTGAGCCTAGTTAGGAGAGGGGAAAAATGAAGCCTACAGATGTAGGAAAGAGGAAAAAGCAAAGCAAGTATGATAAAAAGTGATCACCAATATTTGCTTGAATTCCAAAGGGATGCTGTTTCTGTTCTTCAGGAGCAAGTTGCCTTTGGCTCCCACAAACCTCTGGAGAATGATTTCTTTGAATGTTTCTGCAGTGACAAGCATTTGGATCTGCCATGCTAGATCAGACACCTGCTGGCACATGGCTAGCACCAGATACATGAGAAAAATGTATATGGAACCTACAGGAGGCAAAGTTAGAAATAATTTGACCTTCAGAAGATCTCTGGCAAGTCAAAAAGCAGGGATTCCCATAAATTTTGTAGGCTGAACTTTCAGGTGACTGCAAGAATGAAGGATTAATGTACTGTGATTCTAGACATTCTTGCTATTAAAGTGAGTTGCACATACACATAAGAACAAGTGAAATTTGTTGTTCACTAGTGAGGAATTATTTATTACTGTTTCATAATTTCATAAGTTGGTCAAGGAGAAGAAACTGTATGAAACAAGTAATGAGAACAATTTTCAAACAAATGTTGAAATACGTTGATGAATTCAGCCACAATTGAGAAGTGAGTATATAAAAATGGTGATTCACACACACACACACAAAAAATCAAAGCACAAAAACAGTAGGGGAGAGGGGAAGGGAAAGGAAAAGCTCTCATCCAAAGAAACACCCTCCCACATTCACATTTCTGCTGGTGGGGGGAAAATATGAACCTCAGATTGTATGTGCAGCTCTCCCACCTTGTAACAGATGAGTTCATGCAGTAAGTGTGCATCCCAAAATCAGACTGTAAATATACAAGCACAAGACTGGATTATATTGTGTCCAGATCTTGTGACCATGATGAGTGAAGAATAACTGCCTCTGCCATTTGTGTATGAGTGAAACTTTGACCCATGATCTGGAAATGGTTTACCATACCCATGCTGATGGCTTTAATTTGTGACGTGTGGACTTGGCTTTTGTGAACAGCATATTCTTTATCAGTTTGAATGAGACCTGGCTAGTTGGAAAAAACAAAACAAAAAAACAACAGAAAAATAAAAAGACAAGGTCAGTCTGTCTCCAGTATTCTTGGTAAGTAAGACTTTCATATTCATAAGGAGGGAGGCTTGTCTCCACTCAATGACAAAACATTCTCCTTTGGCAATAAGGATGCAGTCCCATGTCAGGAGGCAGCAGTAGGGTACAACGCGGGATGTACAGTTTCAGCAGTGGGAGGCATGCTGGCATCTGCGATGGAAAAAACATGGCCATCAGTCTTCCTGCTGAACGGGTAAGGAAACTGATGACAGCGATCAATTCGTGGTTTTTCCATCCAGGCAAGAAAGACCATTTCCTAACTATCTGCTGTGTCCAGAATTTACAAGAGTTATTTTGGGTTCCTTACTCCTGGGAGAAAGCGCAGCGTGACTGCACAGCCAGCACTGTGCAGAGCAATCATGAAATGCATTGTCCATGTGGTAATTCATATGTTATTGAAGAAAGCCCTAAAATATAAAGTGTTGGTTGATTATGGGTAACCAAATTATGTTAGATGTCCATAAGCAATTATAACAAAATATTAAGAGTTTTATAGTCTAGCAAAAAAAGTAAAAATATAGAGCCACATACTTTTGATTTAGTTGCTTCTTTCCATTTCCCTTTCCATACATTAAAAATGTATATAGGAGCTGCCATCCCAGTTGCATAGGATATCAAGCCACTTTATTTTTTGAGAAACACCAACCTAAGTACAGTTGATTTGCCAAGTCACAAAGATTTGCCCCCACTAAGCTGCATGTACCTGAGTCATGCTCATGATCCCTCCTTAAATAATAAATTTAGAATCCTTATTAGAAAAAGTGTTGCTGTCTAGCACTTGGAGATAAACTATGTTGTAGAAGTCTCTCGAAAAAGATAGAAATAAGTTGCTTAATAAAGTCTAAATCATTCCTTAGGTTAGATAATAGAAGCACCCGTAGTTATAAAATTAATCAGTCTCTGCTATTACAGCAAATTGGTGAAGATTGTATTGACACATCTTCATCTGCATGTCTCATCAGAGGTGTCCGTGCCATTTAGCTACAAAACCCTGGAGGCTTTACTCTGCACAGAATCTTATAATACTTCAATTAAGGGACACCAAGCTGCCAGCCAGACAGCAGAGCATTTATTTCTTGATGACTCCTTAAGTTGTGCCACAGGCCTATCATTAAGAGAATATTTTTCACAGCATGTTGCAAAGATCCTCATGCCATTAAAAGGAATTGAAAAAGCATCAATTTGTTGTTTCCACCTAACACAGATATTTTTCATTGCTGGAACAGCCATTAAAAACAATCTGTTTTATTGCATTCTGAAAAGATCACAGGAAGTACACATTGTGATTTATTTTAAGTATGACATTAGTATTAAAAGCATAGTGAATCTGAAGTATTTGAAATAAATACTCAAGAATACAAAGTATTAAATATGCTTTCTTAAAAATTTTCCTGAAAAATTCTTTGCCACATTTTCATGAGACCTTCAAACAGAGATTCTTAAATGCCCTTGAGGGGATATTTGTTTTTTGAGAGAGAATAAGGCCCTTTTTGGCCATGTGATATTCAGAACTAATGAACAACGCCATAGAATGGACACAAACCTGAAAAGTGAATTTTTGTCCTCATGTTCCTCCTATGGCTGTGACCTTTCCTCAAGGTGGGGTAATACAACCTCTTGGCCAGGGCATAGAAAGCTTTATATGGAATATAATATATATATTGAACAAATTACACTTTCTCTAACAATTTAGGACTAATCTGCAACGGGACTCGGGCAGTGCTCAGCCACTTGAAGTATTTGACTTCAGTAATAGGAAAACCTGAGGTCCTCAAAAGCAACTAAATCCCCATGTACCTACATTTCCTTAGACACCAAGGAATCGCCAGTATGTGTACCAATGTGACAGTCCAAGCTAACCTTACTGACCTGTTGTGTGCCTAACCCTGGGTAATCTGGAGATCAGCAAGCCCACACTGATCAATCCTGCAAACCCTCATCTAAGGCTTACTCTCAGACCTGCCTTCTTACTGGACATGACTCACGACGTCAGGGTCTAGCTGAGCGATATGCTCAGTTTTACTGAATTGCTAGACGAATGGGGCTCTCCTCTTTTTTCTCATCATCATTCTGCCTGCTTTAGAGCAAGAACATAAGTCCTGGTCTCATACATCCGCAAGGGAGTCCCCTATCTGCCAGGGTGTGCTCTCCTCCGGGGTAGGTCACCTTTCGTGTCTTCTGTGGGAGGTCTTTTGCTTTGCACTGCCCTATAAAGGCAAATAAGAAAAGCAAGAGGCTGGCTCCCTCAGCCGTTGTGCAGGGACCTCATATGACAGTCACAAAAATGGGGGTCAATGCTCCAAATCAGGCAGTTTGGGGATCTGAAGGGAGGTTTCTTGCATCCCCAGTGACTCCTTTGGCCATTGTGCTATCAACGACCATGGTGCATCTCTTTCTTGATCTTCCCACTTTACCAGACAGTCTCTTAAATTCCTTTTTAACCTTGACTGTCCCACATACAGAGGGGTGGATAAGAGCCTCTCAAGAGCCCACACAACCCTTACATTGCCCTTTTCTCCTGAATACCACCACTCCTACCTCTGTGTGCTGGGATATCTTTCCAAGGCACCTAACTGATTCTGCCTGAATGAAAACCAACTTGAGCAATTTTGAAGGAAGTGGTTCCACCATTTTACAGTTTAAGAGGAGCATCACCCTCTCCCTGGTGCTGGCACAGCTATTTGTGCAGTTATCGACTTCAGCTGGGCAAATAGTAGGGATTAAAGCCAAACTGGCCAAAAAAATAGTTGGTGAGTTTTCAGCCAGATCAGTCCTTGACCTGATCAATGTATGGCTCCACAACTGCTTGGGTGGACGTAGGCCAGGGCGGGCCGAGAAAGCAGGAACAAGCAACATGGAGCAGAGCAGAGCAAGAATCCTTTTACAAGGAATAGTGCCAAATTAAATTATTCTCTCATGGAATTTTACTGCTGGTACGTTGTTGAGTTAGAGCTGGTAAAGTAAAAAATAACATATCCTGAATCTTGCAAAAAGTTTGTCTCCTGACCATCTCTAGCACACAGAAATGAAAACTAACACTGAAAAGTGTCTGTCACCCAAATCTGATTCCTCAAGTGGCTGTTTCAGTGTAAAATGTTTATTTAATATAGACCAAAAAGCAGTCAATTATATTAGCCACTGGTTTATCTAGCCTTAATCTTGATCCTGGAATCATAACTCATGTGAGTAATCCCACTGAATGAAATAAGATTCTTAACATGATTAAAACCTGCTTCCTCAAGTAAAAATTTCTAGGGTTAAGCCCCTTATTTGTAGTAAGTTGTTTTGGGATGAGCCATTAACAAGAGACATCTTCATTTTAAATCAGCACTAAACTATCATGTTAATATGCTCTTGAGAGAGACAGAGAAAGAGAGAGATATTAAATTATTTGGCCTCCTACCCTTATTCATAAATGTGAATTTCTGAAAATATATTGAAAGGAGCAGCATTTGCAATTTCACCTCCTCTCCAATTAATTTATTTAAAACTAACATGTATGGCAAGTGTCAATTTTGTGGAGAAAAAATACATTATAGAATGAGGGCCAGACTCTAAAGCTCTAATTCATGTGAATAGTCTTGCTTGTGTGAATAGTCCCATTGGTTTCAATGGACTATTCACATCAGTTCAATGGGATTATTCACATACATAATACCCTATGGTATTTGGGATGAAAGGCACTATATAAATGTAAACTATTATAAAAATATTAATAATATGCATTTTTAGTTACAGCAAAATATGCGTTTATCCTGGTAGTCATTATAGCCGATAAGGTAAATCATGCTTGAGCTAAGAAACTCCTACTACACATCCAAAACACTTATTTAACCGTGCTACTAATAAGTAGGTTTTTTGTAAAAATACAAATACACATTTACATGAACAGAAATACGACATGTATTTATAAAAAAGCTTTTGAAAGCTTTCAGGTAAATACTATGTATGTTTTCTTATTCCATAAAGGCAATTTATTTTCTTTTTTCTTTTTTAGAATAAACAAAATACAAAGGTCCAAATTCATCTCTGCAGTAGTTCTATTGACTTCAGTCGGGTTTTACCAAAACCAGGAAGGCAATTTCACACAAAAGGTATCACAAAAAACTCTACTGCCAACCATTCAAAGGGCCAATTTGCAACATGTTGTGTGCAAGCAGTCCCTGCAAACCAGCATGGAACCCTTCAGCAGCTTCAGAGGAGCTGAATTGCACATTAGGCAATATTCATGTTTCTAATGCCGAAACCTAGAAATCCATAGTTATCATAGATCCACAGAAATTCATAGATATCATTCATAGATTGCAGTAATAATAATAATTAGAGAAAAATTAACAGACAAGTTACATCTGAAGAACCTTTCCCCAGTAAAATAGTGTATTAAAAAAACTCTGTGGGGGCACATACACAGCCACTGTGACTCTGCGGTCTTCAATTCAAAGTCAGCCAACTCTTAAAGAATAAAAAAGGGGAGAGAAAGCATGCGAGTGATGTACAGTTTTGTGCCTCCCAAACCAATAGCTGTGCTATTGTGAATTAACATTATAGTCTAGGAAATCAGTCACTGTCAGGGGAACAGTCTGCTAATTTATTAGTTTGTTATTACTCTATTTTCTTATTTATTTATTTCTTACCAGTTCTTCAGGATGCCCAGTAAGGCAATGAGCATAATGCAAATCCCAGCGGTGTCCCTTTGGGTTGAGGCAGGCCTTTTTAGGTAACCAGTATGACAACCTACTGTAATGGAACCCTATGTTTGTGCTACATGGGGCAGCTCCACAGCCCTTCTGCCCCCTCTTCCCACTTCTCGTTCGCTGCATGGGAGAGAAAATTGGTCAGAGATGATGGGCGTGGTGGCTGGATCTTCAAACCTGTCCTCCAGGAAGAGAGCTGTGTGCCATTACTTACATCAGTGAGCGCTTGGGCTCAGCACTTCTACCAGTGTATTTCATGGATGTGTTTTTTCTGTCCCCTCTATGTTGTGTTTTGACTGATGAGGATTTACAAAGACAAGAAAAGAGAGGACACTAAGGGTAGGCCTATGCTACCAACTGGTATGACACAAAGAAGGAAGGACAGGGGATTGATTTGCTGGAGCCTCGTATGGCTCCAGTACTGTAAGTCCACATTGTAACTTCAATGACAAGGAGGTTTGGATGAGATACCCGGCCCAGGCACACACCATCTGTGCACAGAGGACAAACTGGTGGAGGATCCTGCAGCCACACTGTAGGTGGACCACCCAGATAGTGCCTCAGTGTGTGCGCTCAACTTCTTCAAGTGCAATGGTGTGTCTGAATGTATGCTGCATCACTCCATGTATAGGCATAAGGCAAATTTGGACCCCAGAAAAGCCCTCCTATTTACTAAATTGACACACTCAATGGAGACTTTAGCCTTCTCCCTTCTCTCTTCCCCACTCCCAGTGTTATGGTGATGGCACCAGAAGATCTTCACATGTTGGGCTGCTCTATGTCTTTCCAAATCCTCCATCCCATGTGTCAGACTTGAGCAGACAGAGAGAATGCACAAGGGTGAGAAGAGAGAAGCAGAAGCTTCTCCCTTACAGAAGCCCTGCCATGTAGCCCAGTCCCTGTCACATACCTCTCTACATTTTTCTGTCATTAATTTTCCAAACTCATCCAAACTATGCTGGGCTTCCCAAACTGAATAATAAATTGTTGTTGACCTGAATCAGAACTACACTGGAACGGCTTCAGTCACAGCTGAACCTGAACCAGAAACATGATGATTCACATACATTGATTTGTCTCCTTTCCTTGGTTTGCCTTTGCTTTCTCCTTCCTTAGATGAAGTTCTTCGTCTGATCTCTACACATTTTCTTTCACCTTTCCATCCCATTCCTTCATCTCAGGAAAAAAAAAAACCCGCATTATTCTAACAAGTATTCCACAGCAAAATTTACTGGTCCCTGGGACTCTTCTTTCTTCCCCTTCCCCATTTTGCAGTGTGGCCAGATGACTGATCAACCGAAAAGAACAAAATTAACAGGAGGGCCAAAAATGAATGGAGATGACAACCAAGAGTTGCCCATCAGGCCATGGGAAGATATGAGAGGTTAAAAGGGAGCTGTGCTTTGTACTGTCAGACCCAACTCACAGTCCAGACAGGCTTCAGTCTCTCAGAAAGATCAGGCAGACCCATTCCGGTGGTTTCAAAAGGGCCCATGAAAGTCTGGTATTTTCATCAGCATCATATAAAGACTGGTACGTTCATCATCTTTAGTGACTCTTTTTGTTCAGGTAATAAGCAGGTGGTAAGCAAAAGAAAATAAAAACCACCATTGTTTAGTGACTTCTTAAGCCAAAGGTTCCTTTGGGTCAGTCATGTTTAATAGGTAGTAATGAACCCATCTTACATAAACGTCTAATCTCTTTCTGGAAAAAAAAAAAAATCACTTTGTATCTCTACAGTATCTTGTAGCAATGAGTTCCACAGTTTAAATATGTATTTTGTTTTAAGTCTGCTGCCTGATCTCCCCTGAGCCCCCCCAAGACAGTGACCCAAGAGTCACTCTCTTACTCTCTGCTTTTGTTTAATCTCATCTTGCTCCTTCCTCTCACTATAAAAACAATTATTTTCCCATCTTAAAAAAGACTGCCCTTCAACTGCCCCCCTATTTCTTTTCTTGTTTCTTCCATTTCAAAAATCTAGAATTTTTTCTGTTCAAAATGATTCTGAATCCTCTTCAACCTGACTTCCATACCACTAAGGCTGGCAAATTGCACTTGAGTCTCCCACGAGGCTATTCTGACCACTGAGGCACTGTATAAAACAGAAGCAGAGGCAGTAATTCCTCTTCCAGATGCATTTTCTCTGGGAACAGCAAATTTTCACAAAGCTGCACCTTATTATTCTCTGTACAGCCAGCCTAGAATTCTCCTTTTCTGTGAAACCTACAGCAAACAATGCTGAGACTGCTGCTTGTTTTAATGTTCCCTTTAACTTCCTTACATCCATCTGCCATGTCTTCTTTTATCCTCTGAAACGTACTGAAACATGTCTTTTTGTCCTGTGCTTGTGCATCTCCTTGCACACAGAACTCTGCTGTGCAGCTGAGATTCCCAGATGCTACTGAGCTGCAAGCAGTACTAATAACTCCACATCCTGCACCAGGTTTTCTGAATGCGGAACATGTACAAATTTCCTCTGCATATGCAATGTGAATAAAATTTTGTTGCAGCTAGAAAGACACATTTCAGAAAAACTCAGGTATCTATTGGTAGGATGCCAGGTATAAGTGTCAGCATTTTATCCCATTCAATCACTCATTTTTACAGTATTTTAGCACGCTGCTTATGAAAAGGAGGAAGAGAGAAGCTGAGGGTTTTTTCCCTCTAATAATAGTTTTGGTGAGAACTAAATCCATTTTTCATTCTTGCTGCAAGTTAATGGCATGGTAATTGTGTCTGCCTGGCTGGGGTTACCACCAAACATGACACTGAATTAGTGCATGATGAGACGCTCATCATTCAGCTACTTGTTACCCCTCCATCACAGAAACATTGTCCCTTACCATGTGCCATTTCTACTCCAGTGTGACTGAAGAAAAATAAGGGTTCTTAAGCCAACAGTGGGTCTCCAGTCCTTCAGCAACTCTTCAGCAAATATCTTAGTCTCTAGAATGTCCGGTTTCATTTTTTTGTCTGATGCCTAGTTTTGAGACAAAGGGATAACTGCTTACCTGTCCTTGACAGTTGTGATTGTGAAAGGCCTTTCTACTTGTAATGTCTTTTTTAGTTTTCTTTGAATTTGGGAAAGCTCCAAACACGACAGCAATGATCATCTTTGCCCCCAAACATAGAAATAAATTTTATAAACTATTAAGCATTAGAACCACATTATTTTCTCACACAAAATGAAACACATATATGAATCTCTGAAGGTCAAATTCTACCTAAGCACAGGATGAGAGTAATAAAATTATACCATGAATAAATTTGGGAAAAGAAAGAGGTAAATACAGGTAAGTGTGGGGGAATTTTTGACACCAAAAGGAGAAAAAACTACAAAGATTGACCCTGATCCTGCAGACATTGATATGAGTAGCTTAGGTCCTCTGTGCAGAGATTTGTTTCAGCATCTGAGTTTCTGAAAGCAGAAACGGGTAAATTTTCAGCTGATTCTTTCCCTTTAAGAAGCCACCATAATTGAGTCATGAAAACTTTTTAATCTCTGCAAAAATGTGCTTGTAAGTAGAGTAATACCATAAACATAGATGAATGCTCATTCATGCTGGACCTTTGGTAATAGACTTGCAAGTCACTGTCAGATGATTTGTTTTGATAAGATGCCTCATTTTTCTTACATAATTTAGGCAGCTCAAGGCATGAGCATTATCTTGACCCAAAAGAAAAAAAAAAATCTCCATATACAGAGTTTTGTCTTATTCTGGCAAAACTCCCCCACGAAAGAACTGATGTGCTTCAAACACCCCACTAATGGTACAGTAAATTACATTTTCTCATTTGGAACATTGTAATAGATTTCTCTACAGAGTGATTTATCATGCAACAATTAGGAACCCTAGGGAATTAGATGACCATTTTAAATTTTATCAGCTTGTTTCAATAAACTGTTAATGTGACCCTAATGTTTGGGAAGCACTTTAATATAATCAGATTTCAGTTGTTCAATCTACTGACATTAATGGCTACCTCATTAATCATAGGATTCTCACTGAGACCTCAGAGGCTGTGCTAAGTTCAGTGGACCAGTTCTTACAATAATAAATACAACAAGCAATTTTCAACAGGGAAAAATTCTCACTTGAACTGCAAAACATTGGGTTTTGTTATCCTCCAGGAGTTGACGAGGTCATTTAATAATCCCTGAAAGCTTGGAAAAACAACATTTTTGTGTAGTTCAGCTGTATTTGAAAACTGGTCAATTAAAAATGATACAGTCAGAAGAACTGCAATCTTTTGTTGTAAACAAACAGTGGCAGCCTAAGATGTAAAATATGGGAGGAAGACTATGTAATAGCCTATTTACGATTGGGTGTTATGGTTCAGAATATCTACCCCATGTACCCAGGGACAGTGATGTTTCCTCTCTGAAAGCACTCGTATTCCATGATGATGGCTCTGACCTTGCTGAATACACCACTAATTACTAATAAAGCTTACCAATCTGTAAGGCATTACAAGAATACTGCAATGACTTCCCTGCCATCACCATCAAAATATCTTATTGTCCTGAGGAGTTTAATGGAAGACCATATGAATAATACCAAAGGCTTTGCAGCAGATAGGGTGTTAGAATTTGTGTCTCGAGGTCTAAGGACCTTTCTTTTCTTTCATTCAGAAAGTTAGTAAGAAGAAAGGTGTGGGCACGGGATGTGAGGAGATATTAAAACAATTTCTGAGAAATTAAAACAGCAGCGAAAATTACTAGTATCATAAAAAGCTGTAAACTGAATCCAGCAGAAGAAGGAGCTTTTCCCTTCTAGTTGCACAAGTTGGTTCAGCAGCTGAAGACCTGCTTGTCAGCCTTTGATGGACAGCAGGATGGTGGAAACTTCCATTGCCTCCAAAAGAAAGCACTTTTGCTAATAAAGTATCTTCTGGAAATGAAGGAGCCAATAATTGCTCATAGCTCTAACACATAGTCTGAGAATGCCAAACAGCAGTAAGCACTGAAACAGTTAATTTTAAAAGTTGATTTTAATAAGTCTTGGATTCTTTATTGATAATGCACTCTAACGTAGGTATATATAATTGATAAGTTATTCACCTGACAGTCAATACGGTTAATGTGTACTTAGTTTATTTGCTGAGTTAATCTGTCCAAAACAGGAAAATGGTAGCAAGCCAAAGAGGATATGTACGGTATTGACATATTTATCAAATAGGTTGTTGGGGCTTCAATAAAATTAGGTTTACCAAGTTAGAGAGTCAGTTCTTTAAGACATTAGCAAGGATCATGCATTTTGATTCCTACTATGTTTAGTAATGAAGATAACAAAGACCACTAAATTAAGTCTGTTTTTCTAATACATTTAAAATACATAAAGAGGACTGATCTTATCAGATAGATGTGTTTGGAGAAGGAAATGTTAGCAGCATTTTGGATAGACTGGAAGGCAGCAACGTAAAGCCACACAGCAAAGGTGATTGCTTATATAGCACCTGAGAAAGAGATGTAGCATTCCCAGATACGTTTTCAAGGTCAGTGAAAAAAAGCAAGGAACAGTAAAGACCCATGGACCACTAAGTCTACATCCTGGCTATCACAAGCACCACACCGGGCACTTTCCTTAATGCCTGTCTTAAAAAGGGTTGAATTTCTTGCTACAAATGCTTCCATTGAAAGCTACTCCAGTCCTCCTGCTCTCAAACGGTTAGAAATCTTAACAATCAAATAAAAATTATCCACGGTGAGTTTCGTCATTGTATTACTCTTTTATAAAAGTATTACCATACTCTCTTTGTTATTTGACTAGCACTATCATCTAGCTTAAATATTTTCCTACCAGGCATTCCCATTCCCTTGGCATATATCCCACCAAACTCCAAGTCTTCTAATTCACTGCCATACAAAATATTTCTTATTTACCTGAGCATCCAAAGCTTTTCATTTTAGAGAACCTAACATTGGGGTACAGACAGCTATGACAAACACATAATGGAGTGGTGGAGTTATAATTAGTATAGAAAAGAGGATTCTGATATTAAAAGACTGAGAGCTGCTGTTCTGAACTAGCTAGATGCACATATGTGTGACTATAGCAGAAATTGTACGAGGACGGCAATTAGAGAAAGTAAACTCACAAGGTACGCTATCGTATGACAAGTTCTCAAAAGCTTATCTTCTAGTTCTGTATAGAGTTTTTACTTATCAGAAAAAATCCTATGGAAAAAAAAACCTGATATAATTTAAAAGGGCCAATCTGAGCGAGTCAGGATTAGCGAAAGGGCAGAACTACTGCAGTGACAGCTATCATTAGAAGCTAACTAAAAAGCTTGAAAGGTTCTGTAATACAGGACCTCTCTATAATGTGCAAGTGCAAGAACAAAAGGGAGGGAAAGAGCTTCACGGAGGTGACTGAGGTGGGAAAAAAGAACTAGCAGAGAATGTAGCACAACTGGAGGCACAGATCAGAACAAAGATACAGGAAAATGAATGGCACTACAAGATTTGGAGAGACTGAGTCATTTTAATTTTGACTAAAATCCTTAAAAAAAATTTCAAGCCATAATCTGCTAGTGATTATGTATGTGGCCTTGGCTGGCGGTCCAGTGCAGGAGTTACCTGATGTATGGCTTTAGTGTGAAATGTGACATTTTTAGTACGTGTTATCGGCAGTGATCCATCACAGTGTAATATGTAAGATTACCCACTGGAACCCAGTCTTTTTGCTTCAGGTGATTTTATTTATAGTTTGTGCAGGTGCAGATGAGGCAGTGAATCTAGGCTAGCATATGAAGAGTCAAACAAACGAAGCACCTTCCTTCTGGACCATGCTTTGAGACAGAGGAGGAACTGTCAGTCGAGCATCTCACATTGAAAAGCTATCACAGGCTTTAAAGGGATACTTAACTCTAGGACACAGGTCCGGCTGTTTGCTCTGGGTTTTGGGAGGGAGGGAGAATAGTAAGGGTTGGTGTTTCAAGGGAGGATGGTGTTGTTTGGATTTCATTTATTTTGCTCTTTCTGATTGCCATTTGGGAAGGAATGGCTTTGAACTCTTAATTGTATATTTTGTTTTTATCAGAGCACAGACCCGTCCTGTCCTTTCTCACTCCCCCCCTTTTCTCCTGCAGTCCTCACTTTACTGCTTTCTTCCTTCTCTTTCCTTTCATCTTCCACCCTGACAATAAACAGTCTGGAGCTGAATCCAGAGAGCAGAAACAGCTCTGATTCCCTCCCCACCCAATGAGGATCCCAATAAAACTTTAAAATGGCATCCAGATCTTAGCCATGTGGTATAGGGTCTGTCTCTAGTGAAGAAGAAAGCAACGCGGCATGATTAGTCAAGGAGGAGGATTTTCCTTGAGCAGTCTTCCACACTAAAGAAGGTGCTCCCACATTAGCAGGAATGTTTTTGTATGAGGAAATGAGCACTAGGAATGGAAGCTTGGGAAGAGGTGGAGCCTGTGCAGAAAGGATGATGAAGGTGCTAAGGATTAAGAGCCTGGTTGCCTCTTGAGGCACCAGGTATTATATCAGTAATTCTCATTAGGTTTAATGTGAATAACAGTCACAAATCCCCTGGGGACTGAGAAAAGAACAGATTCCTTAATGTTTCCATGAGGAATACTTTGAAACCTTTATAAAACATTCATATTTGATGGAAAGGAAAACCTACTTTAATAAAACATGTTTACCACTATTATACAATCAGCAGTTGGTATTTTATCTACTTGAGTATCATGTATAACGTACTTGCATTGCCAGTATATGTTATAAGGCTAAGATCACTTTACTTCATGTTATTGGTTTGTTTATCTACCGTTAACAGTTTGTTTTACTGTAACCTCAAAATGGAGTATTTTAACTAAGTAAGCCGGAGTGAACCCAAGTTTACAGAACAGTTTCTTTTTTATTTCTCTAAGACCCTATTTCTGAATGTGGCTTCAAAGGCAGACATCTGCACCACAAAACTGCTGAGTTTGAAGTGATTGTTGTTTAAGGTTTATTTTACTGCCTTAAAGAAGGTCACAGTTAGGTTGGGGTCCCTTGTGCTGGGCACTGAATAAATGCATCAGACTTTCAGAGAGGTAGTTTGTTGACTTAAAAGGGGTGTCATGAGACACCTGACGTGCCCTAAGGTATTTCACCTGGCTGCTTCAGAAGGCCAAAATGTCCTGCAGGCTCTGTGCCTTATGTGGCAGTCCCTTAATACACCACGGCATGCAAAATGGCATTAGATGCCTATGTACAGGCAACTTAATCCCATCTTTAAAACGTCTGCTGCTTCCAGAATACAACCAGGGACATTTTGCTTGTGACTACACACCCTTAATGTCCTTTGACTACAGAATGGCACAGGACGTTCAAAAAACAAGGCACACAGCTACTGAAAATACTCACGGTTGCACATACACTGGTACTGAAATGGATACAAACAATTCGGAGGAGAGCAAGAAAAGCAAGCTCTGCTCCATAAAAGCCTTTCTCTGTCCTGGTGTAATTATCTTCATATAATAAGGATATTCCAAATAAAACTAATGAGTATCTATTGTTGATGAAATTTTACTTATCATAGGTTATTTTTAATTCATGTGCATATATTTTAGAAATCAAAGATAAAATCTGTCCCAAGTTCCAGTGCAGCTAGGTAAGTACAGGTGTGTGATCTCCAGCGTTTTATATACCTTTCAATGGTTGCCGGCATTTCAACCATTGTGAAACTAAGAGTAGTACACACTTAAAGCTCACATATCATGAGTAAAATCTGCCACACTTCTTGAGGAAATGTTAAAATGTTCAACATCCGTGTTCTCAACAAGTAAATAACACATTATAGGGCTACATTATGACCAGATTATATCTATTAGTTACTGCTGTGCACCATGTAAATCTCCAGATTCCCCTGGGAAACGAGAAAATCATTTCAGACTTCAATAACTAACAATCAGTTATTGCTCTGGGCAATAATAAAGCTGAATGCAATTACCTAAAGTGAAGTTAGCAGTGTAACAAATGAAATACAGATTTCTTTCTCTCCTAAAATAAATGTAGCATCTCCTCATCACACACTACTGCATGGTATAATAGGGTCTTCTAAACAGTGTATTGTCTGAACAGCCTATTTGAGATTTGAAATATATGTGATTAAAACTTATAAAAGTTACTTTTTATGATATCACTTGCATGATTAGTGCTAGAAAAAGACTAAGGGCTATGAAACTGCAAAAATAAAGCACTCATACTAGGAAAACAGATTTCAAAACAAGATTCTCTGCTCCCAGTAGTACTCCTCTTCGCACAGTAAAGACAATCTACCCCAAAAGGGAAATAGAAAATTTCTGTTGATAAAATGCCTTTGATCAGATTTTTTTTAAAACATGTTAGAGTTGTAAATGCAGCATTTCAGTCTTCATACTTATCCTACCTCCTGTCACATTAATTTATTATTTATTCTGCTAACATGAAAATGTACAGTCTGTTAAGGAGGAAAAAATGTTGTTATTTTAAGCTGATTTTTAAATGAAGTGCTTGAGAACTGAAGTCCCTAGAAGCTAGAACTTTTCTTAACTTAGCACTGGATTGAATAATATAAAGCATATACATAAATGTTTGCAGAATGAGGATTTTTGCATATAACTCTGGAATGAGTAATATTTTCAGAAAGAATGAAGAGATTAGATACTGGATGAAAGAAAAATATGTACAAAAATATTCATAACTAAGAATAATACTGTTTTTCAGCTATGCTACCTTTTGCCTTGTTACGTAGAGTAAGTATTAATTCTCCATGCTGAATTATTGCTAATTAATTATTTGCATGTACTTCCTCTTTGTCACTACAGAATTCAATTATCCTGGAATAGATTTCCCAGTAGAAAGTTAATCCTAATTCCTGATGTTTTGAGAAACCAGCTTTTTATTTATAAATACAGGTTGGGCTTGAAAACATTCTAGTTATTTCCAGCTACTCAAGTCTTGTTTCATGTACGATGTTGAAGAAATAGCTCCTTATTGTGTCATTGGGTATTTTTTTATACCTTATCCTAAACTGGTGTTGATATTTTTTAACAGCTCCTTGGAAGCTAATGACCCCCCTTTCAAACTGTGTCCACTATTTTGTTGTTGGAGAGTAGCCCATTAGTGTTACACGAAGCTCATTTTCAGAAATTTTCAGGCAAAGAATATGTTTTTGTTGTATGTTTATATGGTGCATAGTTCAACATACCATTAGTATTAACACTATTAGTAATAATATATTTACAAAACGTGTCGAAGCAATTCCAGTCAGATCTGGCTGCCCTTCATTTGGGTAAATGTCTTATTGGAATAAAGATACTGAGTCAGTGGATACTCTAAGCAGATGAAAATGAAGAGATGGCTCACTTTGGCTATACTAACCCTGAAAATATCCTTTTTAGGTAGTTTCAGCTTATACTTAGATCATTCTGATATAAATCTCATTTTTTAAAAAAACAGAATCCATGCAGCCATTAAAGCAGGGCAGCATCGAGAAGAGCCACGATATGCAGTAGCTAGGATAAGACATTACAGTGCGAAGCTGCATCATTTCGGTTCAGTATTTTCTCAGTTAACTGGAGCAGTGCCTGGCAATTATTTGTAAGGTTTGAGGAGTTCCAGCTTGTTACTGCTCTACTCTTATTCCACCCCTGCAAAACAAGGAGGACAATGGGGATGCTCTCCATGAATCCTGTCCACCATTATGAGCTTAAGATTAAGTGTCCGAACTCTGGGTCTGGTAACATTTAAATAGAGCTTTCATAGGGGAGAATGAAACTCACAAAGCCGTATTGCAGTCAAGGGGAATTAAGGAACTAATTACCTTAGGTCTTTGGACTCATGGCCAGCCAGGAAATACAGGTTATGTCTGTACTTACTTAAGTGGTTTGAAGTGCTGACAGAGAAAGCATCCACATTATCCTTGAATTCAGGCTATGTAAAAATCCCATCTGCTTTTCCTAGCAGGTGATGCCAGGATCTTTCTAGGAAGGATCCTTCTGCCTTGTGTCAATCATTACCAAAGGGAAAAGGTGTTTGGGGGGGCAGCCCCGCCAGGCACAGCATGCCAGCTGCACGGCGAGGGAGCCACCGCCGTCTTCCCTCCTGACAGCAAAAAAGGACCGGCAGCAAATGCGGTCCGGAGGACAGCCTTGAGGTCGCTCCCGCACTTCAGTGGCCTGTAGCCACGACGCAGCCCGTCAATTAGGCAAAGGCTGTCAAACTAAAAGACCTGCTTTCTAATTGTGAATTTGTTATTAAGCTAATTAGGAAATTTTGGCAGTCCACTTGTGTTTGTGGGAAGAAATGGTAAAGCGTGACTTTCCTAATAACAAAACAATAGAGCACGCATTAAAGATATTAAGCAATAGATGGTGAACCAAAAAAGTAGCTGTTATTGAAGATACACTTCTACTGAGGTTTTGCAGGGAATGACAGCAGGCTACACATGCGCTAAGATTTTTTTGTCAAAGCTCCAGCTAGAAATATAAATTCATTTTGATAAAAAATGAGAACAGAAAGGTTGGTAGGTAGTAAATAACATTGAAGATGGAATTAATATAGAGTGATAAGAATCTGTTGCTAATCTGGAACCATTAAACCATTTTTTAATGAAGCCAAACAAAGAATTTTAAGTGATACCTACAAAGGTGGGAGCCTTTATCCTGAAGAACAATGATTTGAAACTCTTATGGTCACTGATTCCAAATGATTCAATGCAGTTTGCCAAAACAAAGCTTTAACAAAGCACATACTCAGTTGTTGGGTATAAAATCGTGTAATAAAGTAACGGTCAGGGTTAATGACATGCTTTAATTCTAAATTTGTCACTATTGGGATCATTTTGGGAATAACTCATGCACTTGTATAATCTGTATTTTTAAAAGCATTTTGAAAAATTAGATAGACTGCAGCAGACAGGTGTAAAGATTATGTGAGAGCTGAAGGAAATTCCTAACAGTAAGAAATCTCAGTAAAACTTCCCAAATCTCAGTAAGCACAGTTTATTAAAAGCAGGGTTAGGCTGTGGTCTGATTACAGTGTATAAGCACCTTCACAGTGAAAAGATACTGAAGACTTCTCTGACAGATAAAGACAGAACAAGAGCCAATGGCTGAAAAAGGGAATCAAACAGATTCAAATGAGAAATTAGGAACAACTTTTTTTGGCTGTTATTTGTTGGTTTTTGATCTTAACTACGAAGGTGATTAACTGTGGGAACAAACCGCAGCAGGAAAATGACTGATTCTCCATCTCTCGATTTCCATAACTCCTTTGCAGAGTGTACAACGCGTCCATCCTCATGTGCCTGTGCTCAGCAAACCTCAGCACAACAGTAAGTGGGCAAGTTTTAATAGCACAGGATATACAGACCGTGAGAGCAGACAATCTAACCTTCTCTTCTGACTGTAAACTACGAATCTGGGGAACCTAGGCACTGTTGTGTAGGTGTCCATGACGAACTATACTTTCTCTGAAATACACATAACCTGTCACAATGAGTGAGACGAAACTCTGCAGGAGCCATACTTCAGTCTGAGTCATGTGTTCATTTAATTGAAAAATCTTGGTACCCATCCACAAAATATATGAAATATATAAAAGTCTAACACTGCCCACATAAAACAAACATTAACTGAGAAGAAATATTTCTAAGCAGCCTTAACCACTAACTATAATATAAATGCTACTCTGATGGTATTAACCTTAAAATAACACAAAATCTTTTTTAAAAAAGAGACAAATGTCATATTTATCCACTTGAGATGCAAATCTATATGTATACAGAGTTTTACCATACAGTAAGGTATGGAATTTCTGGCTAAATTACAAAGTTACTGTCAGGAAGGAGCAAAAGCCGGGCTCCTCCACAAGGCAGGTTGGCCAGGAGTCGCTGGTGGCCGCAGGGCAGGCATCGCCCTCACCGGCAGGACCCAAACACACAGTATCTATACGTGATAGGCAGAGCAGAGGAGATAACTGGGTCCACTGATCATCCCAGATAAGGCAAAGCAAAGAAGCAGGTCCACAGTCCACAGTCCAGCAAGGACCTCTGTTTTAAACCTGCTGCCTGATTTTTTTCTTTGGTGCCCTCTTCTTTTTTATCTTTGGGAAGCAGCAAATAATTGCTCCATATTTACACTCTCTCTGCAAGCAATGACTTTGTGTCCCTTTCTCATGTTATCTCTTTTCCAGGATGAAGAGCTTTAATCAGTTTAATCTTCTCTTGTACAATAGCCAAATCTCATCATCCTTGTTACCCACCTCCGTAACATTTTCTGGTTTTATGTGTCTTTCCTGAGACAGGGTGACAAGGTGCAGTATTCAGGATGCAAACACGTTGTTGCATACTGTGGTATAATGATGACTTCTGTTTTGTTCTCTGTTCCTTTCTAAACAACTCTGATTGATTATTCTACTTTGATTTTTGGACCTCTGCTAAACACTGAGTTGATATTTTCAGAGAACTATCTACAGTGACTCTAGGATTTCTTTCTTGAACTGTAATAGTTCACTAAGGCTGTGTCTATAGCAGTACATTGAACCCTGATCCTGGGCACTTGCATTTGATCACTTGTGCTACTAAATAGCTACAACAGTCCCCAACACAGTATTGGCCTATGCCAGCTAGCTCTCTCCCAAACTATTCCCAAGCATGGTTAAGCTTCCTGAAGCACGAGTCATCATCCACCAGGAATGGTTACTGACAGGTAGCCTGTTTGTAGCCACACTGTTCTAGAAGGTTAGAGGGAATATAATATTATGGGCATGTGCCATGACCTCAGCATCAAAGAACAGTTCTGGGTAAACCTAACATACAAGTATGTTTAGGAGACAAAAGGAAGACTAGGGAAAATGTGGGCCCATTGCTCAATGAGATGGGGGCCCTGGTTACACAGGACATGGTAAAGGCTGAGGTACTGAAGGCCTTCTTTGCCTCAGTCTTTACTAGCAAGACGGGCCTTCATGAATCCCAGGTCCAAAAGACCTGGGGAAAAGGCTGGAGCAAGGAAGATGTACCCTTGGTGGAAGAGGATCAGGTCAGGGAATACTGAAGCAAACTGGACATACATATGTCCATGGGCTCTGATGGTATGCATCCATGAGTGCTGAGGGAGATGTCATTGCGAGGCCACTCTCAATAATCTTTGATTGACTATGGCAATGGGAGAAGTGCCTGAAGATTTGAGGAAAGCAAATGTCACTCCTATCTTCAAGAAGGACAAGAAGGAGGACCCAGGGAACTACAGGCCAGTCAGCCTCACCTTGATCCCTGGGAAGGTGATGGAGCAGCTAATCCTGGAAAGCATTTCCAGGCACATTAATAACAAGAAAATCATCAGGAATAGTCAGCATGGCTTCACCAAGGGGAAGTCCAACTTGAAAAACTGCTACGATGAAATGACTGGCCTGGTAGACAAGGGGAGAGCAGTGGCTATTGTCTACCGGACTTCAGTAGGGCCTTTGACACCATCTCCTGTAAGATCCTCATAGACAAGCTGTTGATGGATGGGCTGGATGAGCAGTGAGGTGGGTTGAAAACTGGCTGAATGGCCGGGCCCAGAGGGTGGTGATCAGCAGCCCAAAGTCTAGTTGGAGGCCAGTAACTAGCAGTGCATCCCAGGTGTCAATACTGGGTCCAGTCCCGTTTAACATCTTCATTAATGGTCTGGATGATGGGGCACAGTGTACCCTCAGCAAGTCTACTGATTACAGTGTTATTGTCCATCATTTGTACAGATAGTTTTTTTTCCCATGGTTTATGTGTAGTTCTTATTGCTCGATTTCATCAGCCATTTTAAAATGCAATCCCTGAATATCGTGGGATGTTTCTGCTAATCTTTGAATTTTTACTTTTGATTGTTTTTAATTATTTTGTATAATCAGAAAAATTTGTTGCTTTACTATTGAGTCATTTAGGACTGTACTGACCAGCATGGATCCCAGACAGATCATTGTGAACATGCCACTATCCCATTGGTATGAAAACAGAGCTGTCATTTCTATCTATTTTTTCTAGGTTTTAAGCAAAAGAAGTAACTTCCTCTTTATCCCATAGCAACTCAGCTGTTTTGGCTTTCCAGTTATAATATTTTGACCAGTCACCCTTATCCACATTTTTAGGTGACTCTTTCAAAGAACTCTAACAGATGCAGGAGGCATGACCCTCATCTATAAAAATCATGGGGTATCTTCCTCCATATGTGACATCCATCCTTTTATATTTGCTATTGTAGTTTCAACCATTTTCCCTGGTACAGAAGTCTGATGTGCTGGTCCTCCCAGCTGCTCCTTATGCCTCACTTCCCATCTGTAGAACTGTGATGCTGCTACGTCCTTATCTTATAGGCCTGCAATGAAGATTAATTAATTTATGTTTCTGAATCACTCAAATATGGGTGATATGAATGATTATAAGGCATTTAAACTGTTGAGAGAACTCTACTAAGTAGCAAATAAAAAAGGGAGACCACACAATAAACGGCAATAAGAAATAAAATTCTGAACTACTTATTATTTGTAGTATGCTGAGTAGAAGCATAGAGTGTAAAGCTGAGAGGGATGATTATCACCCCAAGTTTGTTTTATAGCTTCTCGAAAGCCAGGAGACATCCTCACTGAAAAAAGTCTCCTCTTCTGGGAGGAAAAAAACATCTATTCAGTCAAACAATGGAGAATCCAGTATAATGCTTAGAAAAAGTGTATGCCTTATTTCTGTTCTCACTTTGTTGAGCTTGAACTCCCAGCTATTAGCTCTTTACATATATATTCTTTCTAACGGTATATAAAGGTTAAGGAGTTCTTTGTTACCAGATTTTGATTGCTCAGATAGCTTTTCATAGGTGGTGATCAGAGCATCCAGTAAATTTCCATTGTTGCACTAAACAGATTGAGGTTCATGAGGCTGGGGTCTTACAGAGTCCCTTTGGCTGGATATTCAAAAGGACTTAGGCATCTAACTGCTGCTTTAGGTGACATTCACATAAAAATAAAGTCCAACATTTAGTTGTCCCTTAGACACTAGACTCTCAGAGAGTTGCTGCATCATCATGTCAGTTTCATTGGCATGATAGCATTTGGTCTGGTGGCACTTCTCAGATCACACCTTACACAAAGTTTTCCAAGGACAGGACTCTTCGTGGAGAAGAAATTCCTGTTTTACCTTGCAGTCCAGAGGAAAGGGTATTCACCTGGTGGGAACTGTTTTCAACCCCTCTTTCTACTTGATTTGAAATGAAGACTAGATTTCAGGTCCCACACTTGCTAGGAGAGGGCCCGAAGTATTCTGCTGTTGGGTAACTGGGTGTATGAGGAAAAGCTCTCTGTTTCTCTTACTGATGTGTTCAACTCTGTATTAGCTAATGGAATAGCAGTGTAGAAAGGGGGATAGTGCATAATTCAGTTAAGGCACACATCTGGGATGGGAGAGAAGTTCAAGTCCAGACTTAATGGAATATTTTATTATTTGTACAAAATGGAGGACATTTCTGAGGGAAACTGAGGAGGACTGTATCAACCTTGTAATGTGGCTGGCACTAGCCAGCCAGAACCTGGCTCCCAAACTATATTACAAATAATTTATAAAATTGTAAATAGATTTTTGTTTCCCAGATGACCACACTAATACTTGGAGGCAGAAGTTTTCTTGGTTAATTTTGGCATGGCAAAACCCACATTCATTCTTGGAAGCTGAGCTTTTTCTCTGATGCTATCATAGATAACTATTATATGGATACTTAACAAGTTAGCTTTTTTAAAAAAATGAACCAAAATAGCATCACAGTAATTTTCAATGTGATTTTTCCCAATACGAATTGCATCATTGTAATTATCTAATTAAATCAGTAAATATGAAAATCTTCTCCCACAACACAGACGACAGTTGTTCAGGTGTAAGAACTGTATGTATTACATAGAATCATATTTCCAAGGACTGTATTAGAAAAAAAAATCATAAATTACGTTATTAATCTTCAGTTGGAATCGGGACATGCACATATATATATAAAATTATTATTGAGGTGTGTGGAGATGTTAGTGTCCAAATTCAGTTCATGAGAACAGACAATCTCTACCATATAGGAAATCTCTTAATATTGTAGAATATAAATAAGGGTTTTTTTTTATTCTGTAAGGTCCCCAAACAAATCACAGCTTACCTCTGTCTTGTAATAGGGCCTGTTCCAAAGACCTTTGAAGTTTCCAATTGGCTCAACAGGCTTTGGATCTGGCCCCAAGTAGTAAAACCTTTGTTGAATGTTTATAGATAACCACTTAGTCACTGCTGGCTTAAGAAAAGAAAAAGGAAATAAATTAAATGCATCTTACAGTGACATAAGCCTCATGAAGAATTAACTAGGATGAGCACTTATTCTAGTTGGTGCACTGTCGATCTGAACAATGCAGACAAAAATAATAATTAAAACATAGCTTCATGCTGAGATGAAACTTTCAAGAGTGTCTACTGTGTTAAGCTTATGATTTTTCTGGTTTTGTATTTGCAAGCATAATTGTGTCCCAAAGGCAACAGGAGCTAGTGCTTGTCAGTCCCCATTTCCCCCTCCGATAGGAGATTAATTTATTTACACAGAAATCCAAAAGTTAATGCCAGAGCAATAATAATAATGTAAACAAGTATTTTATTCTTTTAATCTGGAATGCATAATTTAATGGCATAGTTGTATAAATAATGAAAATACCACATCTACTTTAGACAATTAAGGGTAAACTGAAGGTAACATTTAATGTAGTATTGATTGACTGTATCAACAAAATGACGGCAGACATCTGTATGGATGATAGCAGTTAGGAAAATGCTACCAAGTCTATCAATATAGATTAAGTGGGGGTGGGATGGAGCAGACTTGATGGCTCAGAGTACTGGTAATGGAATACGGAGCCTTTCACCTCCAGCACACTGACTCGAGCCAGCCTAGGTCAGTCTGCGACTGCAAGTCATTACCATCAGATGGCTCTTCACTGAAATGAGTTTGTCCTAATGGCAGGCTGTCTGTGTCACAAAATGCACCATCTATCATGACTGACACCGTGTTGAGATTTTCAGCTGGAAGGCTGGA
This sequence comes from Aptenodytes patagonicus, assembly GCF_965638725.1. NCBI lineage: Eukaryota > Metazoa > Chordata > Aves > Sphenisciformes > Spheniscidae > Aptenodytes > Aptenodytes patagonicus. The sequence goes on from NC_134950.1 coordinate 27,365,237, forward strand.
AGGAGAGAGGATGGGCTCCGCATCCCTTCTACCCCCGCGGGGAGCAGGGGTAAGGACAGTTGTCTGGGGTTGCTCTGCTACGGGCTGTGCTGCAGAGGTTTTAAGCACGTCTGATCTTAAGGGGCAGTGGTGCTAAATATTAACCAAGCAAAGAGCAAGAGGAAGGTACCTGTGCTGAAGAGATTGCAACTGAATTGCAAGACATGACATGAACTAACGGACAGAAATGGTAAATACGGGAGAAGTGTGATTAGATTAGGCTCAGCACACCAGTGGCCTCAAGTTACAGTAGCTATCCTGCCATACTCGTGTTTTTGGATGGATTTGAGAGCAATAGTGTTACATGGGGGAAAGCACAGCAGGGTTTGTTAAAAAAACATGAATAAAAGCACAGCGGAAGCCAGTATCCTCGGTCAGTCAGAGGCGAGAAGCAACATATTAAAGCTAAGTGAAAACAAGACAGGATAGGAATAAAGGATTTCAAAATGAAGGCAAAGTGCATACAGAGCCGGCGTAGAGATGGGGGACACTGGAGAGATGCAAAGTGGGGAGTCACATGGGCAAAGGGATGAGCTAAGGGGATTATTTCTTTCAACAGCAGTTCTGGCTGGATATGAGCAGAGCAAGACTGTATCTGTCAAAGCCACCAGAAGTGACACTGTTAGGAAGTGACAGGAGCATAAAGAGAGTTTTAGCTTTGTGGTTGGATGGGGAATACTGTACCTTTTAGAAGTTCTGGAGAAAGGTGTTACCTGAGAGATTTACTGGTAGCCTGAATAGTAGCACCGATTAAATAGCTGTTTCATTGGCAACATTCAGGTTACAGTCCTGGATGAGAGATGGGGCAAAACTCTTACTCATAGTGATGGCAAAATGAATGGAACAAAAATAATTAAGAACATTCTTTCACATCTCTGAGCTTAACCTGGTGGTTAGACATACAGGAGGAGACATCAGGTTAGACAGTAGGCAAGTTGTTGCATTTTGGGGAGTTAGTTTTCGGTATGTTAATTTAATCTCTGTTGTCAACTTGGACAAAGATGTTGAGCATCATTTTCCAACCTTTTATCTACTGAACTCTAAAAGCTCAGGGACTGCTTCTAGGAGCTCCGCAAAAGATAAATAAGAAAAGCAAGCCTATTTTCAGTAGGCTTAACTTCTATTCAAAAATTTTTCACAAATTGTAAAGTTGAAAACCACTGCACAGAAGGAGAACAAAAAGGGACAGATTCTTGTCAAATTGTCAGAGTAAGCTGAAGATCTTGTGAAGAAACGAAAAGTAGGAGGAAAACCAGGAAAAGACAGTCACTGAAAACAACGGCCAATATATTTTCTTCAAAATTTTGTGAAATAAAACCATGTAAATTTAAAATACACTTTTGGATTTTTAAATTCATCTGCTCAAAGGATATGGCACCAAACTGATAGGTGTGGCAAGATCAATAAAATATTCCTGATTGATATACATTTCAGTTATAGTTACGTATTTAGTAACCGTATCCCTTATATATTTATACCTGTAAGAGACATTATAAATATCCTATGACACATATACTCCGCCCAGGCTGCTTCTTATCCTACAAAACACAGCAAGCCTGTCAGTAGTACTTTCCATCACCTAAATGTCAACCACCCTTCCGACCATTGCACCGATGTGCATGCCTTCTCTGCAGAAAAAACCTCTCAATGGGAAACAAACATTTTTCCTATAAAATGAGGATTCAAAATGAAGAAATTAAAGACAGTGAAACTAAAAATGGTGAAAATTTCTCAGTGGTTGTAGAGCTCCTTTTCATGAAGTCATAATTCCTTATGACTTCTTCTGTATGGATGCAGCATCGAGGCTGCTGGGCATACACAGGTTTCTTACTTAGAAGAATAACTTGGTAGTGAAATGAATTCCGTGATTAGGTGAAACTAGGTGAAACTGAACTAGGACTAAATGTATTTTGCTACAAGGACTCACAAGGACAAACTCCTCAGCAGTGGTTCAGATAACGCAAAATCATGTAGCTGGATACAGTGATTCCGATATTCCTTCATGTTTGTTTATTTTGGTTGTGATTACACAGTCAAAAATCATGTGTAACAGCTATTTGAACATGATTGCTGTTTTGCACATACTATATTCAAATAGCCATGAGCATAATCATGAATTGGGTTTAACTGAATCATACTAAATCAATCAAGAAAGCAAAATAACGTATCAAAATATTTTATATATATATGGTTCCTGGCTTACCATTAAGAGTATGAATGAAATAAAATATTGTTGAAAATTCTGAACACACAGAAGTTAGAAAAATCAGAGGTGGTGCCCACAGTCGGTGTGACACCCCATGTCCCACAGGGGACAAGATACCCTGAGAAGAAAACATAAGGTTGTGTCCAGTGAGCTGCCATGTTCAAAGCAGCTAAATACCCTTAGTGTGAGATTTCTTGGCAGAAATGGTACGAAAAAAGCTTTGTGTCTCATCACTCGAAATCAGGCCAGGCTATATTTCTAAGAAAGCTGTTTCATTTCAGCCATCCATTAAGCTTGCTACAGAAATGACTGGAAAAAACCCTGTGGTTTGGTATGCATGCCAGACAGAAACTCTGATTAATCAACTTTTCTGTAGGCTCATTCTCCACTCTGTATGCATGTCATCTAGAAAGATGGGAAAGTTCAGCTGGGTACGGCTTTCACTTCCTAAGCTGCGGAGGTAAACAAATGCAAATATTTCTTTTCTGTGTATCTTTCCTTACAGGGGAGTGTTACACTTGGTTATCAACTGCCATTTTGCAGGAAGAAAAGCGTGCACTTGCAATACTAATCAGTAAGCTGTTCCATGAGTTAATGGCTTACTTTTTGCACCGAAGTGAATCAATTATCTGTTGCAAAGGACCTAGCATCATCTCAAGGTACTGAAAAATTACCTGACAGGGTTAGTAATTTCCCATGTGTTATGTTTTTGGGACCTTAAAAGTAAGTTCCCACTGAAGCAGGCTTGTGATGATGATATGAAGGTGGCTAATGGCTTTTCATTCTACGTGTCTGGAGCAACATTTCTGATACAGGTAGGCAAAAGAGTGGTAAAAACTGAGGGCAGGGCGCGAAGGCGGGATGCTGAAATACTCCGCAACTGAACTTTCAGCTTCCCCCAAAGCATCTCCCCTGGAAAACCCAGCTAGCCACCCGAGAGGGGCAGGCAGGCGGGACCGCGACCTCCTGGCTGGCAGGCAGGCAGGCAGGCAGACAGGCAGGCGCTGCGGGGCCGAGACAGGAGGCGAGGGCCGAGGCCGCCGCTGCCCCTCCGGCGGGCCGGGGCACGGGGCCCTTCCCCGACACACTGCGGGCACAGCTGCTGGGCGCCGCGGGAAGGCGGGGGCCGGGCAGCGCTCCCGCCGCCGCAGGTGCCGCGGGGCCGAGGTAATTCGGCGCCCCGGCCCCGCGAGGCCGCTGCCCGCTGGGGCGGGCGGGAGCGGGAGGCGGGGCGGCGGGGGCGCTCGGGCAGGAGGCGGTGGCAGCCCCGCCAGCACAGGAAGTCTCCCCGCCGAGAGAGGAGGGAGGAGGCAGGAGGCGGAGCTCTGCCGCTCGGCCCGAGGTACCGCGCCGCTTCCCGGGGTGGGCGAGGGGCCGCGGGCGCCAGGACCGGCCGGCACCGCCGGGCCTGCGGTTGTCGCGGCAACCGCCCCCCACTTGGGGCGGCGGGGGCGCGCTGCCCCGCCGCTCCTCCGGCGCCGCCATTGGCCTGCGGGCAGGCAGCGTCCGCAGTGGCGGCGCGCTCGGCCGGCCCGCTGTCCGCCGCGGGTCTCCGCTGCCATAGGCCGGGAGAAAGCGCTCGCCTCCGCGATTGGCCGGAGCGCGCTGCCAATCGCGGGGGCGCCGCGCTCGGCCGGGTGCCGCCCTCGGAACGTGGGCTGAGGGGCCGGGAAGGGTTAGCGGTGGTGGGCGCCGCGGCCATTTTGGGTGTGGGCGGGAGAAGCCCTCTCTCTCCCCTCCTCCGCGGCCTGTGCTGTGCGCAGGAGGTGAGAGCGGGCGGCTCCCCTCAGGGCCGGGGCCGGCCGTGCCACCTCACGCAGCCCCGAGCGCTCCTCGGCCGCCTGGCTTAATTCCCCCGTGCCCGCAGGGCGGCTGGGTCCTTCGCCAGGCTGCCACTGGCCGATTTGGAGGGAAATAAACCCCTTACCAGGGGGTCTCCTGAGCGAAGGTTGCGTTCGAGGCTTGGCCCGGGGGCTGTCAGGAGCTGACAGGAGTTTGCAATGTCTCTGAGCGGCGACACTCCACAGCTGCCCCTCGCGAGCTCAGCTCCTGCCCGCCAGCACGGTGTGGCTGGGTGTGTGTGCGTGAAACCCTGTCTGTGGGGGGGTTTCCCAGTGTCTGGGAGCTGGACAAACAGCTGCGCTGTGTGTGTGTGGAGTAGGCTGACCCCCCGCGCGCAGTGAGGCAGGGACGTGTTGGAGCCACTGCACATGCGGGGTGTAACGGGGCTGTATGTGGTCGGCCGGCTGCGCGTATGCAGTAAATCAGATAAAACCCGGGCTTGTTGAGCTGGCTGTGTTTACCTTGCAGGCGTGATGTGTTCTGGGTACATTGGACTCCTTTGTGTTTTCTGCAGAGTGCACTGGTCGTGCTTACGCTCAGAAAATCCTGGACAGAAAATGGGAGCCACGACATTTCTAAATGTGAAGCGTTAGCAGGGATTTCTGCCAGCCTACTCGTGTGGCTCTCAAACTGCTCTGCCTTACGTCAGCCTACATAGTTATGAAGACAGAGCGTAGTACCAGAAAGCCCCTTTAAAAGATCGTGTGGTGTAACGGGACTATATGTACAGCACACGCGTTCACACACAGTAATTCAATTACATGTTACAGAGGGCTCAAGTTCTTTTCCTGTTGGGGACCAGGCTCATTCCTAAAGAGCTAATTACAATGGAAGGGTACGTGTTAATAAAGATGTGTTGACTTTCTTCCAGCCTTTGCTACTGATGTATGACTTCTATAGTGGAAAATTGTGGAAAATGATGTTTAAGGGATGCACAACAATGTACAAGCATGGGGAAAATTGAACAATTGAACCCTTTCTTAAGTAGTAGTATTTGGCACCTCTTCCTTGCCTGAATCACTTCACGTCTTGGTACGAAACGGGCTATGGGCAGACTTGGTTGTTCAGAAAATAGCTTCTCTGCTCACTAAGGAAAAATTTGGCAGATGCTTTTGTTGACATGATTATCTCTGATCATGAATTAGTACAGTTTACCCTTCTAGGACTTGTCTTCTGTCTTCATGGAAGCCGTGAAGATGTAAGTCTACTTCAGGTCAGTACTCTAAGTGTGAGTGTAGAGAAAGCGAAGAAGAAGTGTTGACTTTGAAATAAATTAATCACACCAGTACAAACAGTTGACTTTTTTTTTTTTTTTTTAGGAAAGGGCAGCTGCTCACTTTTTTCTGCTATTCTTGCTTCAATATGTAAATCCTTTTCGTAATTTATTTTATAATTTATGTATAGTCTTCTAGCTGAACCTGTTTGAGCAGGGGTAGATGAGCCCAAGTAGATGACCTCAAGAGGTCCCTTCCAACATCAATGATCCTGTAATTCTGTGAATTTGATTTATTAATTTAACCAAGTAGAGATTACAACAATATTCTACAACTGACTTCTTAGTCTGTTTAAAATAGTATTTTGTATCTGCAAAAGCAATATAGAAAATACTCGGTTGTTTCAACACAGATGTGGGAGCTCTTCAAATATCTAGGTTTTGAAGGATTATTTCAAATCAGATTACTAAAACAGAGATTCCTGTTAGTGTTGGCAAAACTCCTGTTATAATTAGCTTTAAATTTTGTATCGATACACATACAAACACATATATGTTTCTATTAAGTTCCATAAAAACAAGACTATCCCTTCTGTTTCAGATGCAAGCAGCTGAGTTCCTGAATTCAATTACTGCATCACATTGAATAAACAGGATTTTTCCATACATCTTTCCTTAAAAACAGACTTTAGCAAAAGGTAATATGCAACAAGATATATACTTTTCTTCATAAAATCAAGAACAAAGGCAGTGCTTTTATTACTGATTTTTTTATTTTCATAAACTTGAACTGTACAGAGTAAGTTTATATGCGTTGGAAGATTCCACATGCACTTCTGCCAGTTCCCCGACTTCTTCAGAGCTCTTGCCATTACACTCTGCAGCCTCTTCAGAAAAGGAAGCCAATTTGTGTGCGAGTTTTATAGCAGGTATGGGAAAATCCTTTAACTCGCTATTGGTCACAAATACAAAACGAAGACTAGTCATGTAAGCTAATATATTAAGCTGTGATACTGCCCAGTGTATATCTAGGATTTACTTGTTCAAGTGTTTCAGCCAAATCCTGCAGCCCAGTCTTAAAGGACAACTTAAGCTCAGTGCACTTTATGGCAGTACCTCCAGGAAGCATCGAGTTTTAGTAGACTACATAGAAAACAAGATGAGGGTTTTTTTGCAATGCAATGAAGACATTTCCCTTGGATTTTTCTGTGAAGTTTGTTTCTTGATACCATGAATTAGTTTTGTTTCTTAGATAGTTTTAAGACTCTTTCAAAAGAAACCAGACAAATACCATCCAGATTAGTCATAATTAATCACAGTTGGAATTTTAGAGTTTCCATGAGATTTTTCTCATAACTCAGCAATTCTTGGTTTTGTTTTCCTTTGGGATATTTCCATATTAATATAAATTTTTTATTAGGCAAAACAAGCTGTGAGTTATAGACAAGGATAGGATGCTTTGGAAAGGCTTCATATGTTGCTAAAGCAGGCTAATGTTACAAAATGGGGTTACACGTTAAAAAAAACCTAAACCAGTTTAATATCATCTTGGAGAGCTGAGTTGCTCTATTAAGTACTTATTCTTCATAACTAAATTGTTATGTTTACGTGTTACGAGATACATAAAGAGAACGAAACATAGATGGTTGTAAGGTGTAGACAAAGAAGATGATGATTTTCATTTACAGTAGAAGTCTCCCTCAATCCTCCAACCCTCTTAGGATACTACTGTTGTAATACAGTTACTTCTGTAAAACAGGACTGCGAAAGTACATGTTTTCTGACATGAACTCTGCTTTAAATTTTTCTGCTCTTGTAAATTTTCTCATTTGCTTGCAGGTTTACTTTTTATTAAGGAAAAAGTGTGAAGAGATTTACAGAATGCATACAAGCTGATCATTTTTTAAAATAAAAAATGAAGTGCTTTTCAGTGAATGGCTATCATTTCAAATGAAATCTGCAATGATTAAATATTAAAATGATCGATGGTTTAAATTAATATAAAAACTTTTCAGGAGATTATTACAAAGATTAACATTTTTAATGTTTTAATACTTCCATAGTTTATCAATCACAGGCACAGTGAAACTGCTTTTAGTTACCAAGCTGATGATCTCATATATCATTGCATTATTATGCACAACGTAAACATCATGGTGTTGTTGGTAGAGGAGATGAAGAAACACAATTTATGTTACGGCTCTTTAATAATTTGTTTTAGTCTTGAAGTATTTTTTGACACAGAATAAGCAGGTAAGATTTTTCTTCCCTTTGGAAAGAAGATAAGAAGGAAAGAGAGTTCCAGAAAAACTGTGGTGTTTGCCATTTAAGAAGGAACTCTGTTTCATGTAGTGACAAACATAGATGGTTACTGGTACTGCTACAGAAGAAGAAAAAGCACTTGCATGTGTTTTTCCGAGTAGGACTTGCATTAATGCAGCTTTAATATCCCAAAATTATCCGCAACAGCCTATGATTCCTAATACGTTTTTATTCATTAGAATTATGTTTGAAGGTCATGGGAAAATGTCAAGGCACCCCAGGTGCTTTTGTATCACTAGCTGCACATAGATACCCCTGTAATTCAGTGGGCTGAGTAAACACTTACTCCAGGCATTCTTGACATGGACAGTGCTAATCCCTTTGTTTCCCATTTCTTCTGGGTTTTTTTAGCAGCAAGGCTAAAAATCAGCGTTAGCAATTTTAAGTTTCATTTTGCATCTCTAACCACATATTGCAGTGATACAATGGAGCTTTATACAGTACAGTTTATTGTGTCCCAGGACTTTTTGCAATGTTAAATATGATAATTCATGCATCAACAAAATATTGCTTATTCATGTGTTGTGATTGTTCTTGGCATCGTCCTTCATCCAATACGTTTTGACATCAAAACCAGACAGAATTGGAAAGACACGGTGTGATGTATTAGCCAATGTAAACCCAATAGCAGGTGCAAAGAAGGATGGGAGATAGGAGAAGAAGGGTGAAATAGAAATCCAGGAATAGATGTTGAGCTGGTGAAGTGAATAAATGGGGAAAGACTGTTCTGACAGCAGAAGCTTACAGTGGAGAAGTCACTTATACTAGAAAGGGCAAGTATGAGAGGGGGAAAGAGCAAAGGTTAGCACTAGGTTAATGTTAAGAATGGTATTGGGAAGTTAAAATCCAGCAGGCAAACTGAAGCACACCATTTTGTACACAAGTTTGTTGTCAGCTACTAATACTGTTATTTCTATTCTTAAGTAAGACAACAAAATAAAAGATGGGGTTACATTGCCTGTAGTTGGTTGCCTCTAGCCAGAAAGCCAAAATTATCCTCATGTATTTCCATTGAAATAAAATAAATAATGGAACAAAATAACCTTTTATGTTATGAACTGTTTTTTATAGTGGGGAAACAGATTGGGTTGGAAATGTAGTAGATTTCAAAGTTTCAATTGTTTTCTCTCCGGCTGTGCTGTGTGGTTTAAATGAAGAAAAGGTTAAGTTTACCCATGATAATTCCCTCTCACATTTACATTATCAATCAGCCTTTGTAGCTTTTTGTGCTTTTATCTATTGTGTTTTCATTGTAATCTTTACATATGAAGTTCTCAATTCTACAAACTCTTATGCTCAAATTTATTCACGAATGGCTCTGACAGATGTGCTCTGGAAGCCTTAGGTGCTGTGGTTTAAGATGCTGCCAGCTGGTCGCCTTTTCCCCACCCCTCAGATTGCAGTCTGTACGGAAGAGTCAGCAATACCTGCACCTCAGTCACTGGAGTTTGCTTCCCTCGTCATAACTCACATTTCTTTTTGGGTGGCTTGAGCTGATGCATAGGCTGCGAATGGGGTCCTGGGTCCCGAAGACAGAACGTACCCCCTCTTGTTGCCCTTTCTTACAGGCTGCTCATCCCTGGCAGAGAGGTGATTAAACGCCCAGGGTCAGCAACATCTTAAAGTGTCTCAGATACCCAAAGCTTGTTTATGAGACTCCCCTGTAGTTTCAAGTTGAACATGTTTTGAACTTCCTATTTTAAATTACCTATGTTTTCAACTTGTTACTGTATCAAGTCAGCATGGAGGATAGTGCAGGTCAGTACCGGGTCGTGCACTTAGGCCACAACAACCCCATGCAGCGCTACAGGCTTGGGGAAGAGTGGCTGGAAAGCTGCCTGTCGGAAAAGGACCTGGGGGTGTTGGTTGACAGCCGGCTGAACATGAGCCGGCAGTGTGCCCAGGTGGCCAAGAAGGCCAATGGCATCCTGGCCTGTATCAGAAACAGTGTGGCCAGCAGGAGTAGGGAAGTGATCGTGCCCCTGTACTCAGCCCTGGTGAGGCCGCACCTCGACTACTGTGTTCCGTTTTGGGCCCCTCACTACAAGAAGGACGTCGAGGTGCTGGAGCGTGTCCAGAGAAGGGCAACGAGGCTGGTGAGGGGTCTGGAGCACAAGTCTTCTGAGGAGCGGCTGAGGGAACTGGGACTGTTTAGCCTGGAGAGAAGGAGGCTGAGGGGAGACCTCATCGCTCTCTGCAACTCCCTGAAAGGAGGTTGTAGCGAGGTGGGTGTCGGTCTCTTCTCCCAAGTAACTAGCGATAGGACGAGAGGAAATGGCCTCAAGTTGTGCCAGGGGAGGTTTAGATTGGATGTGAGGAAAAATGTCTTTACTGAAAGAGTGGTGAAACATTGGACCAGGCTGCCCAGGGAAGTGGTGGAGTCCCCATCCCTGGAGGTATTTAAAAGACGAGTAGATAAGGCGCTTAGGGACATGGTTTAGTGGGCATGGTGGTGTTGGGTTGATGGTTGGACTCGATCTTAGAGGTCTTTTCCAACCTCAATGATTCTGTGATTCTATATTTCAGTACTTGGCTTTACCATGTCACCATCTCTACTTAAACTCTCACCTCATGGTTTTGTCTACTCTTAAAAGTGAGTGCCTAAAGCCTCATATTAAAAAACATAGATCTTTCTTTCATGTAGTATGTATGCCATAGAAATTGTCCAGTAGGCTGTTTTAGTGTTGCACTCAGTGTGTGTGGAGCTGATTACGCTGCCTCCAATTAAGATTACATCACTTACTTTACTGCTAAACCAGTTTTGTATTACTTGTGTTCTTGCCAAAAGGAAACAGTTAACCTGAAGCAGTGTATTAGTTGTTTTGTTTTTGTGTCTTGGCTGTCAAACTGAAAGTACACTATTTGTATAGCTAACATTTAAATTTGATTAGGTCCTTGATTTACTGTTACTCAACTAAAATTAATTTAAAAATTAGGACTGTACAGTAACAATAAAATGGATAAAGAGCTGGTGAGCTGCCAGCACTCAGAAGTAATGGCTGGAGGCCACTGTCAACAGATGAGAGCTTGTGGGGACTTTGCCCAGTGTTTGTGTTGGGTGTGATGCTTTTTGCTGTTTTAGTCAATTGTCTGGGTGTAAACATGAAAGCAATAGTGACAAACTATAGATGGTTCAGTGGTTGCTGGATTGATGAAGAAGGGATGAAGTTTAAAGCATGGCTGACATCATGGAAACATGAGTCTGTTAAAATGCAGTTTGTCTGCAAATGTGCCGAGGAAGAAGGAATGCTGGATATGTGTGCAGAATGGAAGATTTTATCTTGTAAAGCTGTGACTGTGGGAAGACTTGGGGTTGTGAGGAAGCACCTGTAGCCAAAGGGGATTCAAGTGCAGGGCAGTGGCAAGAAGGGTTGGTGCTGCCTAGTAGGGGTAGGGGGAAACGTAGGAGGGCTGTTTAAATCCCTTTAATAAGACCAGTGCTGGAATGTTGCATCTAGTTCTAATTTCTATGAAAAACATGTCCTGAAAAATTTGAAAGCATGATGAAGGTCCTGGAAGACACAGACTTACCTCTGTTAATGGTATTACCTTTGGTAGGTGGGCTTGAGAGTAGGTTCAAGCTTGCTGTGATGTTTCTGACCACGTCTCCTCACCTCACTCATGTTGGACCTCAGCAAGCTTTATTAGCTAGCCATCCCACCTGGCTGCTGTAGAGGCCCTCCTACATATATAGTGTTGAGCGTCTTGGGCAAGGCTATGGTGCATCTCTCCGAATTTGTAATTTTTTCCCATTATAGAGGGTGTGGAAAGCATTTTTTCTTTTTTGTTGTATGTATGCATCATGGAAAGCTTTCTATAATATGTTTTTTCAACTTTAGACTTTGGTGTGATTAAACTTAAGTATGGTTTTAATGGAATCACAAAGAATTGCAGCAGCTAATAATTCGGGGGGTTTTTGATTCTGCAATCATAAAATAGAGCAAGGATGGATGTTGCTTTCTTTGGAATTTTTTGACATATGCTGTTTAATTTATGTATTATTAATTTATGAATCTTTCCATAATTTGGAGTGAAAAGGTTAACAAAGCATTCTTAGTTTGCTGTTTACCTTTTTATTCTGAAAGACAGGATAATTTGAAAGCCTGGGTGTACAAAGCAGCGTACCAACAGGCTAAATAGGAAGAGGGTATTCTGGAAAAATGATTATTATAAAGACAAAACCTATTTAAAAAAGCTTTGAACTATTTTCATTTTAAGTACACCAGTGGGGTTAAATAATAATAGTAACTTCTGTTAAAGTAACAGATCGTAATAATTTAAAACAAAAGGTCCCAGCGCACTTGCTAATATCCTTTATGGCTTCAGTAGAATACATCTGAAATGATTTACAAAGCAAAGCTTCTGGATGATTTTTTCCAGTTCTGCATGGGAAGAGAGCCTGTTTATCTTCATGTGTGTTTATATAGACCCATGGAAATTGTGATCTAAATGTGGGTACCGTACTAAAACATAGCCATATATGCAGAGTAAAGAATTCAAAGCACTTGCATTCTGTCATTTATTGCACACAAGTAATGTATATTGTATAGGCTTGGTTCAATTCTGTATCCTGACCATAGAAGGACTCTATAGAATATGTACTGCACCTTGAGGAGACCTTCAAGGGGAGGGAATGGTGTGTGTAGGAGAAAGCTTAGGGCAATGGCTCTCTGACCAAACTAGTCTCTCGTCTGTTTTTGAGCCTTCAGACTTAAGCACTGTCAGTGCTGGAAATAGTGAAGAGCTGGAAAGTTGTTGCCCCTGTACTATATTGGTATAGATTGCCACTAACTCACCCCATTAAAAAAAAAAAAGTCCGTATGGAGCGGAGTGCATGGGATAGAGTATTTTGGAAGTTAAAAGCAGAAGCAATTTAGCTGAAGTCCTTTTCAGAGTTGACCCAGCTCTCCTTCAATTTCTTAAGCTTGGTTACAGGGTTGTACAGCTTTTGGTACAGTAATGGCCAGACTCAGCAATTGTAGCAGGAACAGAACAGACCTGCAGTTTCTTGTGATGTTGGTATTGAATCTGTTTGTTCTTATGAAAACCAGTCTGAACTCATTTTACTGTATGCTCTAGCAGGATTTTTTTGTTGTATGCAGTCTACGAGGCTAGATTTCAGGCAGTATATCCCCCTCCTCCTAATAAAACTTTATGGCAGTGCTAAGGATACGTTCTCCTTTGACTCGAGCCAAGGGCATGTGCAAACCCCTAGCACTTAGAGAGATGCTCTTGGGAAACTGGAGCTAATGGAGTGGATTGTCGTCTGCCATTTTGTCTCAGGCTAGGGTTTCTGAAGAGATGCTCGCAAGCTGATAGCTACTCATCAAATGATCTCTTTTAGGAGTCTCATAACTCTTCCATTCCTAACTAGTTTGAGGTGTAGAAGTCTCTCAATCAGAGGTATCTTTTAGGCCAGAGAAGGCCAACCTTTCACATGTCAGAACCCGGGATCTTCTATGTGCAGTCTCCAAAAGCAGCAACCCATGAAAAAGTGTTAAATTTTGTATTTCACTCATATTTTTACAATAAATAGAATTTAACATGTACTGCATGACTTGAAACATACAAAGGAGTACTTTTTTTCAGTGTGTTAGTCTCGGTGCCGTCCTTTCCTTTGGCATTCTCCTGGACAATGAACCTTGCAGCAAAATTCCTTCTTCCTTGTGACACACGCACACGCTGTTCGGCAGTAGTGGGAATAGATGGGGACACAGTCTCCTCCCATCCTGTGGTCTTAGGGGGAAAGCCGTGAAAGGCACCTAGGCAGACATTTGCACAATGGTTGTGTCTGGGACCTTCAGACTTTCACATGACTTTCTGCTATTTCAACTGATACTTTTGTGCTAGTTGCTGATTTTTCTTTTTGCTGCCTTTTCTTCCCAGCTGCACTCCACACTTGTCTCCTCTGCCTTAAAATGTCTCCTCTGCCTTAAAATGAGGCAGGTAAACATTTACCACATTTTCTGATGGCTATCAAAGCTCATATTTTTTTCATTTGGCACATATAAAGGTTTTAGCCTGATTTTGATCCACTCCTTTAATTCAAATTTTGTTCAAGATTCAGATTTTTGATAGATATCAATGATCTTATATTCCCTTTTTGCCCAAATAGAACATAAAGCCCCTCAAGAGATGGTATCATGTACACTATTACTTTATTCTTTATTTTAAAAATCATTGCCTTTAATGGGATCTCTAGGTAGGTTTCAGGAGAGCCAAGTCTTGAGCAATTTAGATATAATCTGCAGAGAGTGTGCTTGGCCTGTTGTTTTCAACTACTCTGGAAACTACTGAGCCAATGTTACTTAAGGCATATTAAACTCTTCACCCAATTATGGCCTAATCCTTCAAAACCAATAGAGTAGGACTTGGTTTTGAAAATGCTGCTGCTAATGTCTATAGGTCTGTTCACTAAGCCTGACTATTAAGCTCATTATTAAGTGCTGTAGGGCTGAACTTGGCATTTGACATGTTAACACTAAGTTATCTACTGGTTTATCTACTGGTTTTCACCTCAGACAGTTTTAAAGAAAAAAGTACAAAAAATGATGTGTTGTGTTAAGGCTAAGGAAATACATGTCAGCTTTATCTTCTGATCTTTATGGGGAAGATTTAACAGGTTATTCTGTCTTTAATCAGTTATTGAAAAATATAAGAAAACATAGATGCCAAAAGGACCAAATTAAAACTCTTTACATTTAATGTTTCTTTTGCCTGGTGACTAGAATAGATTTTTTTTTTTTTTTTAAGCTGAGTTGCTTTCCTGAATGCCTAATACAGCATGTGAGACAACAAAAGTGGCATAAAACTAATTTTGTTCATTCATAGATCAGTCTATGTAATACTTATTGAGCTGCAGTAGTTTCAGAGAAAGGAAAAAAACCCACATTCATTCTCAACGTTGGATGGAAAGATTACCTTTTAAGTCCTTTTGAACACCAGGTAGTAATGGAACTAATAATTCAGTTTTGCTGAAGTGTTACAATTAGGTCTACGTGTACTGAAGTGTTATTTGCTGCTGTCATTTGTAGCCTGTTTTCAACTTTCGCATGCTTGCTCAAGGTAAGAAGTGAAGCAATCATTAGGCTATAGATGTAGTGACCAGTTTTAGCAATTATTATGACTTCAAGTCATGTGTGATGGGACATCGTATTATACTACAGTGAAATACATAACAGAAGGGCACGTTTGTCTGCCTCCCAGCTTTGTGCCTGTGTGGCTTATTTATGGCTGTTTTCTCTTCTTCTGGTTTTTGGTTATTACGTTGATTGTCAAGCAGGAATCGACTATTTGCTGAGAGCTGGTTTTCTTCTTGAACGATAGACAAAATTCAATGAAAATGGAGTCAAAATAGATGGGATACCAATAATAGAATTAGTGGGGAAAAAATTAAGCTGAAACTTAGCCTAACATACTTTAAAAAGCATATTTTTTTTTTAAGAACAGCACGAGAGGAAAGGAAGAAATCCCAGCAGTTTCAAATTGTCTTGTTTCGATATATTTCTTCAAAGAAACTGTTTCAATTTTTAAACAATTCACTCAGAAATTTTTTATTTTTAATGGTCCAAGATAATGCAAGTGAAAAAAAAGGCACAATAGAAAAAAAAAATCAATATGGAATTACTTATTGTTCTAAAATTTTTTTGCATGTGAATAACTTCAAAAGTTGCAACATTTATTCTCACTGAAGGTCGTTATCCCATTTTGCAATATTGAAAACATCGTGAAACAGACTTTCTGTCCTCTGGATGGTTGTGAACTGTAGTTTAAGATGGATATGCTAAAGGGAAGTATAATTATTCCCTAAATATTTCTTCTCACTTAAGGAAGAAATAAGAATTTCATTTCTGTCAAAGAGGAGCCTAAGCTTAAAATCTACGAATGAGGAATTAACAACTGTATATAATTAAAGCACCCAGGCTTATAGCAAGCTATGACTTGTGGCAGTCCCAGAAAAGGAGTAACATCTGGAAAAAATGGTATTTTTGTCACTTCCCAAAAGTAAAGAGAGGGGCGAGTAGAGGGGTTATTTTCTGATTTAAAGAAGGGAAAGAAGTTGCTCTTCCCCTGCTGTAACACCTAGCAGGGCAAAACAAAGTTTTTGAGGTTTTGGAATAAGACCTCAGTGAAACCACATGGCGCTCTCCTAAATGCAAGAATTGTAACTTCGTAACATATTAGAAGTGAAGTGCTTAGGCAGACTTAGCCGATTTTGAAATTTAAGGTGTATGACCTCTAGCTTTATACCTGTTATTTAAATTATTCCCTACTTCATCAAAGGAAATGAGTGCTGAAGGGGTGTGTGGTGGGGATCAAAGAGGGAATAAAACTGCCTGGATTTAACTGAACCGCAAAATGTTCGCTGCTGCCGCTTCAATTACTGAGATGGAGCAAATAATTGTTCCTCGTCGTTGCTTTTGACTCGATGAACTTTTAACTCGCGAGGCAGAGAACACGTGTTTTGTTTCCATCTTGTGCAGTCGTGGTGGTGATGGTGTCCTCCGTACTTACCCTCCGACCACAGAGGTGGCTGTACAGCATCTGTGGTTGTTCCCATGGAGGCTGTATCCATCCTTGGTGGATGTGCCTCTGGGCATCAGGGTGGTCTGGATGCCCATTCTCTTCCCGCCCTTTTTAGCTCTTATTTCTACTGTAGTCCCCTCCCCCCCAAAAAAATGAAACAGATTCTGTTATTTTGAAGAATGTTATTCTGAAATACTGCATATGGTGTCATTTATCGTGTAATTTTCCCTTTAGCAGAGATTACTCTTTCCTCTGGGAAATACTACATTTTGAACTGTCTGGCAAGGCAGAATCGAACCACATGTATGCTTTTTTCCTTCATGAACTTCTTCAAGGATATTTTCTTGACACACCAATGCCATCATATATTCATAAGCATGAAAAAAAAGTTCATCTTTGAACGTTTGGAATTTTAAATTTGTTCAGATGAAGATCTGTCTTCATATTAAAATGAATATATGTTTCACAGATGGTATAGCTCTACTCGGCTCTGAAGTGAGTAGGGAATTTGGTTCTGAAGACAAATAACAAATCCTAATAATGAAAAGTAAATGTAAGGTGCATAGAATTGCTACAAATAGGCATATTCTTCTGCAAAATGTCATGCTGTTTTTATAACAAGTATAACACCAATTGCTAAACAGATATCTTCTGTATAAGTAATGATTTTAAGTGAGTTTTGGCCTAGTACATTTTGATTCTTCTTCCTTGTGGAAGAATTCCTTCCATTCCATAGGGAATGGAAGGAACCTTTGACATTTTTAATAGCCTCTTTTTGCTTAAAAAAACAAATTTACATAAGTATGAAGTATTCTAAAAAAAATCTTAGGTTTTGCAATCCTTGAAATTTTCACTTTTTTCCTGGCTGTCATGAATACATATAATGATAATCTTTTCAACTCTTCGGATGTTTAAAACCATTTTACATCTAGTAAAAGTAAGTAGATTTTTTGCTAGAGGAGCAAACGGAAATATTTGGGCCTAAGTAATCCCACCAAATTTTAGGTACTTAGGGGAGGTTTAGGGGCATAGCAAGAAAGCAAGATTGCCGGAGGCGATTTGGATTCCTTAACATTGCATCTCTTTCTTCATTCACTGTAAAGGGAGCAGAGGTGGCCTCCTGCATAACTTGGGTGTCTCGCCTTCCTGAAATCAGGTGGAACTAGTCTGGGTTGTTGAGAAATTTATTCTTCATAATATATTGCCTCAGGATTTTGAAACATCCAGGAGAATATGCTGAGTATGTACATGGACTATTACCTGTGTACTACTTTCGTGAAATAAATTTAGAGCTAATTTCATGGGTTTTGTAGGCACTGTATAACTAACAAACAACAGAGCGGCTCCTTTCCCTAGAGTGCAAAGGGCACTTACTGGAAGTAACAATGTGTGTTTTGTTCCTAGTGCTTACATGAAGCTATGAAACAGCCTGATATATGTCAGAATACAAGCTGTAATTCCTAGGTGGTTTTAATCTTGCGGTATGGTACAGTGTGTGTTGTCTTTGTGTAGAAAGTTAAGATTATTTTAGCAATATTTGTTCCAACTGGAGTTATGGATCCTGGTTTTTTGATTCATTTTCCCAAATTTAACTGAATTTAAATCACCTCTGCTGCTTTCAAGGTTAAATTAAGTAAAGAAATGTTAAATTCCTTTTATTAAAAGAAAATGAAATAAATCCCCAAAGAAAGTAGAGCTAGATTCTGCAAGAAGCACCATGGGCAGCTACTCTTTCCTTTGAAATAATAGTTGCGTCCTTTGAGAGAGGCTTTCCAGAGGAATGGTGAAGACTACTGTAAGACTTATCAATAGAACATGAACGGGGGTGGTTTTTTTCAGGTTTTTTTTTTTGTTTGTCTCTATGGTTTTTTTTAAGTAGTAGTACTAAAGGTTTTAAAATTCTTTCTCTTGGCTAAAGTATGGTTAAAGTATTCAGCTGCATTATTCTTGCAATTTTGGCTGCAGGTTACTTCCACTGCATTTCTTCTACTGCTGTACAGACCTTAGTTACTGTACTTCAGCAGTACACCAAAAAAAGCCAATTAAAATAACCAACAGCAATGATTTCCAAAATACCTACATGCAGACAGTTTCCCACTTTAAATGCAGTGCTTCCAGTTCTTTGGAATAACTTGATGTTCACAGGGGATCTGATATGCTCCTTGGATTTTACCCGAGGAGGATAAAAGGCTATTTTTGCTCTCTTGTAACTTGTAAGGGTTTTAATATCCATTATTTATTAAACTATGAGCTATGGAATTGACTGGTAAAAGACCAATTCTTTCACTGACATCAGTAAACTTTGAATCATATTAAAAAAATGATTTGGGTTATGAGTTCAAATTATCAACCTGCATTGCATCCAACAAAAAAAAAAAAGGATTTTTAAGTTAGATATCCATTTGCAATTAAGGATAAGGTACTTCTGCATATATGCAGATATTCACTGTGCATTCACCTGCATTTTCAATTACAGCTGAAGACTTGGTCCAGTACTTTTACATTCTGTAGTGGTTCTTTTCTATCCTGAAGTTTTGCTTGCTTTTCTTTCAACTGACTAGCAGTATTTCAGCTACAAAACCAGTCATTTCATTGATTATTTCTTTAACGTGCCCTCTATTAATATTTAGGCAGTTTATTGTTGAAGAATACAGACATACTATCAAATATCACTGCTAAGACAGTTTGTACACATGCACATATGTAGATCTTTTAGTGTTCACTGGTTCACATTTTAAGCCTTATCACTGTTATTAATCATTTGTATTGCACCATAAATGCACAAAGGGCAATCTTTGTGCTATATAGTCCCTGTACTTATTTTTTATTAGTATTTCTAAAGTAATTCATAGTATGTTTCTATTTCATTAAAGTAATTGTTTTAATTTTTTTTTTTGGTTGATACAAGCTGTGTATGCATCAAGAATAGTGGGTTGGGATTTAAACACTCCTGTGGCCAGACCTTTGTCATGGTTTAACACCAGCCAGCAACTGGGCACCACACAGCGCTCGCTCACTCCACCCCGGTGGGATGGGGGAGAGAATCAGAGGGTAAAAGTGAGAGAACTCATGGGTTGAGGTGAAGACAATCTAACAGGTAAAGCAAAAGCCACACGTGCAAGCAAAGCAAAACAGGGAATTCATTCACTCCTTCCCACCGGCAGGCAGGTGTTCAGCCATCTCCAGGAAAGCAGGGCTCCATCATGCGTAACGGTTACTTGGGAAGACAAATGCCATCACTCCAAATGTCTCCCCCTTCCTTCTTCTTCCCCCAGGTTTATATGCTGAGCACGATGTGATATGGTATGGAATATCCCTTTGGTCAGTTGGGGTCAGCTGTCCCGGCTGCGTCCCCTCCCAACTTCTTGTGCACCCCCAGCCGACTCGCCGGTGGGGTGGTGTGAGAAGCAGAGAAGGCCTTGACTCTGTGTAAGCACTGCTCAGCAGTAACTAAAACATCCCTGTATTATCAACACTGTTTTCAGCACAAATCCAAAACATGGCCCCATGCTAGCTACTATGAAGAAAATGAACTCTACCCCAGCCAAAACCAGCACAACCTTGAATGGACATTCAGAACTGGTTTTTATCTCACAAAATGCTGTTAACAGTTGGAGGTAATAATAGGCAATTTATTGTGTGTATTAATTATTATCAGTCACTGCTTATGAATAAAAGAGGAGGGAAAGAAAAATCAAGTGTTCTTCCAAGGGTATAAGCCTTCAAAAGTTAATTACTAGAGGGGAGGAGAAAGAGGGTGAAAAAACAGTGAAGGGTACCACAAAAACAAAGACGTCTTTTGACCTTGTAGTATCTCTGAAATAGCAATAAACAAAAAATCACTCCATTGGGCCTCGCTTTGTTTTCTTAAAACCATCTTTTGTAAAAGCTTGAAAATTGAGGGCGGCTCACGTTGCCTTCAAATGATCTGAAACTACTCTTGAAGTATTTTAGTAGCCTGTAAAAAGAGCACTGACAAGCTCCTTTATGTGTTTTTTAAATGGTTATGCAGTCATTAAAATTCTATGGACCTGAAGGCTGCTCAGGGTGCACACAGCACGGCGCGCTGGCTATCCCTTCAGTTTGGCAAAGAAATATGGGAAAAGCCAGATCCTTCCCTTGCTGACATTGGATCCACTTGCTGACATCGGAGGCAGCGGAGCAGCCAAAGACAGCTGGGATAGACTTGAGTGCACATTTCATTTACAGTGAAGTTAAGATGACCAATTATTCTAGGATGACCACTGCTATTTTAAATGGGGAAAAGGTGCTTTTCAAATTGTTTCGTGACTCATAAAGGTTCCAGGCTTTTCCTTTATGGAAATCTGATCAGAAAGTTACGTTGGAAACCACTCCTACAGCAAGGTTCATAAATAATAAATATTCTCTCTTATTAATCCATATTTTAGTTTAACTCTGGCTCATGGCAAGTTGCTTCCTCAGGGAATGCAGGATTCTTTACAAGAGAAGGTGATGAGCCACAGTCCCCGAGGAATTAAATTGTGAAAACAATCTTGGTTTCGTACATGCTAATATAGATCTGTTATTCCCTTTCCACATCTATCACAACACATTCTAAATTGTGGCTGATCTTTTATGCAAATAGCTGTCTTATTAGACATTGCGGCTGTGTGTGCTAATGTCTCCATGGGTTTCTCGGGCGTTTGCTATCTAACCATCAAAGCGGTGGAAATGAATGATGATTACTGCATCCCTTTGAAGAACAAAGAGGAGTCGAGGTTCTAGGTGCGGGAGTCGATGACACTGAGCCACACGGGCAAATGCGAGCATCTCTGTGGCTCGGATTAAGTCGTGAAATAATTTTTGCCTGTGTTTGTGTTTTATCGGCACTGCTAAAACTGCAAACATCGTTCACAGCTGACGTTTTGTTACAAAACATTAGGCTATTGAAATTGCAAAAGGCAAGTCAAAACAGTCTCCAACAGTGGCATAAAAAAGCCAAGAACTAGTTTTGCAGTGTAAAAATGTATCTGTTATCTCCTCAACTAGCTGAAAGTTCAAATGGTACTTTTATTTTCCACTCTCGTTATTATGATGTGAACATTATGTGAGAAATACAACTCAGTCAAGAGAATAGCTGGGAAGCATAATAGAGGGGAAAAAAACCCCAGTGGATTACGGTTCACTGCTTATGTGTCTTACATAAAATGGGAATATTCTCTCAATTAAACCAAAGTAATGTATGGAAACATTAGAACACTATAACTGAGTTTTCAGTTCGGATTAAAAAATAATGGCAGTCTTTTATACCTTGTTATTATTCCTGAATACCTTTAAAAAAGGTTGCTGACTTTTGAGCACCAAAGTTCATTTTATGCCCTGTGTCCCACACTTTAAATTAAGGAGCCTGGATTTGTCACTTGACATTAAATGACAATAATTCTTTCAGAATAGATAAAAACAAAAGAAGAAACTTTGTGGTTTCAAAATGCACGAATAACTGGTGGGATCATTCCTTCAGCTAGACTTTAAACCTCGTTTGAAGCTATGAAGGAAGTAATGGTGGATGTTTGAGGTTGGGATGCTGATGGTAGCCCATTCAGCAGTGCCTTGGCATGCTTTTTGGCCCATGGTTTGGCATCGTAGTGCCTTAAAGGGTTGCGCTTCCCAGACAGCGTGCCTTGGCAGAGCCCGGGGAAGCTCGTCTTGCTGTAACGCTGCTGGTTATGCCTAACAGAAAAGTAAAACTCTTGCAGATACTCCGAGGCCATATGTGCACAATGGGCAGACGGTTTGCGGCTACCCGGAACGGTTCAGCCAAAGTTTGCCCATGGCACTGTGCTCGCCAAGGCCGGTTGGAAAAAGGCAAGTGTTTGCTGTTGTGCGTCTTCTGCGCTCAAATGGTAAATCTGACACTTCTGGAAAATGTCAGTCCTCTTGTGAGCGCAGGGGTTGATGTTGGGATGCTTGTGTCATAAAGATGGTCAAACAGCAGGGCTTATCATCGCTGTGATGGGTGCTATCTTCAGCCCGGCCAAAATAGTTGAAAACCAGTGTTTTGAGCAACAAGCATGACTATAAAAGCCAGGTATTTTTTAACTGTGGAAAAAGAGGTGAAATGAGCATGTATGTAGAATCTTACTGTATCTTTTGAGTGGCAGTCCTGTGAGGGGATGAATAAGAGACCATAAGGTTTTGCACATTACCATGGGTATATCGGGGGTTTGCTAGAACACTACTCAGGTGACGCTTGTTCAGTTACACGGATGGTGTGGGAGCACCAAAGTACCAAAAAGAGCATCTTTGGATGAACGATAGGGTAGTTCCCTGTGCAATCCTAGTGTCACCTGCTTGCGCTCCGCAACGTGAGCAGCCCATTCAAGAGTCAGGGTGGTTGTTACCTAAAGGCATTGAAGGGGATTTAAACTCTCAGTACTTCGGCTGAGAGGTGTAAAATGGGCACAGCCCCAGCTCTCACCTTTATTCTCCACTTTCTTTTCATTCTCAGACCTCTAGAGCCCATGATGGGAAGGTAGGAGAGCATGGGGTTGCTGTGTTTTAAGTATCTGTTCCTCTCTTTTGCTCAGGGTGGCTGGAGGGCTGTGTCTGCAGGTGGGTTTCCTGAGCAGTTACACCTGTGGATGCACACATGCCTAGTCCTGCCTCAGACTCCCAGGTGTAGGTAGTGTAAATACGTTTGCCAACAATAGAAGCAGCTCACAATACTACATTCAATCCCTGGTTTACTGAAGAAAAAAAAAGATACAGGAATGTAATTCAATGGTACCAAATGCTGAATTACAGTGCAATCAGTTTAAATCCTTTTTTTATTATTTTTTTATTCAAACTAACAGGCATTCTGTAATGTTAATAACCCATGCAATAGGGAAAAAGGTATGTTTAGGATTTATCTAATAGTCTTCAGAATAGTGATGGTTAACTCCAGTGTCTCATTGTATTCTGGGAAGGCTTATGTCTTTGTGTATAATCATGTAACTGTTGCTTGTTACAGTTTTTTCTGATGTTATAAGTCATTGATTTCCTTAGTATCTTATTTAGGAATAATGCTTCTTTTTTTTCCTGATACTGACAGTGATTTTTGGATTGAAAACGATGGGTAGAAAAGATGCCTCTACAGCAAGGACTCCTGTTGACCAGTACAGGAAACAAATAGGTAAGAGATCTGAAGAAAAGTTTGTGTGCTTAAAAAAAAAAATCTGTTTTTTTCAGCCAGACCAGTTAGTGTAACAAAATGTATTATTCCTCTTCAAAAACTTTGTTTTTCTTGCGAGTGGTGCAAAATAATGCACACTCCAGGGAAACATTTTTTATATGCTGTTAACTAATTCATTCAGCGAAAGCTTTTATGAAGACAGTGTTTTGAGTAACTTGAAAAAGTCCATGTTCTGTGTTTGGAAATACTAGTGAAATACTGCATTGCAGCAGCTCCATGGTGTTTCTGAACTGTTGGAACTTCCCTGATTTTCCTGTTTGTCTCCAGTTTAAAATATGGGCATTTCTAACAAAATACTCTTCCTGCTTCATAACAATTTTTGATACACTGAATGATGCGACCTTAACATTGTATAACTGTATTTATTCTCACACTAATGGAATACTTTTAACATGTTAATCGTTTATTTTCCTAGGTCTTTTTCTGTTCTTACCCATTGTATATGCAGGTAACTTGTATACAAAGTACGCACATGCACACACACGAGTGCACACATGTATACTCACACAGATACCTACATAGCAGACTCAAATCCCTATTTCTTTGCTTAAATGCAAAGGTAAGTGGCTTATTTTTGGAATCCATATATGAGGATTCTGTCTCTCTAGGTGTTAATTAATATTATAAATCAGACACAAGATTTTAAAAATTCACATATAAAATGAAGTACTTTAATCTATACTCAGTTATTTAAGTAAATGACTTTGTTTTACAGTTGCTAAGTACCCACATCTGTGTTTAAATATGCAGAAAAATAGCAAGTGTCTGGGAAATAAAGGCTGTTTATAAGGTACATTCTCATGGTGAAAGAGCTAGGGTTATGTGAACAATTTTATTTTTATCATGTCTTAATTTTTTTAGTGCTGCCTTATTATTTTAATATAACTGCTTTAATGGTCTTTTCTGCACTTAAAGTTGAAAGTAAGAGACTATTTTGTATTTTATTTGTTTTAGATAGCTATGGAATGCTCTATATTTCCTAATCTTGGGCAGTTTGTGTGGCTGGCTTCCTCGGTTCATTCTCTGAGATAGTTAGAAATGTGGCTGAAAACTTCTGAGTACCTTTACAGATGGGCAGCAGATATACTAGAAAAATGTTTAAATAGATGGACTCTGTGCTTTTGTGCGATTTAGGTTTCGTTTAGAAAACCTTGCAAGGAAACTATTAACCAGCAGAAGATGACACCACAAATATTTCACCCAAATGGGTTTGGTGAGAAGTGGAAGCCCTGCAGCTCATCTTTGGGACAACTCGTCCCGTCTAACTGGGTGTTTGGAGAGAGCATGATTGCATCAGCCTTCTGGCATTTTCTCTGCATGTTCTTCATCGCGGTCATTTCTTTTTCAGCCACCTGCTTTAGGGTTGCTTTTCTTCCTTTTGTGAACACCTTCAAGTGACCACGGTTGGACTTGTTTTTTGAAGTCCTCCGCAGGGTGAAAGAGACTGGTGATCTCCAGCGGGATCCCTGGAGAGCAGGCTGGGCTGCCGGAGGACCAGGGGGATGTAAATCTGCATCTAAGTATGGGACTCACAAAATTACCTCCTGCTCTTTCACAGCTTGGGCTATTTCTTGCACATTACTACCATGCAGCATCGGGGTTGCACATCTTACACCCGTGAGATACCAGGACTGATCAGCTGTGCCTCGAGCAGGGGAGAGGACACTGTGCTGTAGCAAGGGGGCGAGAGTATTTGTATTGGGGCTCAGCACTCAGAGGGATCCTGTTATGTTGCTGACTCTCTGGTTTCAGGCTAGCATGTTGTCTGAACAATTTGGCACGTTCCCTGTTATACGATGCAGCACCGTGATCCATTGGGTACTGCAAAATACAGTGTCTGAGAGGGCTCATAATAAGCTCATTTTCCTTACGTTGCTCTTAACTTGGCAAAAGCAAGTGTTAAAAATTGTCATAGGGAAGTATCTCACCTTCTATGACCAGGTGACCCGCTTAGTGGATGAGGGAAAGGCCCTGGATGTTGTCTACCTAGATTTTAGTAAAGCCTTTGACACCGTTTCCATTCTTCCAGCATTCTCCTGGAGAAAGTGGCTGCTCATGGCTTGGATGGGCGTACTCTTCACTGGGTAAAAAACTGGCTGGATGGCTAGGCCCAAAGAGTTGTGGTGAACGGAGTTAAATCCAGTTGGCGGCCGGTCACGAGCGGTGTTCCCCAGGGCTCAGTATTGGGGCCAGTTCTGTTCAATATCTTCATCAGTGGTCTGGAGGAGGGGATCGAGTGCACCCTCAGTAAGTTTGCAGATTACACCAAGTTGGATGGGAGTGTTGATCTGCTCGAGGGTAGGAAGGCTCTGCAGAGGGACCTGGACAGGCTGGATCGATGGGCCAAGGCCAACTGTATGAGGTTCAACAAGGCCAAGTGCCGGGTCCTGCACTTTGGCCACAACAACCCCATGCAGCGCTACAGGCTTGGGGAAGAGTGGCTGGAAAGCTGCCTGGCGGAAAAGGACCTGGGGGTGTTGGTCGACAGCCGGCTGAACATGAGCCAGCAGTGTGCCCAGGCGGCCAAGAAGGCCAATGGCATCCTGGCCTGTATCAGAACTAGTGTGGCCAGCAGGAGTAGGGAAGTGATGGTGCCCCTGTACTCGGCACTGGTGAGGCCGCACCTTGAATACTGTGTTCAGTTTTGGGCCCCTCACTACACGAAGGACGTTGAGGTGCTGGAGCGTGTCCAGAGAAGGGCAACGAGGCTGGTGAGGGGTCTGGAGAACAAGTCTTATGAGGAGCGGCTGAGGGAACTGGGGTTGTTTAGCCTGGAGAGAAGGAGGCTGAGGGGAGACCTCATCGCTCTCTACAACTCCCTGAAAGGAGGTTGTAGCGAGGTGGGTGTCAGTCTCTTTTCCCAGGTAACAAGTGATAGGACGAGAGGAAATGGCCTCAAGTTGCGCCAGGGGAGGTTTAGATTGGACGTGAGGAAAAATTTCTTCACCGAAAGGGTTGTCAAGCGTTGGACCAGGCTGCCCAGGGAAGTGGTGGAGTCCCCATCCCTGGAGGTATTTAAACGATGTGTAGATGTGGTGCTTAGGGACATGGTTTAGTGGTGGACTTGGCAGTGCTAGGTTAACGGTTGGACTTGATGGTCTTAAAGGTCTTTTCCAACCTAAGCGATTCTATGATTCTACCAGCAGGCAAATAAACTATATAACCTAGGAGGTGTTTCTGTGATTGTAGCATTCCTTAGAGTACAGAGATCAAGAACTAAAATAGACTATTCACTGCCTTTTGCTCTGATGTTGGTTGTTTCAGCTCCCACTCTGGTCATTCACTGATACAGCCGCAGTGTGTGCCAATGGAAATTAGTTCTCTGACCTCACCAGTGAACTTAATGAATGTGAGAGGGGGGAGTTGAAAATTTATGGATACGGTTTTATACTGTAACATTGTGGGCATGCTTGTTTTACATATAAGCATTTTGGGCTAGCTTTAGGCCTGGTAGCTGAGCTTAGTGGAGCTATCCCTCTAGTCTCATTATGCCTTTAGGTGTATTACAGGGCAAATAGGTGTATTATTGACAAATATTATCCAATAAAGAACTTTTCTTGCTATAATGAATATGGAAATCTTTCAGTTTTTGCCATTACTTCTTGATTTTTTTCTTTTTATATAGTTTTGCGTAAGTGATGATAATTCATCTGTTTATCACAGAATCACAGGATGGTTGAGGTTGGCAGGAACCTCTGGAGGTCATCTGGTCCAAACCCCCTGCTCAAGCAGGGCCACCTAGAGCTAGTTGCCCAGGACAGTGTCTAGATAGCTTTTGAATATCTCCGAGGAGGGGAACTCCACAAGCTCTCTGGACAACCTGTTCCTCTGTTTGACCACCCTCAAAGTAAAAAGTTTTCCCTTACGTATTTCAGTGTGTGCCCACTGCCTCTGGTCCTGTCACTGGACACCGCTGAGAAGAGCCTGGCTCTGTCCTCTGTGCACCCTCCCTTCAGGTATTTATATATATTGATGAGGTCTCCCCTGAGCCTTCTCCTGGTTAAACAGTCCTAGTTCTCTCAGCCTTTCCTCATAGGAGAGATGTTCCAGATACTTAATTTTAACTCCTTTTGATCTAATTCTTCATGAACTGATTTAATTCAGATACTTATTAGAAATTATACAGGAAGAATTTCAATTTTTTCTTAAAATCGTTCATCAATTAAGCCCTAGATTTGGCAGCTTAGGTACTTTTTCAGGAATGCCTTAGTGTGAGGCTGTTCAGTAGAAGACCTCCTAGGATATAGAACACTGTCATACTCCAGGACTGTGTAGCTTATGGGAGGGTCATTCTTGTTTGTAGGAGAACAGAGACAGAAGGCTCATCTGTTTTGGAGATGGACATTTGATCACCCTTTCCCAGATAGGTTATATCTAGAAACAGTGGGCAAAGGGAGGATGCACGGAGCCTGCCTTTAAATAAAATAATTTATCAAACCTGTTTAAAGTTCTAAATCCATGCTTGAGGTGACTGCTGTCCTTCCTTTCCAGGCATTCGGTATCTATGGATTCTTGAAAATATGATGGATGCTGTCTGAACAGCTATCTCTTGCTGACTAATGGTGTGGCGTTATTTTTTAGCTCATGATTTAATGTTTTCTAGCCTTTCTGGATAGAAGGTAACCAGATTGAAACGTTTTTAATACCTTTTTTTTTTAAGAAAAATGGCAGTCTTCAAGGAACAACATGTCACAAAGTCACGTCAACTTCAACACAATTTTCAGTTAGATGTTTAGTGGAGTAATTTTAAATAAAAGCAGATTTTTAATTTCATTTTGTTCCAAGCTTTCTGTTTTGTTCTGAGTTTCCATACGGCACACCACATGTTTGCCCTGTGCCATGGTTCAAGTTCATGTTGATCACTTCAGTTCAGCCGTTTGCCTTTTCCTCTCCTCCGTGAGCTCAGGATCGCTCGTGTCTTGTTTGCTGCTGTGCTGTTAGCGGTTGCTGTTTGCTTCAGTAGCATTTTCAGAGGATTCCCCCAGCAAAGAGATTGATATTGCTCTTCTCTGTCAGCTGGCTTTCAGCCATCTCTCCTGCCACCAGCCAAAATTTGTCTGTAGTGCCTCTTGTTCAGTAAGTGCTCCGGTATCCAACAGTGGCACTGCCTTTTCCATGAGGAGCAGAGGCAGCCTTTTAGTTATCAGACCAAACTGGCACTGTCTTCGTGAAGACTGTCCCCAAGTGGGACAGGGAACAACAGCAGCAACCTTTTCAAACTGGCTTAGACTGTGCCTGGAGGAGGGAGGACAGCGCTGAGGGAATCTCTCCCCGTTCAGTTCCCCGTGAGCAGCTGAGGCTTTGGAGGAGGCATGAGGAGAAGTAATTTTAACGCTCTTTACTCAGCTCTCTCTCACATACCCACGCATATACCTGTAGTGCAGCAGCAAACGGGGCAACTCTTCCGCATGGCGTTTCCTTCTCACTGCTGCTGTTTGTGCCGCTGTGCTTAATTTGCTGGGATCGGAGGAAAGGTGTGAGGCAGTATGCATCTTTCTGCATTTATGCAGCTTTGCTCCACAAATGCTGTGAAAATAGCAACAGGTTTTGCACCATATTTGCTTTGTTTACTGTTATGCGTGCTTTAAGTTCCCAGAACAATTCCACATGTATATTTTCCATGCTTCTTCATCTGGTGTGTCGCTTGCTCGGCATGGAAGCCGCAGGATTTGTGGGTAGTGTTCATGACTCGTGTGATTGCGGGATCCTAAGCAGGCATACTGAGAGGATTATAGCATAACTAAAACCTGGTCTACAAATCAGGAATAGACATACTTTTGGCTCCCATTACTATTGTGTTGCTGTAGCATAATTTTTCATGAGGAGAGGTTGTTTGCCAATCATTCAACCTCCAATTTGTAGACTCAAAGGTCTGCTTATTGTTTCTGTATCTTCTGACTTGCCGGCTTGATCCTTTAGGGGATGGAGCTTATATAGGCATAGCCCAGGGGATCTCTGGAGTAAACAAAGCTCCTCACATCCCCTGGGAAGGAGTAAAAGTTATGAATGAAGATAAATTCTCTTTTTGTTTTGGAAAGCACAAGGTGCTAGGCTGAGCACGGTGGCTCAGTGGTGGAGGTGGTGCTCGTTGGCATAGCACACACAGAGCAATGGGGTGGTGAAGGGGACTGGGTGGGAGTCCTGAGACCCCGGCTGTAGCAGCACGGAGGGGAGAGAGCACTGCCCACCTGAACTAACCGATAAAACTCTGTGGGTAAAGTCGCCCCTTTTTTAAAACTCCTCGGTGTCGGGAACTGGTGACTGGTCCAGAAGAAGGGCACCTCATCCTAGTGCCAAGGGTTACGGTCCCACTGTAGCCCCGATGAGATGGAGAAGAGTTTGTCTTTCAGCACAAGCGTGGTGGGCAGAGCTGGGCTCTGTTGCCTCCCAGCCTCCTGCACAGAGTAGCTCAACTGTCAGCGGGGTGATTGCAAAAGAAAGCAGTCCCAGTCTCCCAAACCAGGAGTCATTTGTGGTAATACGGTTGCACTGACAATATGAAGGAATAGACCTTGGCAAGATGGATGGATGGATGGGGACTAGCGATAGCAAGAATGTCTCTGGGGTTCCCACCTCCAGTTACCAGCTCAGTCGTGAGCATGGACCTGTTGCCTCCCTGTCTCCAGAGGGAAGCCCTTCTTGTGGCAGATTGCCATCTTCACTTGCCCTCCTGCTAAAAGAAGTGTCTTTACTCTCTACCACCTCACCTTTTTCTCTGTTTTCCATTATTGTTCACTTTCTCTGTTTTTTTACAGAGTTAATGTCCGCCTTCCTTATCCTGAGTAGTGCCATTACATACTCAAATCAAACGGGCCACTAACAGTCTTCCTTTTCAGCTCAAAAAAAGGAAAAGTGTTACATTTTGATACTTTCTTCTGGAATATATTACATACTTTGAAGTGAAATGTGATTGTTTTGTTTTGGTTTGGATCAGGAAATGTTTGTTATCAGCATCAAAATTTTAGATTTCATTTCTGAAACAACAGCAGCAGCAGCAAAAAATATTTGGACTGAATTTGTGCTGAAAATTTCAAAATCGCACCATTTGTCACAAAACAGGAATTCCTGTATCTTTTGTCTGTTAAGAAAAGGCACAGGACCAGAAGACAGCATTTGCATCATCAAGATTGCTCTCCGCTGTCACAAGCAAAGATGTAGCAGGACTGATGTCAATGGAATGAAAATGCTCCAACCTATTTTTTTAATTAGTCATCTTTTTTCCTTTATATTTGATGTCAGTCACCTATTTATGGGGGGAAGGTAGGGAGGGGAAAAGTACAGAAACAAATACTTGCTATTCTAAGTTGAGACAAAAAGGGAAGAGACCTCTCCTACTATTTATTTAGAGGATGAAAGGAACCCAAGAAAAAGGTAGTTCCAGTGCATGCCATGCCCTTTTTTTTTTTGCATATGGAACATTACATTTACTCTGTTGAATTTTTCTAATAAAAATGTACTATTAAGCACATAATAAAGAGAAGTAGGAAAAAAACCCCGTCCTTTTTGCTATTATGTGTGACTGTTGGCAAGTTTTGGAATCTTTTCCGATGCTGAGTTTCATACTTCACAGTGATATGCCACAGATACCACTTGTAGTTCCTTTTCTTTTGTTTGGGAAGAGGTTTTATGAAAAATTAATTTCTTTGTCACAAGAATTGAGCTAGATCTTTTGGTCAGTGATTGCCATTTTGATTTCAGTTTTGTGCCAGTGGCATCACTTCTTGGAAACTAAAGCAGGAGCAGCTGAGGAAAACACTGCTGTGAAGTGAAGCCTAGTCTGGCTGTACTAATTTAATCCACATTTTGTGACGATTGGGATGTTTTTAAATATGTTCTGTGAAGGCTGATGATGGATTTTAAGCACATACAGTATGTGATCACTTATTTTTTAAAGTCCAAAGCAGTAAAGCTATATTTTATTGCCTTGGCTTAAAGCATACAAGGTGATGATAGATCTGGATACGTAATTGTGTTTGCGTAGATTTTATTTAGTTTTCATTTGCTGGGCAGTCGCAGCCCCAGCCTGAGCAGGGACGGGAGGGGCGGCTGCAGAGCCAGGGGGCTGTGGGAGCGTGTACACACACCGTGCAGAGATGCTAAGGAGGAAGGTGGTGTGTCCAACCCTTGGCTCCCATCCCCTCTCCACAGGAAAAGCCTAGAGTTTCTTTGAACTTGTTTGATTATACTGCTTTTACTATACGTTTATACTACACTTGTTTAGTACTTTTATACAGATGGAGGCTCATAGTCTGCTCTTATTTTAATCTCATCAACAACATCACCATTTCACTCAGTGGAGTCGATACGAAATTTTTTATAGGTGTAAATGAGAGTGAAATTTGACACGCTGTTTCCAATTGCTGAACTGCATTTCAGCATGGTGTTATTTCAGGCACTTGCAATTCCTGTAGGGTATCTGGTGTCTACAGGGCTCTTGCAATGCTACGTATTTGTGCTTGTACTTACTCTCAGCTTCTGATTCGTTCTTCAATGGATTCATTTCTGCAGTCAAAAAAATCAACCTAAAACAACCTCTTTGCATCCTTTCCAAAATACATAAAAATTTCACTATAGACACATAAGCATGTATATATTACATTCAGAGGCAGAGCAGTTTAACATTTTTAGAAATTCTTTCACCAGGCTTTGAAAATCTTAGCTCGTATGTGTGAAGGGTGGACTTCAAAGTACTCCTATCTCAATGTGAATCTGTAAATCTAACTTTAGACGCCCATTTCTAAAAAATCTCAGACATAGTTTTTCTGTGTATACAGTGTTTATATATGCATTCTCTGCGTGTGGTGCATGTGCTTATATTTGTAGGTAATATTATGTCAATATAAATGCAAGGAGAGTTGGGCAGTGAGCTACAAATCTGATTTCCTCTTATTTCATTGTAAGGCAGCAGTGCAAAAGGCATAAGAATGAAATGCCCAGTGCACATACATCTATCAAGATGTGCTTGATAGATGTTTAAGGTGGACGTAATGCATAGTTGTAACTGCATTTCTTCAGTTACAATGCTATGAGATGTAGTGCTATTTTTTTTTCATGCAATTAAGTTTTGTCCAGCCACTGTCCCCTAATGGAGGGTGGCAGTCCGTTAAACCTCCACTGCTCCTCCACTGTCTGGACTAGCAGAAATGAAGGCAGCAAGGAGTCTGGCGAGCGTTGTAGGGTGCACTGGTCTAAGAAGAAGGACATAGAGTCCCCTTGGCTCAATTCAAGAGGTTTAACTGAAGGGACTTTTGTATTTCATGCTTGAGGACGTGACCGTGTGCATTATGTAGTTCAGCAGGTATTGCATCTATTTATGGCCTTAAAAAAATGTGTTAGATATCTGTGTTCAGGGTAAGCATGACCATAGAACAGTCATCTGGCTTTTGTAATGAATTTGTTCACATTGGTGATTGCTTTATGCGGTCTATTAATTGCATGTTGTCAGGGATTTCTGTAACTGGTTTGTATTAAAAATATTTTTTCAGTGGAAGCTTTTGTGTCTATTATGCCTTATTTTGGAAGAAAGTTAGGAACTGGCTACATTGTGGTTTTCAAGGTCTTGAACTATTTATGGGATTGTCTGCTAGGCCCTACATATTACTTGCGGGCTTTAAGCGTTGGATGGGAAATGAAGTAACAGGGCAGCGGGAGAATGATCTTAGTAAGCTCAAACTGCTAGAATGAAAATATAAACAGGCAGTTGCTTAATTTGAATTACATTTACAGAAATTGCAAACATCATGTGACTAGCTTTTGCTTTTACTTGATGGTAAAGGCTGATTAAAAATAAGCACTATTGAAAGTATTCACAGATTCAAAGTTATTTTGAGATGTTTCATCTGTGTAGCAGTTGGATCAAGTGCAGCAAAGCACCATGAAGTGAACAAAGAATAAGAAGTGGAATGTGGGAAGTCAAATACTCTGCCCTGATTGAGTGCTCTGGTTACAGTTAATAAATTTACAGATAATATAAGGCAAGTCATTAATCTGTTGTTTAATCTCTGAAATACTTTACTTGAAATCTGGTCCTTGTCATCATCCCAGCTACATAGATACCCTATTTACCATGGGACCAACTGAGCGAGTTTTGCGCTGCTAAGCTATTGGTGCTGTTCTAAAATAACTCATACATTAAATAATAATATTTTCAAGAGTTTTGACTGCCTGTTAAATAGGAAAGATAGAAAAAGCCTGCCTTTTCCTTAGTTTATTTTCTGTGACTATCTTATCATTATCACCATATCTGCATTGGTGCTGTAAGATTTGTAGCAATGATGATATCCTCGATTGTGGTATTTGATTTTTCATTAACAAAGTAACAGTAATTTTAGAATGCATGGGTTTTTTTCTTAGAATTAATTTTCCTATGGGATTTTAACTGAATACCTGTGGGCTTTCTTGTCCATAAGAATTGGGGTTTGGATGATCTAGGGCATGATAGGTAAGAGGATTTGACACAGCTCATCACTAAATCACTTGCTCAGGTTCAGCCTAGGTGTTAGTCATGGGAAGATGGTAACTGCCTGGCAGATGTTGGGTGGCATTTATGATGCGATGTTTGTGCATTCAGTTCCTAGTGGAGAAGTGTTGAAAATCATCATTATTTGTTGGCAGTCAAAACAGAGAGGAGCTGGATAACGAACTAGCATATGGAGTGAAACAGTGTCTCAGCATTAGACATGGTCCCTTCAGCTCAAGGTTATGGCATACTGATGAGAGCGTGGCCCAGATTCACTGAAGCTGTTGTAAGTCTGGAGTCAGAGGGTGCATTAAATCCCTCAGCTTTGGACCTCTTGAGCATAGCGCTCGTGTTGACCTGCCTCTTAGCAGTGCTAATTAACTTGGCCATGATGCTGTGTATTGTGGCAGTGCATCTCCTGGTTTGAGGCTGGCTTGCACCTGCCCAGTTCACATCACAGGCAGAATGAGTGTGCAACTGTTTGTGTAGATCTGGCCTGAGGGACCCTCAGTCACTGTCACTGAAGAGCTGGAAGAAGTTTTAAGTTAAAGTAGAATGCAGGTGGGGCCTCCTAGGAGTTTTGTAGGCATTGAGTGGGGATGTGTAAGAATCATCTCTGTAGGCTTCTCTTCTAACGGGTGAAAAGTCTGACTTTGGGCTGGTGATTCATGTCTGCACTTGTAGGTTAAACAAGCCTGGTACTGCTTTCTGGCACAGAGGCCAACTGGCATCCAGTGACCCTGCCCATACTGTTAAACTCTTTTATCCCTAAACCAGAGTGGCTGCTTGCAAAGTGCTTATTGAAAATTGCTCCAGGCCCATGTTAACTCTTGAGCCATGTGTAGGAATTGCTTGAGAGAGGGGTACTCTGGGCACAAACTGTGCCAGGGACTGTTGTAACAATGGGAGGGTGCAGACCACTGAATTCCAGTTCCTATTGGCGTTGTATAATACATTGCTATCCTGCAACCAAATAGCCAGAGTGTACAGTTTGACATTACAAAGTGACCTTGAGCAACACCTACCTCTCTCTACTTGTTCCTGTCCCCATGTCACAGTGTATACTATACCATCCTCTGAGATGGCACAGCTGTTTGTGTACCATTTTGGTCCAGCTTGAAGAAAAAGATGTGCTGGGCAGTTTTTCAGTTGAATCAATTTCCTGATCTGCTTCATCATCTGGCTGCACGCACAAACTGAGCTAATACGCATCGAAGAGCAGGACGGCACACTGCAGGGACTGAAGTGTGTGGCAAAACTCAGGCCAACAAGTGCCATAAGCCAGTATTGTTGTTGAACATATTACAAAGCCAAGCCACACCTTGAATGAGTCTAGAAAGAGTCTTTATTCCGTATAACATGCAGATTGAACAGATTAGGAAGTGTAAAAAGGATTCGCTTCCTGTGTAGGCTTCCCCCGACTTCTTAGAATCACTTTTGATTTCAGTCCCGTGGCCTCTGTAGGTCAGATCAGTCTTACTGTCTAAATTACTTTATGACTAATAACTATGATAGTTTAAATCCATGTATTTTTAGAGGTATTTTACACTGTCTGCAGTGAACAATGTTGTCTTCCATACATGTGGAAGGCACACCAAAACCTGAATGCAGTTCTTTTTTTGGCACAGCCTTCCTTTTCCATAATGTTCAGGTATAGTACTGCATCTTTTGCCTACCGAACATTAGAAAGAAATGAAGTGACTAGTGGGATTATCTCTGAAGAAATACTTTTCCAGAAAAGATAGGCTTCAGTCCGCTGTGTCTTTTCTGGAATAGATGGGGACTGTGCAAACTAGAATGAACTGCACAGGGAGAAACATTGAATAAATTGCAAATCAAATAGAACTGAAGGTACAATCCTTAACATACTTCATAGTGTGAAGTGTCTCAGAAAATCAACCTGTTAAGTACAATACCAGATGGAAACGATTGGTAGAGTTACAAGAAAATCAGACTCATGTCTGTAACGCAGGAGGCTCCGTGTATCTTGATAGGCAGCTTGGAAAACCACAGACCCCATACCATATATTCCATGGAAGAGTTTCTGTCCAAATGGCTTAATGGGAAAAGCAAATATGACCTGTTGTGTTTGTGTAGAGAAAACTATCAAATTCTAATGAGTAATCATCATGAAAAGGACAAAGAGGGAAGTGCTTTCATGTACTCTTCGGAGAGGGAGAATGAAATATTTTGGCTGTGGCAAAAGCAGAAAAAGTGTAGTCCACAGAGGATTGTCTTCCCCATCTTACTTCTATCACTGATGCAAAAAGAGAAATTAAAAAGCATAGCAGTGTTAACTTTTTTGCTTTATCCAGCTACCTTTCAGGTAATTTTTAGTTTGAAGAGAAACACTTCCTACAGTCAAGAGGCCATGAGTAGGAAGGTTGGATTTTATGGTGGTGGAGATTTGGGACAGGTATCACACTACTGAATTTAGCAAAGTTATTTCAGATGCTCATCCTTGTAACTGGGAGCAAAATTGAATCTGTAAGTGTGAAGATAAAATGAATAACATTTAGATACTGGAAAGGCTTATTATGTTTCTTCACGATTTGTTTGTTGTCTGTTGTCAAAATACTATCAAAGAACTGTGCATGTTGCTAACTTAGTAATAATTTTGGAAAAGTTTCATGATAAAGGAGGCTAAACATCAGTACGTGTTGCCCAGAGAAGTTGTGGCATTTCCATCTCTGGAAATTTTTTGAAACAGAGTTGTACGAAGACCTGAGCCATGTGATCTAACTTCAAAGTTAGCCTGGCCTAGCTTCTGGTTAGAGTAGGTAACCTCCAGAGGTCACTTCCGTCCTGAATTATTCTGACGTACCCTGCCATTATTCTCATTTGTTTCTGAAATGCTGGAAATATTTGCTTAGAGTGGTACCAGCATAGAGTCGTAACACAGAAAAGGTTCTCAGAGCTGTTCAATACACTCCTTCGCATGGGCAGATGAAGAAACAGAAAACTAATGATGCGGTACTTCTCATACATCGCTATGTGGGAATGTCAGGGTGGGTTGCATCAGCATCTTAAAACATGGCTTATATCTTTACTTTGATGACCAGCTAGCTCGATACGAATGCTGGCACTTCATCAGCTGAAAATCTTAGAGGAAAGGTCCCCTTGTTTTTGATGATCACCCAAAGTATGGTCATGAAAAAAAAGTGTGGTTTATCCTTTTATGTATTTAAAGTAGAGATAAGAAATACTAAAGCCATTAAATAGGGCACTGGAGACAGTGTGTTTGAAGTACTGAGTACTGCTTTGCTCATCCATGTTTAAGAAAGATGAATCGAAAGTGAAAGAGATGCTGAAAGAACTACTAGGATGACCAAGAAGAGCCTTGTTTAGCACAGCTGAACACAAACTAAGGCAAATATGGGTTCCTCTTAGTGAATGTTTTGGGAGTAAACACTTGGGAAAGACAACAGTCCATATGTATCCAGTCTGTGTGTATAAATTGTCCGTAAAGAAACAAAGCTGGAAATTAGAAGACAGTTTCTTCCAATAGGAGATTGAGCTTCTTGAGTAATGTCCTACTTGCAGTGCTAAAGACAAAAAAAACCCCAAAGCTCTAGCTCGTTTTCCAACTGATCGTTTTCTATGATCGGTTTTGAATAAAACTGAATGCTATGGGTGCCTTCACTAACAGAGTACTGGATTTCAGTAGTTCACCAAGTCCTTCCTAGTCATATGTTCCATATGGACAAAGTTTCACTGTGAAGTGGAGCAGCTTTCTGAGATATTTATAGCTAGAAAATGCATTTGGAAGGATTACTATAACTTTCTGACTGTAGTTTTCCTTGTGGAAAAATTAATACTGAGTATTTTCACCAAAAGCAAGATTTCAGGAGAACTGAAAATATAATTGAATTTCACAGGCTTTTTCCTTTTTGTTGAAGAGAATATGAAATTCATGCTGGAAGTCCAGGCTGAAAGAAGAGACATGAGGGAAAAGGAGCACATTTCGATCGTAACATTAACCTTTGTTTCTCAGTGCCTGTGCTCTCAATGTAATGTGGTGAAACTATCAAAACATTTCCCCAGCATCATCTTTTCCTGTCTGTTTTTGGGGGTTTTTAATAAACTGCTGGGTGTACGTTTGGTGTTGCTGCTCTTTTAGTTCTTTATATTGTAGAAGTGCAGTACTTAACAGTCTAGTAGTAAGTTTAGTGTGGAATATCTCAGAGGATCCCCAGTTGTACATCTTGACAGGACTTCCCTATGTCACCCCTTGGCCCTAGCTGTTGCAGCATGTCCCACTGGTAGGAAACGCATAGTATTTCTAGGTTGTCAAGGAACCTGGGAACATATTTCATTCTGTAAGTAAATAGGAAGAGTTTGGAAACAGTTTGTAGCAGGTGCCAAAGGTTGTGGAATAAGGGCGTGGTAACTTCAGTCTCCACTGCATACATTGCTGACTGAAGTGCTTTCTTTAGGTAGAGTTTTCCTTCTCCGCCTATCTATTTATTTATTGAGCAGCATATTCAAAATCAGTCATTTCCCAAGAATTATTTTAACCTAGCTTAGCACATTTTGAAAGAAATTCATGCGGGTGTGCAGCACTAAGCATTACTGAAATCTTTGGCGTAAAGTTGCTCGGATCTTGGAAGTGCACAACAGTATGGGGGACATGGAAAGAGCTTCGTTCCCAGTAAATCTTGGAATAGGTCAATATATTGGCTAGAGTGGGTATAAGCTGGCTAAACACCTGGAGTAGAAAGTGATCAAAGCACATGTATTTATGTGGACTATTGGTCACTAACGTATCACAGGGACATACCAACTAAGGCTGCCATTCGATCACGGCGAGGGATGCTGGCCTCGGAGAAGAATGAGGTAAGACTATTGCCATGTTTTACTCATCAAATCTCTGCACTTTTCCTAACCCAAAAGAAGGAAGACTGTTATCTAGGACTGTTTGCACATTTGATGAATCAAAATGTGAATGTCTTGTCCAAGGTCATACCCAGAACATGTGGCTGAGAGAGGAAAAGATACTCTGGTCCTCGTCTATTACCCTAACCATAAATGCATTTGTCATCTTCCATTGGTCCCTTGCCTCATTTACTACGCTTCATACAACTTGATCAATGAGTCTTATCATCCATATCTACTTAGCTACTGAAAGAGGAAGGGGCTTCTGAGCAGCATACATTATCATAAAATGATAAAAATTCATAAAATTCTGTATTCTGGTATATATGTTAGGAGCAGACAAATTTATATTTATTCCTTGTCTTTTCAATGCCTGCCTTTGAACTTGCTAGTATCTGTATCTGTATTAAAAATACAGGTGGGTGCCTAAAGATTTTTCCTATGAAATTTCTGTGGAGAAAAGCAGTAAAAAATAAAGCACTAGCACACCACGGAGTGAACTGTCAGTGAGTCCTTTTGCCACATTCTGTAGCCCTTTTATTGTAAGAAAAAAAAATTACTGATTAGAACATGAGCATAAAATTAGCCTTGCATTTCTGCCACACCTTTGGATTTTGCACTAAAAGAACTAAGAAGTAACTCGATGTAAATCTTCATTTCATGCATGTTTCACTCAAATGTTAGTTGCAGTAATTTTGTTTTAATAATTTAGTGTCCTCTATTCTGCATATGCAAAATCCCTTTGCTAAATCCTTAGAACTTGACATAATCAGATCCACTGGCTTTTTCTTGGATCTAGGAAAAGTACGTCTGTCATAAGGACTGCGTTGTTACTGAAAGTGAAGTTGTGCCTCTTTTCTTCTGAGGAAATGAACTGTTGAAAAACAGGCCATAGGGAGGGTGTATGGCTTTGTTTTGTTCTGCATTTCTATATCTATCTATCTACAAAATGAGACATTCAGAAAAACAGTACGCTCTGAATGTGAGACAAACCTCTAGGTTGCGAAGGACTGAAAAATGACTCTGAAAAAGAAACGCATTGACTGTTTTTCACTCTGCATGCTATGTATACTAAATGTGTCCTTTCTGGTATGTTTAAAGAACAGAATCAATCAGAGCAAGAAATGTTAATAGAGAACTGTTCAGGTAGTTCACAAATAACCTCTCTCATCTGTCCTGAGCAATGCCTGTCCTGTCTGTTGCGAGCCCAGTGCCACGGGAGGTGGAGGATTTTCTCTGCTGATGCTGCACATCAGGACTTCCCCGCAGGAGATGCACTTGAAGTAGGACCAAGTCACTCGTCACCTAACGGTGCATGGCTGAAGTTCTGTGTCCTGTATTGCGTGCTAGACCACACTAGGTGACTCTGCACAGAGGGACTTCTTCAGCAAGGGAAGACAGGGTGGTGTGGGGTTACGTAGGACCTCTGTGATCAGAGCAGTGCCCACATCAACAGTTTGTGAGGAAACAGGCACAGCTAAAAGTTAGTTTTCTGTTTAATTCTGTTTAATTTTGTATGCTTTTAATTCCAGAAACTGAAATTGCTTTGTGCATGGGTTTATAAATATTTAACATGCATTTTTAATGAATAAGAAATTGACTTTAAGGGTCAGTAGCAGATTTGGTTACTTTTTCAGGTACTTTTTTTGATTGTTTCTCATTATATTTGTAAATGTAATTTTAAAATCTTTAAAAAGAAATTAATATAGGCCATCAGAGAATCATCTCTAATAGATAATACTCATGAGTGTTTTTCACTTCTGTTACACCATTAGACCAGGATCTCGGAGTTTTTGATGAGTACCGAAGTCTTGCAAGGAAAAGAGATTTCCCAAGGTCATACAGTAATTTTATGTAAGATTCAGGAATAGAAAACAGCTCTATGCTTTATCTGCTCTAATCGAATAGTTTTCCAGATGGTAGACTATTTTCCTCAGCAGTCTCCTCAGCTTTTGTATGTTTCCTAAAAGAGGTAGCATACTTAAAAGATCATCCTGTGGGATAAAGTTTCGGAAAAAAATGATGCTGGGAGAAATCCTTGTTTCTTGGAATAAATTGCCCTAATACATGTCTTCGCTATTGAAATTGTTTATAATATAGTCACGTTCAAAATAAGACTATTCCTGAAACCGACTGACTTTATTCATTAAAACATCAACAGAGCACTGATGCTGGTGCGAATGACGAAATAAAATCAAAAGGTCTCAGATAAACTCATTACCATCACTCTGATGGCAAAGTGATAGGAAAAATACAGCATTTAAGTTACTTGACAAATTTACATGCCTAAAGGGAAGATGTGAAGTAAAGCCTAGCTATTCTTCATTATATATTGAAGATTGCAGTATTTGTGAATGATACCAGACATTCACCTATAAGGCAGCAAGTCCAATCCTAAAGTCAGGAGTAAGAGGCCATTATTTTACATGTTTTAATACACTACATGCATGCACATGTAGTTCCTTTTCTATGAGCTTTCAGAAAGGGAAAAGAAAAGGATGGAGTAGTATGTCCGTAAAATAAAATACATTTTAAAGTTAGCCAGGCTCCTCTATCCTATTATCTTAACACAAACACGGATCTCATCACTGGCTGTAGCCCAGTGTGGCTTTTGAAGGTAAAATTGTGTCTCCTAATATGCCTTCAAGACATTATTACACCTTTAGTTCTGAGGTCCATAAACCATTACTCTGGGTGCTCATAAATATGCATTTCCTTTACACTTTTAAGTAAGCTGCTATTGCTGTCATTCACTTTTTAGTTAAGACCTGTCAGGTGGTGTTTCTGTGGAAGGAAAGGAGTTTAAATTATGGGCAAACTGAAGATATGTAGTTCTTAGCAGTGCTAAAATTATGAGTGAGTGGGAGAGATTATTCCTCACAAGTAATTTTAGGATCCCAAGGGATAATGGTGATGTGTACAAGAGATGTTCCCTTCTCCGCTAATGCCATTAAAAGCCTCTGATTTCTGCGTTGCTGGAGTGAGACTCCAAAAACCTGCTTTTCCATCTTACCTAATCACTTTCACAGTATCCTGTAACATCCACCTCTGCTAAGACTGTCAGTGCATTGACTCCTGGAGTGACAGTGATATATAGGTCTGACACAGCATCCTTTGCAATATGCTTCACTGAAGTGAGAACTGCAAATGCTGACAGTATTACTGGAAACCTTTTACTTAGGCAGAATTAATAAATTACAACTTGTGTTTTGGGATGGTCTTGAATATACAGCTGGTCCAGAATGATATGACTTACTAGTAAGGAATTACTGCATCTTGGCAGACAGCATCCAATTTATTTTCAATTCTGAGAAAAGCATTATCCACTGGGTAAGACACTGGATCAGGAGTTAAGGCATTCAGGATCACGGTTGTGCCATTCTTCTGGTGCCTGACCTCATGCAAGTCTCTTCACCCAGATGTCTTGTTCCTTTCCCCACTCTTAGCCTTTTTTAGACTCTG
This sequence comes from Aptenodytes patagonicus, assembly GCF_965638725.1. Taxonomy (NCBI): domain Eukaryota; kingdom Metazoa; phylum Chordata; class Aves; order Sphenisciformes; family Spheniscidae; genus Aptenodytes; species Aptenodytes patagonicus. Next base: position 27,407,376 of record NC_134950.1, read on the forward strand.
CTGTTGTCCTTGGTGTGTGATGTGGCTGTGATTGTTCATAGGGTGTCCCCCTCAGCTCTTGCAGCTTCTCCACTCCTAGGTGAACGCCATGAATCCCACACTTGGACTAAATCCATAAATTTAGTCCGTTACCCACAAGTTCTAGCTCCAGTCCAGGCTTTGTTTGGTTCAGACTTGGGAAGCTTTTCTTTAGCAAGTTGTGACCAGTGGCGAATTAACAGTGAGTCAATCTGAAACTAAGAATGTTTTTAATCTTGGCAGCGAGGACACAGGGTAATGTTAAAAGGTATTTCAGCTCAACAAGGCAGGCCTTAGAGAGAAGTGACCCTAACTTCTGCTGAGCTGCACTGTCTCTGAGGCTCTGTCCCTGGCTCATCATGCAACTTTGTCAATGTTCTTTGTTTGCTGCAAGGCTTCTTTTGTTTTTCAGAAAATCGCATATATGATTTAATGCTGGGTGATGTACTAATACCGTTCAAATACTGCCATCCTATCGTGTGTGAGAACAGAAGACTGTGAAACTGTTAGAAATGGATGCAATGTGGTATCTGCAGTGGAAGTCCTGTACTCTGTTTCATATGGCCTCGTCTGTTCCCCGAGTTGCTCAGGTTTTCTGTGCCACCCCCAAGACCTTGCTGTTCCAGCTAGGGAAAAGGAAGCTGTGGGTGACAGGTTGTGTCCTTGTCTTCCTGGCCTAGCTGTCCTCATCCCTCCTCTACGCAAAGTCCCACAGCAGAACAGCTGGTCAGGTTTGGTTGGGGAGGTCTGTGGTTCCTGGGAGGGTGCTCGTGGAGGAGCAGGGGCACAGGAGAAGGGATGACTGCAGATCCATGTGGTGCCGCAGTCCCACTGTGACATCCCCCAGGCACAGGCCCCGGTCACCTAATAAGGTTGGACACATCAGGTAGCGTGGGGTTAACTACAAGAGAGGGAGAGAGATCCTCCTGTCCTGAAACACCACTGACCCTTTATCCAAAAAGTTTAATATTATTATTACAGTACTTGGTGATGTTGTGGTGCTTACTCAGCAACCACTGTTGTGAATGACTCAGTGATGTTGTCTGGCAGTAGCATGATATACACCAGAGTAATTGGGAATAAATTTCAAATTACTGGTATTGAAAACGTTTTTCAGGCAGTGGTTGGTTTGGTCCTGTTCATGTGCTCAAGAGGTTAAACTTATTGCCAGAGACATGGTCTGGCAGAGTTTCTTGCTGGTTCAGATAAGCTAGGGCTGTTGAAGGGGTTTTCTTCAGTGGGGAAAGAGGGAAGGGGGTATTGCTTTCCTTTTGATCATGGTCCTATAATAATTTACATGTGTGTTGTTGTTTCTCCTAAAAAAATACCCCAGTAGGGAATCTTTGACTTCTCCTGTGACCTCAGTTGCTCCTGTTCTGTTGAAGGTCAAAAGAAAGTAATTTGTATAAGACAATGGGAGAAATTTCTGGCTATGTAGTTGTGGGGATAAGAAGAACAGAGAAGATGTTTTGTGGAACATCTGTTACATGGATATGCTTTATTCATAGAATCATAGAATCATAGAGGTTGGAAAAGACCTCTAGGATCATCGAGTCCAACCGTCGATTTATTATATTTATTTATTGTGGGCCTGAATTGGATGACCTGGTCATCAGTCTCTATATTTTCGTTTATTGTCTTTAAATGCTCTCAGTGGACAACTATTAGTAGTATTTTTCTACCTTCCTGCCTAAGCACAGGCTAGCTTTTATTGAAGCTAACCTCTAGTAAATTATAAAGCCAACATCACAATAACAAGCAAACAGATGGGACATATAATATTAATAAATTATTGATTGCAGCTTCCTCATCCTTCACAGTAAGCTCTTCAGGACAGAGACAGACAGTTTCTTGTATGCACCTACAGTACCACAAGGAGGTAAGCAACAGCCAACATGATTTGTCAAATCAATTCAATTTTCTTCTCTGACAGAGTAGCAAACCTTATCGATGGGGAAGAGGAAGAGGTGCCATATGCCTTGACCTTGTCAAGGCTTTTTGACAGTGTATTCTGGTAAACAAACTAGAGATGCGTGAATGTGAAGCTACTGCAAGATGGGTACCAAATTGGTATGAAACCTGTTCTCGGTAGCTATTAATGGTTTATTGTCTGTTTGTAAAGGTGCAATAAGGGATCCATAGTGGTCTGTCCTGGACCCAGTATTTTAATTGCAAGTGGGATGGTGAATTTAGTTTGCAAATTATACCAGTATGGGAGGCAGTAAAGAGATAAGAGTTTAAGATTAAAATTCAAACTAAATTTGAGAAATCAATGAAATGGCTTGGAAAAATAGAATACAATCCAACAAGGACAAGGGCAAGATTCTTAACTTTGGTATAAATAATCAACCTACAGGCTGAATATAGGTAAGAAATGCTTAGGCAATAATTTTGGAGAAAGGGTTTGTAACAGTGAGCAGAGTCACAGGCAGACTGTGATTGAATGTGTAAGGAGAGTATATACATAAAAGATACCGTTAAGGCCTCAGATGAAGTGCTGTGTTCGATTTTGTACAAAGACCAGAAAAAAAGTCCAGAGGAGATCAAGAGGAGCCCAGAAAACAAAGACTAAAGGACTGGGACTGAAGGACTGGTTCAATCTGGAGGACAGAAGACTTGAGAAATGTAATGGCAGTCATTAAGTATATAAAAGCCTTATGCAAAGAAGAAGGGAATAAATCAACTGTCCTCCAAGTCTGTGGTGGATATGACAAAAAGTAATGGGCTAAGAGTTCAATACGGGAGATTTGAGTTAGATATTGGACATGAGGAAACTTTCCATGATTAACCTAGCGAAGCACCAGGGGAAAGCTAGTGAGGCTGTGCCATCTCCATTTTTAAGGACCTGTTTTTCTGTGACTCTCTAGTCCCTGTGTGGAACATCGTTGCTGGATGTGTCCTCCAGGTCAGTATCTGTGACAACAATGGAATCATCTCTCCTTCTCTTGTCTTTGCTACTTAGCTTCTATCTGGCAGATCCCCTCCTGTTCAGTTTTTTCCCCTATTAAGTGAGCTATGAGTACACCTTCAAATGGGATGTATTAAAAAAAGTCTGAGGCCTCTAGGGACAGAGATGGCAAAGACCAGAAGAGCATACTTAGGACTTGTGCAGCTCTGGAACGATGCCGCTGCATGCTACCTTCGTCTTCCTAGAAAGCTCTGGCCATAAGTCTTTTTCCGCTTATTTCAGGGTATGTCACATTTTCCTCTATTTGCAACCAACAGTTAATAAAATCAGCATAAGCCAAATTGGAGCTGGGTGCAGTCTGTCTCAGAAAGGCAGAAAGACTCTTTGTGTGCTGTGTGTCCCTCTTACCACACGTTACGCTGCCTTTTTCACACCTCTCGTCATCAAAGAAATAGTACGATAGTTTCTGTTGTCCAACAATCATCTAATCAAATGTTTGATAAAAATACGGCCTTTAATTGTGTTAATGGTGTGTACTTCACTCCTAAGCAGTAGTATTTTTGTTTTGCTTTTCTCATTTTCAGAATTTATACTAAAACATGGTTGTTTATGTGAAAGTGCAACTGTTAGTCGTTGTTCCATAGCAAAGTAATAAAAATGTGCTCAAAACTACATGTGCACATTAATGCATGTATATATTATGTAGGTGGAGAAGAAAAGAAGCGAAACACCCCACCCAGTGATCTGTTTCAAATTAATTGTGTTAATTTATTTTCAAGAAAGGTATTTAATGTTTTCATAGTTGTCTATTTGAGTAGGAAATGTTAAGGAGATTGTTGGAAAGGTTAATTGAAGAACTGCCATCACGTGTGTTAAAGATACTCCTTTTACATGGAGCTATTACTTTTTAATGGCTGTAGGCATGCACCTGTTGGGCTTGAGCAAAAGATTGTAAAAGATGATTTAGCATTGAAAGGCGTGAAAAAGGATTGCCCATCAAATAGTATCTATTTGCATCAACATTTTTAGTGCTGTTCTTCAGATCTTTTATTATGGTCTTGCAGTTAATTGAGTATATTCTACAGGTATTGAAAACAATGAAATTACCTGACTAATTAGCTGATTTAAAGTGTTGGTGTTATTTTTTGTTTTGTACATTATTGATAACAAGTTTTCTGAATTTCTTTTCTTAATTGCTTATATAGATTTTTAAAATATTCCTTAAAAGAAGTATCAGAAAAGGTGCTAATTTAAATATGTTCGTAGTTACTCATTATAATCAACGTATGTCTAATACAAATTTTAAATGTAAAACATTTCTTTAATGAAATGCTGCTTTTCATGGCAACTCATAGCAAATTCTGAGGGATTTTCTAAGGGATTCTGTTTCCAGTCAGAATATTATATTTAACAAATATTACCAGACTTCTGTTTTGGAATCGGGAAAAGATAGCAATAATTAGATGGGTATATTTTGGTATACTTAAGGATGCTTTATATTTTGGTTTTTTTTTTAATCTTGTATGCAGCATAAAAGGAACTTACTCTTTTTAATGCATCCTTCTTGTTGGCTTAAAGCTGAAATATAGTTGCATGAAAATTAATTTACCCCTCATGAATGACTGGTTGGATTATCTTTGTAGCATTAAATGTCAACCCTGAGCTCAGAGCACATTGTGTCTACGGTAAAAAGTTGTCCCTGAGCACTTAATGTTGTGTTAAATGATGATGTGTCCTTTGCAAATGTATTATTAGTGTCAAGCTGTTCCGTCTCTCAAGATTGAAAAATGGTCAGTGATTTGAGCTGCCATTAAACCTGAATAAAAAAGAGAGAGGCTGTGGGGGGTTTTCATGCCTTTTCTGAGTACAGACATACTCTTGAGTATGTATAAGACATATCAAAATGTTTCTGTTAACCTAAGACTCCTAAGACTGTTGTTGGAATCACAACAATTAAAAATAAGAAAATCTCATTTCTGCTTCTCAGGAAAAGAATGGTCATTGAATACATCTGTGTGACACTAAGAGCACAAAAACCCCAATAATAAATACTTGAGAACTTGGTCTTGTTCCGTAGACGTGAGCTAGAGTTCTGGTGCCAATTCTCAAACATAGATTATAACACTGTTACTGATGTGTGATTTGCTGTCTGATTTTAACTGAGGTTAGGCCTGAAATTCCTTTGGAATTTTGTTTTTCTGAGGTTCCTCTAACATCCTAAATAAATAGTTATTTCCAGTTTTAAAGTTTATAGTGTTATGGATGAGGCATGCATCTTTAAGATGTGTCATGTGTGAGTAGAGTTTCACTGGACTGAAATTCTGTTACTCAATGAATACATAGTGACTGGTTTAAAATATCTCAAAGATATTTAATCATATACTTCTGTACACGCACCTTAGAAGCTAGGTGCCTAGGTACCTTTATGGATCTGGGTGATGTTACAAAGCACTTGAGAAAACACTTCTTTCCCCATGCCAGACACCTAACTTGCTGGCATTAATAAAGGCACTTAAAGAAAAATTCTGCTACTGTGTATGAGATGATAGAGCCCAGTTTTGAGGAGTCCCAGGGCATGTAGGAAAAAAATATACATATATTCCCTCCTATAAAAAACAAACTACTGTAAAGTTATGGAATTGTTGAAAGTACAAACTGATTTGAACTTTTTAGTCCATTGACTTGCTATTTATAGACCCTACTGAATTCCTTTGGTGCACTTTAGCTACATTACTATAGTTACATTAAGGTATTTCAGACAATGTGATTTTATGGCCAAATTCTCCCTGAGTTGTCAGCCATTTAGCTGGTTCCAAGGAATTGTTCCCTGATGACTGGAAAAAGGCAAATGTCGCGCCTATCTGCAAGAAAACTAGGAGGAGGACATGGACATACTAGAGTGAGTCCAGTGAAGGACCAAGATGACTGTCTGGAATACAGGATGTACAAGGAGAGGCTGAGCGTGCTGGTTTGTTCAGCTCTAAGAAGAGAAGGCTCAGTTGAGATGTTACTGCTGTCTACAAATATTTAATAGGAGGCTATAGACAGGGTGAAGCCTAACTTTTCTCGAAGGTGCACAATGGTAGGACAAAAGGCAAGTTAGAACATGGAAATTCCAGTTAGGTAGGAGAAAAATGCTTTTACCAGAAGGATGGTCAAATGTTGGAAAAGGTTGCTAAGACAGACTGTGGAATCTCCACCTTTGGAAATGCTCAAAACTCAGCTAGACAAGCTCAGCTAGACTTAGCTCCCTGAGCGACTGGAGCTAACTTTCAGGCTGGATCCAGTTTAGAAGTTGGCTCTGTTATGAGTGGAGGGTTGGACCAGATGACTTCCAGAAATCCCTTCTAACCTAAACTATCCTATGAGTCTGTAGCTTAAAGCACCAGGGATCACAGCTGGCACACAGGAACGGTTCTGAAGAAGCAGTGTAATTATGGTACATCTTCACAACAGTGGCTCTGTAGTACAGACGTAGCTAACTGGCTTGGGAACCGCCACGGCGTAGCTGAGCAGGGGTGGAAATCACTGGGAACCACCAGCTAAACTGTGATTTTAGATGCATTTTACAGTCCCTTCATGGCTCTGTGATCTTCTCTTTATAGTGCTAGTAATACTTAAGGTTATTACTTCAAAGGTAATTTGGCCATGTTCACAAATGTCCCGAGAGTCCAGATAAAATCATGTAGGAAACCGATTCTCCTTCTCCACTTGTCCTTTAGATCTAGTTTCCTTGGCTCAGATTCATTCTGCTTAACTTTAGAGGTGAAACCAACCCACCTGACTTGGGTGCTGGTGCAGAGAGAGACAGGCTCTCTCTGTTGTTGATGACAGTAAAATAGGTGCTGCCAGGGAGCACTTGAGGCTGTCCAAAGAGTAAGTGACAGCAGTCTAGGAGAAGTCTCTCTATGAGAAGTAAAGAGAGACCTAAATAAACAATCACCTAAAACTGAAGTCAGGTGCAATACCTGTGACCATCTATGTCTTGCATGTAAGAAGGTTGTGGAGGATAGTGTGACTGAGCCTTCCTCCATCGTGGACCTTTGCCCCTGCCAGCGAGATCTAACTTTTCCCTTCCCCCTGTTACAGCGGGGAAAAGGAGGGGATGCTCGAAGTCAGACCGTGGAAACCCTGAAAAGACCAGAGGACCGTTTTTTTGTTCTGTGTTTGTTCTGTAGGATTTTGCGGGAAGGTTCCTGGAACCTTCGCTAATTTAGATCAATAATCATAAGAACAACATTGATTTCAGCTTAACTAGGTGTGTGATTTCACACGTCCAGTTTGACAGTAAAGCTTGCCACAGTCTGTCTCTAGTTTCTAACTAGCTACATATACATTTTAGTATAGGTTTCAGCATCAGTTACATTAATGTACTTTAGTTAAACTACTACTGGTAACTAAAATTTACCCAGTAGTTGTAGTTTTATTACAACTTAATACCTTAACATACGAAATGGATTGCTACTGTATGGAAAATATCTTACTAATGTTTTGATTATGACTATAATGCCAGTACAGAAAGATTTGGGACAGCAGTTTGTTGGTTGTTACAAGTTATAGTGAAAGTGTTGAAAGGAATTTTAAATCTGTAATGTTGATTAGCAAATTTTACTATCTGTCAGGTTTTCTGGCATGCTGTAAATAACTCATCTTCAAATAATTTGTCTGAGTAATTAAATTTCGATTGCACATTTGTCATTTCAAATATTTTGACTCTTATCTATTTGCTTTTCTATTGTGGCTTAATTGGTGTGGTCTATATAAACGGACAATAAATTTATATACCTTTGTTATAAAGATCAGTCAGTGAATAGAACTTGGTATTCATCCCAGACAGAATTATGATTGAATGTATTTGCAAGATTAAAGCACTGAATTTACTTTTTTCTAATTAAAGGCAATTAAAGATTTGCAGACACAAATAAAAGACAATGAATTGAGGAATAAGTGTAGGAGCAAGTCCATTTGCAGGTGAAAAGAAGTGCCTTTGAAGCAGAACCAGCTGTATTTTCATTGAAAGAATAACAGTTTAGGAAGCTTTTCTGCATGTGCTTGCTTGATAGCATAATGTACTCATAAGCAGCTTACGCAGTACAGTATTCAGAAAATAGCAATGCATTAATTTTTAAAGTAGCAAATGCAGGCAAAGAGCAGTGCTGCCACATGATGATAATGAAGGGGGATATTGTAAAGTCTACTGAGAGAAAAGAAAGCAGGGAGCTCCCGAAATGTGAACATTTATAAAACAATAACTAGATATTCATATGATAATAAGATTGGACAGCAGCATCAACAAAGGCCAAAGATGCAGTCCTGTTTCTGCTAAAGCCTGAGGAATTGAAAAGCAGAGAGGCAGCCTTTAGTCTGTTATTCAATTGCAGTAATGAGCTATTGTTAGAATGAAAGAGTAAATATCTAGAAGTGTTGGGAATCTAATTTTTTTTCTCGTGAAGTTATTCTATAGATTTGTTCAGGTTGTATCTTAAACGGCAGCATCTTTAAACACAATCTTAAATGTAGTGAGTTTTCTTAAATATAGTGCTCAGCATGTTGCATTCTCAGTTACATGTAAAACAGAGCTTGGTATGTATGCAAAAGTACAATGTTATGCATACTACCTGGTAATGTCACAGTATTTCTGTAGACTAAAAAAAAATGGTCACCCAGAACTTAATGAACTTGTCTAGTTCATATGTATTATTTAGTTTAAGCTTTGCATGAGTCATGGCGTCATTGGAGGTTTAGTTAAAAAGAATACTGAATATACCAGATCAGGTCATCTCTAATCTGTTATTAAAATTATTGAATAGAAGATATATGGGATCTCAATTTCCCTTGTGAGTAGAGATAAATCACAAAAATTCTTGTGAAACTTGTAGATTTTTAATCCTAGTTACATGAGGAGAAACAAACTCATGTTGCATATTGTATGAATACCTAATATTCACTCTGAGGGAGACACTTTGGCATTTTTCACAATACAGCTGTGTTTAGTAGCTCAAAAAGTACCTATATTTCACCCTTATCTTCACCCTTTTCTAATTCTACAGCTAGTAGAATAGTCTTCATTTCTACCTGTGGAAAGTTTTCAAAGCAGGATCTGTAAACAGGGCACAACTCAGTTCAGCTGCTGCTGACGTCACTCTGCCACCAAAGGAGTAGAAAAAACTGTGCAAGAAGGGTGGAAGGAAGGGGTGGGATGAAAGGTGAGCTCTGGAGAGCTTCCGAAGGGCAAAGGCAACTTCAGGCACTGAAATGGAAAGGTGGATGATCTTTGCACCTGGCCTTGGGAGGGACTGGCAGGAGGCAAGACAAGCAGGGAGGTGATGGCTGTAGTCGGTAAGAAAAGTTGCCTTATCGTGGACTAGATCTTTGGCCTTAAAAATGGAAAGAAGGTAATGGACTTGGAAAAAGTTGTAAAGAAAGAAGTGGCAAATTTGTAAAAAAAAAAAAAAAAAAAAAGGGAAATTGGGGTAGTTATTAAAAAAAGTTAAGGAAAGCCAACACTGGAATTTGAGAGAAGAGATGAGATGAAGAATTGATAACGATAATGAGAAGTAGAAGAGGAAAGGATTTTGCTTAAGTAATACCAAAAGTAAGATTTGATCTGGAAATCTTCCAATTCTATCTTTTTGGCTTCTTCTTCTTGCCTTCCTACATTCCCTCAGGAAAACTGTGTCTGTCTTGGATAGACATTGGGTAAAGCAGACAAATGGGGCTTTGTCTGATTAGTCCATCTTAACTGGCTTTGACGGTCAGTTCCTGGGAAGAAGAAACAGCCTAAGCTGATGACTCTGACAGATAAATGTACAAGAAAGCTTGCAGGATAAGTGAGATAAAACTAGAAGACATTGGGAGTGTGAGTATACGTATTCCAACTGGTTGAATTTGCAGACCCAAAAGAACATTGGGAGCCTGTATTATTTATTTCTGCTTGTTTTCCAGGTGGTAATGATCAGTATTCACGTGGTAGGGGCTTTGTATTTCATAGTTCTTTATAGTCCTGTAGTGCAGATGTCTTTCCCAAGGCCTCAGAAAGTTCAGATGCTTTAAGAGTCTTTTACTACAACTGCTGAATCTGGTTTTCATTACAGAGGACTCCGCAGATGCCCTTTTTAAACTTTTGCACTTGGTGGACTCAGACTGTTTCCCTATCTTTTTTTTTTTTTTTTTCCTTTTGGCTATTGCATTTAGCAAGGAGAGTGGTAAATTAATGGCAGGTGCATAAATTTGGAGAACTACCAGCTCTAGAGTCATTATTAAAATAGCCTATTTGTTATATAGGGTGGTTTAGTTGTTCATATCAGGTTTAATATAAATCTGGAAGCATTCTCTAGATAAGTAGAATCCAGTCTTAGCCATAGCCACGATACTAGAATAAATAGTGCCAGAGTGCTTGAAACCGAGGGAAAGAACACCAATAAGCCTTCCCTTTTCTAGGAACAGACTTGGTCCTACCGATAGATCTAGTTCATAGGCTGGGTCTCCTGTGCTCGTGTCACCTTCACAGTTGAGCCTTGGAGAGGGGGAGGGAGACTGGGCAACGGGAGGAAAGGGAGGTGGGTTTCAGTAGCCGATTTGTTTCCCATTTCTTACGGGCCTTACAAAGCTTTCTAGTTTTCATTATCTAATGCCATTGCATCACTGGAAGGGAAACCTCTGACTGTCCTGCTTTATTTACCGCAGACGGGAGAGCAGCAAACCTGAATTACGAGAACTGAAATTGAACTTAGTCCTTGTCATTTATATACTTCTAAACGAAGGTATTTGCCATGCTTAAAACATCTTGGATGGATAAATTTCTATAGTTTGTTCGCAAGTAAGTAAGAACAGCTGCATCACTTCATTGAAAGTTGGCTCCCAACAAACAAACAAAAAAATTCAAGGCTGGGGTATATCTATGCCAAATTTCAGCCTGGAGTGAATTTTTATGAGTAATAAACTCCTGCCATCTATAATGGAAATTCTGACAGCTCTTTAACTATTTCATAGCAAAAGTAGGCTGCAGTACTGTAGGGAGAAGAAACGTTCTCTTTCTGGCTGGTGTCGTCTCATGACTTAGCCATTTTAGTGGTTCCTGCAATTCTTGCGCTAACTGTTCAAAAAAATTACTGTACTCCTGATGCATCCTATTATCCGATATCATTGACTTCTGAAGAATAATGCTGCAGTGGTCCTGTCCTGCAAATGAGATACATTGACTGGATGAATATATTGGAGCATCAGACGTAAATAGTCATTCTGTCATCTTTTCTTCACTCTATCCATTAAGAAGGTTCCTTGGATATATGCTTTTTTTTTCCCCCCAATAGACATGGTTTCAGTTATTTTTTCCTTTTGTCACTGAGTGTTTTCTAAGTTATTTCAGGTCTTTTATGAATAATATCTGACCAAAGGATAATACAGAGACCTTCACAATATATAATCCCTAGGGCTGAGGAGAGATTATACAATGAAAGCAAATTCATAATGCGAGTTCAGCATCCACAATATGCTACAGAGAGGAGCTCTATATTGAATATGAGCAGAGTGATAGAAAGAGTGGACAAAGGTAGAGGTGTGTTTCTGTTAATCCAGTGTACCGCTGGAGAAGACCTTTCTTTTCCAATTCATGTTTCAGAATTTCACCACTGCACTATAATATCCCAGTTTTGAAGGTGACCATAAAATGAGAAGCTTGCACTATTGGTTATGAATGTAAGACCACATCTGGTTGAGCAAATGGGAGTGTTGCATGCACAAAACTAGTGGGCATGGTTTTAGAGAAAAGGTTAAATTATTTGAATGTAACAACGATGGAAGCTAAAGGTAAAACTAGGTAAAATTAGTGGTTAAAAATGGCCAAAGATTTCTGCTTTAAACATTGTAGCTCGGCTTTGGAAATAGGCAAAAAGGACAAAAAGGCATGTATGAATTAGGGGGTAAAAAATGGAAAGGACTTTTTTGATAGCCAAAGCGGTTGTACTGAGGCGCTACCCCTGCGAGCAGTTTCTTCACAGATTCTTCTTTTCCTTCTCCTCCTTTTGTGACTGTATCTGTACCTTGACTTCTGTTGACTTAAAGAAGCTGTGTTTAATAGTACACAGTACAGCAGTAACAGGCCCTTCAGACAGCAAAAATATCCCTGAGAGATATCAAGTGGTTAATGCTTTATTAAGTTCAGATAAATGATTTATGCCATTTCTAAGTACTTGTCCTCCTCTGAACTCAGTTCATATGGACTCACAGTAACCAAGCATTTGGCTGCGCTCTTTGTGACTTCAAGGGATAGTCCTCGTAACTGTTTAAAAGTCCATCTAATACACTTCTAGAAGGTTTTGTGTAACATGTTTCTACAAGCAGATGGTGTGAAGCAATGGTTTTATTAGCGCTTACTTGGACTGACTTGCATTGTCTCCAAGTTCTGCTACTCGCAAATAATGTTCCAGTTCAGAATGATGAAACATTTACATTCACCATGATGTCCTGTATGACACATTTATATATGCATTAGAGATCACTAACCAACAAAAATTATAATTAAAATTTTGTTTTTATTTAAATGTGAGGGAAAAACGTCATCTACCTTTAATCTACTTATTTGCTGTCTGATGCTTACTGAACAATTTAATAAACATTGTACTAGTGGATGGCTATCCATACGTGTATTTTGATGTCTCTCTGGAGTAATAGGTTCTATGCTGATTTGTCAGCTCTTGCTTGTTGCTGTCATTGCCTGTGTTAAGGACCGTTGTTCCATGGATTGGGCCCCTGTCTTATAGAGTAGCTCCTGCTTAAAGTGCTGGACTGTGGGAAGTTTTCAAAATGTTAGATCTGACTTTTCAACTGAAATAATTGCAGACATTCTTTATCTTCTTTTTGCATCATTTTCATTAAATGTGCTTTTCTACTCTAGGAAAACAAGATTATAAGAAAACCAGGCCTATGTTAAGAGCTACAAGATTAAAAGCAGAGGCCAAGAAAACTGCACTAGGCATAAAGGTAGAGATCTATTTGATAGCTTATACCACCTTTGTGTATATGTTGTTTCTTTTCCCCATAGATGTACTGTGTGAATATTGATTTCTGAGAGATATTGTTTATGACACGTCAAAATCTAAGTGGAATGCCAGAATCTAAAATATTTATGATGGATTGCTTTTACTTAATCCTAAAATAACTAGAATAGTTGAAATGCTATAAGATTTTAGGTAGTCCATGTCCTTGTTATGATGCATACTTACTTTAAGGTCAATAAAGTACTGTATGCTTAGAAAATTGATCTTTTCAGGGAGCCTCTCTACACACAGAACAAATGCTTTAACGATTTCATATAGTTATAAAAATTACAATAAACATCTTCCTTCTTCCTCTTCCTATCCTATACCCAGGAGTAATTTAACGACTGGGTTTGTTAAGTATTGTAAATTCTCAGCATTATTATCTCAGTCTACATCCTTGTGTACTGCCTCTGACTTGGAAAACAGAAGGCTTAACTAACAGCAAAACACATGGAAATGTACTGAACTTTATTTTGGAAATGTCCTTTTTTCAAGCAGGTATGAAGTATAATAATGACTAGTTGATCACGGCTGTGAATATGAGCAAGGAGGACAATTAGGAATATTTTGTGCTATCAACTGCCCAGTGTGTCATCAATACGGGATTTATCTGAACGCACATTGTTTATTTACATTGCATCCGGTATTTTTCCCTCAAACTTATTTTTGAATCAAATTGGTATACAATTAGCTAAGCAGCAAGGGTAAAAACCAAGCAAAATAAAAAAGTGGTTCAAATACCTTGGTATTCTAGTGAAAGAAACTTCAGAAATGTTAAAAGGAGAACATTTTCTTGTTTCTGGCAGATGAGAAATCAATTTTTTCAAGTTATAGCTTATAGCAAATGCCAAGGTATTACTACCAAGCTGTAACAGCTGTTGAGCTGCCAGATGATGTATTTGGTTGTCTTCCAGAATTTGCTATTATAATCACGAAACAGTGCTTTCTTTTTGCTCCTGATTGCTGATCTCGATCAAGCATTACCGTGCGATGCAGTATGTTTTCACAACATAATCTCCTCAGTTAGTGCTGTGTGTCAGGTTTTAATGAGAAAAAGTAGATCGCCTTTTTTGTTTAAAGGATAGATTATTAACCTTTTGAGTTCAATGTTTTTTCTTTCCTTTCTTATTAAATTTTACTTTTTCTTTTCATTTTACTTTCAATGACATGACCTTTTAAAAGTAATGTTCTACTTGGAGACTTATACTGTACAGCCTAGTTCCTTTAAAATGTGCAAGTTTTTTGCATGTCTTTCACAAGAGAAAAATACGAAACTTGGTCCTTCAAAACCTGTTTTGTTTCCTTATTTTCTTAAGTAATTCTTACTTAAAAATGAGGGAGAATAGGAAAGCATATGTGTAATCATATGTATAATGAGGAATCAAGTATTAGTGAGCAAAGAAATCAAGAACAGTTTATTTTGTACAAATATGTTCCTGCATGTTACAGCAGAACACTAGCTGACTTCTAGGTAAGAATAAGTTTTACCATCAAGGCACACACGTGCTCTCCAGGTCATGGGATGTTGTGTTTCTGGGGTTCTGCTAGTTGCAGTGTGCAATGTCTCAGGTTTGCAATTCTGCCTCTGCCTTTAAAAAAAAAAAGAAAGAAATTCCTTAAAATATTGTCTTCCGGCTGTGATACTTTTTGCACGCCTCGACCTTAAAATATGACTCTGGATCATCCCTGAACAGATCACAGTCATTTGCTTTGCTTCCTAATTGCTGAGAAAAGCTGACAGAGCTGAAGCAAAAGGGAGTGTAAGTTGGGCACCTTTCCCTCCGGGGATATGCTTGTGGGGGAAGGAAAGCAGGGCCTTTGTATGCATCCTTCTCACTGAACATGCTTAATGCCAACAACCTCAAGCTTACTAAATGTTACGATACTTCTACCAGAATATGGGCAATCCCTGTAGAATAAAACTCTGCACTTCTACTGACAGACCCTGCAGCACTCAGCACGGAAGCAAGGCATATTTAACGTCTCGGGGTAAACTTGCACCTCTTCCCGCCTCGCAGTGACAACTCTTCACCCTGCTCTATCCCTCCAGTTCAGCAAAGCTTCACCATGGGCAGTGGATGCGCCTGGAGTGTCTGCAGGGAAATCGCCCTCCCTACCCCAGGAGAGGTTGCTTAGTTGTGAAGCCCCGTAACCTCTCCCCCTCTTTCAGGCAGGGCTTAATTTTGCTCAGTCCATTGTTAAGTTCCTCCAGCTGTCCAAGAGCAATTTTCTTACGTTCATAGAATCATAGAATCATAGAATAGTTTGGGTTGGAAGGGACCTCTAAAGGTCATCTAGTCCAACCCTTCTGCCGTGGGCAGGGACATCTTCAACTAGATCAAGTTGCTCAGAGCCCCGTCCAACCTGACCTTGAATGGTTCCAGGGATGGGGCATCCACCACCTCTCTGGGCAACCTGTGCCAGTGTTTCACCACCCTCAGTGTAAAAAATTTCTTCCTTCTATCTAGTCTAAATCTACCCCCCTTTAGATTAAAGCCATTCCCCTTGTCCTGTCACAACAGGCCCTGCTAAAGAGTTTGCCGCCATCTTTTTTATAAGCCCCCTTTAAGGACTGATAGGCTGCAAGAAGGTCTCCCCAGAGCCTTCTCTTCTCTAGGCTGAACAACCCCAACTCTCTCAGCCTTTCTTCACAGGAGAGGTGTTCCATCCCCCTGATCATTTTCTTGACCCTTCTCTGGACCCGCTCCAACAGGTCCGTGTCTTTCTTATGCTGAGGGCTCCAGAGCTGGACACAGTACTCCAGGTGGGGTCTCACCAGAGCAGAGTAGAGGGGCAGAATCCCCTCCCTTGACCTGCTGGCCACGCTGCTTCTGATGCAGCCCAGGAGACGATTGGCCTTCTGGGCTGCGAGCGCATCTTGCTGGCTCATGTCCAGCTTTTCATCCACCAGTACCCCCAAGTCCTTCTCAGCAGGGCTGCTCTCAATCCCTTCATCCCCCAGCCTGGATTGATACCAGGGTGGGATCCTCCACACCTATCCCAGATAATCCTCTGTTGTCTTCTGGATAAATTTTTAAATAAGAATTTCTTGAAGTCTCCTGCTGTGAGTGTGACAGCAGGCTGTTAAACCGCTCCTCATGTCTGTGGCTGTCAGAAGAGTCAGCAGAGTTGCTGTCCCATCAGGTTATGTACATTCATGAAACTATTTTGAGGCTTGAGTGTGCATTCCTTTAATTGTTTCCTAATATTCAGAGCTTTTGAGTGTGCCTGAGCTCTTCCTTTGGGGAGGTATCGTCATAGTTGTCACTTCATAGTAACAAAGTTTTCTGGTGGTGATAAGTGACATGATTCACCTTCCAAAGGCTGGGATTTTAGTCTTTTTAGATGATGTAGGCCCCGATTCTGTGCTGTGACAGTTGATTAACTTCAGTCTGTGTTGAGGGAAAAAAAAGTGGTGTAACTACAGTGCAATGTAATAAGTAGGCAGCACTTTAAATAGAAATGTCCAAAGTTCTTGTAAATCTTTGAGAAAACATATACATATATGTATTTACCATATATTTTATTGGTTTGTCCAGGTTTCAGTACATGATACAGTATAGAGCATTTCAAAATATATTAACATTTTCTTATAAAAAGCTATGTTGCAGTTAATAAAAATATTGTAGAGGAAGGATATCCTTATCATACATGTAAAAGTACAAGCTCTCTGGGAAGGAGGAATATTTTTATAATTCTGTGAAATACCTAACACAGTAAGTACCATACTGCCACTTAAAATGATAGGATATTTAGTGCTCCTTGATACCTCTAGAGTTGTTTTGCACTAGTGTCCTGAAGAGTTTACATTCCTGGCTGTAAACTAAGACTTGTTGTAGTATTTAGGGGGGAAAAAAAAAGAGGACTGGAAAACAGTGAAGGGATTTTAGTCCTTAATTTCTATGAAGATAATGAAATTCAACTGTTGTGTATTTCACCTTGAGAGCTGACAACATTCGCTTAAAAAAAAAAAGGCCCTATAAATGACATAAAACTTTTCAGAGCCAATCCCCTGGAGATCCGTCACATTTCATCGCTGGCATACTAATTAGCTTGTCTTGTCACACTTTGATTGCCTTGTCATTTTAATGCAAGGTTTAAAGTAACAAAGTTTCTTTCAGTCACTGGCATTTAGTACATTTTAATTTCCCCAATGAGAGATTTTATCTGTGTTGATAATGTCAGAGAAGCAGCTAAGCACTAATAACTATCAAAAGTTAGTTCAAGCAGGGTGACCATGCTAGTATTTGGTGTGTAATATTTGCTCTTTAAACATGTTTAAAAATTAAATATTGTAGCAGAGCTATTGTGCCGGCTCTGTTTGTATATGTGACACTAAAGCAGACAGTGCCAAAATATATGGTATCTCTTGGAAAAGCAGGACCCCTGTCTCGAGAAACAACTCGGAGAGAAAGCAGTATGCTGTATGTCTCCTGGTGTTTGGATAAGACAAAATTCTTTGTAGCAGTACCAAAAAGGGAGCCTCTGAACCTTCTCTCTGTGGTTGTTTTTTTGTCCCTCCATGGGGGGCTTGTGCTGGTGGAAGCCCACCTGCTCGTTCTTACCAGGTGGAGCAGCAAGGGGTCTGCACCATCGGTGCTAATTCTGCTCTCAGTGGGTGAGGAAGAGGTGCCAGCAGGAGGGTGGCAAGCAGAAAATGGTTTGAGGAATGTGGAAGCTCAGCCCCAGATAGCTGGGGTTTGGTATGCAGAGGCCGAAAGTAATGGGAGTTCTTGGGGAGAGATTTTTTTCACAGGCTGCAAGAATGAATCAGTGGTCTGTGGGGTAGATGATGAAGTTTTCTCTCGTGTTGAAAGGTGGATGCAAATCTGAACAGTAGCATTTTACACCCACTTGCAAAGACATAATCGACTGCAGAATACCACTCCATAGAGAATTATTAGCAATGTAGTACATCGATTGAGCTCAGGAAAAAATGTTTCCTAAGAAAGTGAGAGCTTACTGTCTGTCATTCTTTCGCATATCTACTTAATCTATTGTGTAGCTAGCTAGCTCACTCTTAAGAGTTTATCTCATCTGGAACAAGTTATGTATGAATAGATAACAAGACATTCCTAGTGTATTTTGGCAAAGGGTATTCTCTGATTTCATGCTGTTCATAATCTGCTAAGTTAGTGAACTACATTTGCCAAGATAAGTTGGGAATATAGTTTCATAGCTTTGCAGAATTTAAGGCCACAAGGGACTATTAGATCATTTGATCTGGCCTTCTATATGTTACAGATCATAAAATTTCATCCAAATACTTTCTAGGAAGTCCAAGCACTTTATAACGGCCAAAATACTGGGTCTTCAAACCAGCTTATGTGCCTCACATAAAGAGCAGGGCAGCTTAACGTGCCACCAGTGAACAAAGTGTGATATTCCCAGTGATCCCAGTAGTCAGACTTTGATCCCTGACCTTGAAATGGAAGGGAGGGGAAAAAACCCATACAAAGAGAAAAACAAAATCAGATTGCTCCCACCTGACCGTGGCCAGACCTGTACACATAAGAACAATAATCATGGTGGTTTGAGCATGTGAACAAGATGCACCAAGCAGGAGCTTAGGAGGATTTTCTGTACCATCTCAGAGCAGTAGTCCAGCTTTCTCAGGCTTTGGTCTCTACTTAGGACCAATCTCTAACACTTCAAAGGATAGTTGACAACAACAAAACCTCAAATCCCAGAAATGAAATCAATACAATTGGAGGAAAATTTCCTGAAAAAGAAGGAAACTTCTTTTGATCCTATGAAAAGTCTGAAGCACTGAAGCATGAGGTGCCATTACTTTTAACAATCTGGTACTTCAGGGGTTCAGAATATAGCACTGACCATGTAAGTAATCCCAGTCTTCCCAGGGCCCTGAAGGAAGGGAGCAGTCTGGGAGGCTGAGTCCGCCAACTCCAAGGCTGGTAACCAGGACCTCCTTTTCACACAAGCCCAAGTTGAAGTATTCTTCCCAATAGCTAAATAAAAATGTACTTTTTTTAAGAGATCTGACCATAAAAGACTCTCAGACACGGAAGTCCATATTTTCCCCAAGAGGTAACTGGAATGTTCAATCATTCTTGCTCCTAGGAAATGGCATCTTATTTCAAGACTGAGCTTATCTAACTGCAGCTGGACCTTGAAAGGTTCTTGTAAACAAGATAGAAGGACCCCACACTGTGAAGCACCTTACTTAAATACAGGTGTATGGCATATATAGTTATATGCTGTAGCCAAACTACCTCTCATTCTTCTCTATGATAAAATAAATACCAGTCATCTCCCTCCTGAAAATCTCTCCGCCTTTGCACATTCAGAGATCACCCTGAGGGAGTGGTTACCCCCTAAATCCAAAGACCTTTTTAGAGTCACAGTTTTTCAAGGCAGAGCCCTCCACTTTGTAAGTACTATCTACATCTTTGATACCTGTATATATTATCTTGCATTTAGCTATATTAAAATGAATCCTGTTGCTTTGTGATCATATAGCCAGGCCTTTTAGATGACTCTGTAATAGTACCTTGTTCTCATTATTTGAGACAATAATGATCTTTGTTCCATCTGAAATTTTTACAATAAAAAATTTATAACATAAAAATTACTGATAAAAGTTAATAAATTACTTTTGTTACCTTGTATTAGATGTAGAATGTCCTGCATTAAGGAAGTAAACATCCATTTTTAATTATGATTTTGTTGAAATTCTAAAAAATGGTCACAGTGAATGTCCAGATAAAGTCTTGCAGTTAGAAATTATATGGGATAAAAAGGTTGCTTGTCAAGTCCATGTATGTTTGTTTTATTTCTACAGTTATCCTTGGTCAGCATGATTTCATTTTCATCTCTTTTCAGAAATAGCTAGGGATAGTTTAGCATTTCAAAGACAGCAGTTTGTGGTACTCTTTCACCTAGTTTTAATCTGGTTTTGGATGAAAAAGGTACGATTCCCTTTGGAGGACCATAAAAAATATGTAAAAAATCCAAAATTTTCTGAAAGTGTGATATTTCTCTATATGTGTAGGATACGATGCTGCCATACACAGTGTCCAGATTTGTGTTATTATAGCCAACATCTTTTCCTCACCCCTATTTTTTTCATCTCCTGATTAATCTTGTTTAGATCCCAACTCTGCAACTTGCTCCATCAGGGTGAATCTGAGATCATTATCCAAGTATTTTGGCATGAGAGATGTAAAACTGACAAAAAAATGATAGGAGAATTAAATCTACGTTATGCTGTAATGGTATGTGTTTCCTTTATGGAAGAGTTTCTGAAAAACTTAACCAAGCTGAAATCAGTAGGGTTCTACAGACATTATTCTAAATATAAGAGAATATAATAGAAAATTCTGTTCCTCTTAAAGGCTTCTTTGACTGTACTTTGGGATTTGAGAGCAGGGATGTTATTTCCTAGTGTTCTGTACCATGTTATAAAAGAAAAAAAGGAGAAAAAGCTCTGTGATCATTTTAAGTTTATTTCTGTAGGACTTTTTCTATATTGGTTAATTATTCATGGTGAAATCCTCTGAGTAAATGGATTTCGCAGAGGGATGATGGGGATGATCCATAAAGTGCAAGAGAAAGGGAGCTATATATGCCGAGCGGGGAGTACTTTAACATTTCATTTCTATGCATGGCTTAAAATACAAATAGCAAAGCCTGATAAGTATAAAACAAATTAAAATGACAATATATAATGTTGTTGCAAAGACAGTATAGTGGTGTAGCATCTCATTTGTTATTTACATTGGAAAATTTATGATGCAGTTCTTAAGAGACTGCGTATCCTATCTGAGAGCCAGGTGTCCTTTGTTAGGCTGTTTATTTTAGATTTCTGTTACTCTGCCTTCTTCAGTAACTCAAAATTAAGGTTCTTTCATAATTCTCAAACCTGGAATTTCAATAAGGCTTTTCATTCCCAGGGTTAATAAATACTGATCCAGCCACCCAGTTCCTAATGCCTGCGTAAGGAAAGTAGTATTGTTATCTCAGTGTTAGTCACTGTAAAACGTAGGCAGAGGAATTAAAGAACTACTCCCATCAAAGCAGTTACTGGGCAGCCTGAGAATAAAAATCAAGATTTTCCCAGTTCCACTTCCCATAAAACAAATCTTTAATGCAAACATTCCCCAAAATTTTGCTGCTGCTACCACAGCGTTTCATAAGGGAGACTGGGGAGAAGGGGTAGGAAAGGTGAACCTATTGTTAAGCAGAAAGCGTGGCAAGCGTGGCATCCAAACAAGGGAAGAAACTTCTTAATACTGGAATGAATTTGCTCTCTGTGTCAAGTGTGAACGGTGCCTGCATTGTACGGTTTTGTTGTCCACTCTCCTGAGCAGATGGAGCTTGCAGTTGTATGTCACTTGTTTATTACATCCTCTTAAGATTAGTAGCTGTGTGGCCAGATGGGTCTGGGAGCACAGCTGTGGATACAAGGAAATAAATGAAACCTGTCTGATGCTGCCATGCCCTTTTGTGAGATACTGACGTGTTGCAACTGCAACAAAGCAAAAATCACTTTCCTTTAATATATCAGCGAATTAGATGTACTTTCTTTTTTTTAATCAAATCATATGAAATCAGGAGGATGAGGTTCAGAGGACGATGTAATTCTAAGAGGAAAATGTAGTTGAAATCTGTAGCAAACAGCCTCAGCAAATTTACAGGAGCAATTTTAATATGGTAAAATAAATTTAAAGTACATCTCAATTAATCATCCATATAAAATGTAAAGCAAAGATTTCTATAGAACAAAGACTCCTATAGAGCGTATGCCAACTAGGCAGTAGTATTTCAAAGTTTATTAGATGGCATATGTTGAATTATTGATCCAACATTCTGATAAACTATATAATGCATTCATGTAAATGCAAATGAAATGCTGTTCTATAGAAGAATGCCAGATTATGGGCTAGACTTTAAAAAATGAAGCTGACACAGTTTTAACTCCTTCATGGCAGTGGACACACAAAGTTGGTCACAAAGCCACCACCAATCTAGAGATACCGGATGGAATTTGTCCTACAGTGCAGGTCTCCACACCAGAGGTATCACCTCCACTCCCCTTCTAGTCTAAGGGGAGAAAGAGGCATCTTTAGGAAGAATTCACCTGACCTCTTTTAGAGGACACAATGAAACTTACACCAAAGAGGGTCAGATTCTCTCCTTGGACCGTAAAGGGTGTCTGATTGTCTAGGTGCGGTGTAGGCATCTCCTTTCAGTCCCACTGGCAGAGTAGATTTGATGTGGCATCTTCTGTACCAATTCAGATTAGTTGTTACAAAGTCACTGAACTGTTTTTCTTCTCTCCTTTTAAGTATACAGCTGGATTGTTCCGATGCAGATTGTTTGTAGGTTAACATGAAGCTGAGATTTGGAGGGGAGGTTGTTGCTTCTTTTTGCAGAGGGAAAACGGTTTTGGGGGGTACAAACTAACCTGTACTTTTGAGCACCTCCGTGCACGATTTTAAAAATATATCATGGTAATAAGGAATGAAGCAGTGCATGTTGTTAGCTGTGGAAGTGGCACTTTCTGTGAGCTGAAGGAACATAAGGATTTTTCTCAAATTTATATTTCTTCTTTCATTGTCTAGCA
The DNA here is from genome assembly GCF_965638725.1 of Aptenodytes patagonicus. NCBI lineage: Eukaryota > Metazoa > Chordata > Aves > Sphenisciformes > Spheniscidae > Aptenodytes > Aptenodytes patagonicus. The sequence goes on from NC_134950.1 coordinate 27,429,928, forward strand.
AAATGAGAATCAACACTATAGGAAGTGCGCTGTGCTTTCCAGGAAAATAAAAGCTTAAAAATATGAAATACTGTGACTTTGAAAGAAGTAGTGTTATAAAGAGGATGATCATACTATGATTTATTATATCTGAGATCTAAAGTTGGAGCTTAGCAGAGTCCAGCCTTAAGATAGAATATGGTGATAGGCAGTCACATAATGAGTATGACGTGTAGTACAAAAACATTATTCTGCTTCTGAAAGCTGCTATAAATCATGTGTACTTTGGAAGACTCTTTTATGTTAATTAAGAAAGATGCAGCAAGTTGCAGTATTTTATGGGAAGAGAGGCAAGTGCAAGTGCAAATTGTTGTGCTTTGCCTTATTGCAGAGGGGAAGGAAGAAAAGTTTCGTCCAATTCTGAAGGATTTTGTAGCTCCATATTGTAATGCATGCCAGGAGGTTGGGAGGTAGAGGTAGCACTTTTCATTGACTTCCACCATACTGTGTTTGCTTCATTAAAAAATTACAAATTTGTTGGCAAAAAGCAGTAACATATTGCTAGAAAACATCAAAATTCACAGTGTAAATTCGTAACTTAAATTTGTGTTCAAAACTGTGGTTTGTGAATTCTGTCTTTTCTTTTAAAAAAGAAAGAATAGCATAATAAAAGGACGTAAAGCTCCTATTTCTAGGTCAGATGAAAGATCTGATTTAAGCCAAATATCCTATTTCTGGCAGTATATCAGACTCACCAAAATCTTTACTAAGTGAATGGATTTTGTAACATTCTGAATCGCAAAGAAGAAATCATTAAAGTATCAATGCCTTATGCAATTATATATGTCTGATGTTATTTTGATGTGCATTATAGAATGGAAATAATATTTATTCCTGATTTATCTGAAAATACGGTACTATTTCTAACAGGTTTTGTTTTATTTTTTTTCTCTTATTTCTACAGGAAGTTGCCCTTGTCCTTGCAGCTATACTGGTATTTTTGTTGGCTTTCTATGCTTTCTTTTATCTTAACATTTCCACTGAAGTTGACCTTGATCTGGATCCAGATGAAAACTAGCAGATGCAATGAATCTATCATCAAGATTTCTTCAGCTTGAACAAGACTATGTAGGAACACACAGTCCCTTCACTGTGAGACAGTAAATGATGCCATTTCTTGCAGTCCAAATTCATAAGCAAGTTTTGCAATATGTCAGTCACTTTAACATTCCAGATCTCCAAAATAAGAGGACACTCATGCCCGGCAAGTGTATTTGGTTAACACCAAAGCCAGGAGCAGCAGTACAATACGTGAAGTTTATTGTTTACGTTATTTTTTTCTCAGGCAGAGAACTTTGATGTCAAAAGACAGGTGCTATTGTTATCGTGGATGTTGATGCTAACTTCACAGGAGGAGAGTCTGCCTTGACTAAATTTAGGAATCAAAGCTTCCTAATAGCCAAATTAGGTTCCTTTCCCAAAAGAAAGCAGAAATGCCAAATAAAAAGTCTTTTCTTGATTTGTATTTAAAATATATCAAAAAACCCTCATCCTTTCTCTCCCTTTTAATCTTCCTTGTGCATGTGTGCACACGCGCACGCACGAAGATGGAAGAAATTGTAGGAAAAAAAATATCTTTTTAGAAGCAGTCTGTCACCTCCTATATGGACTTAATTTTATGTCATCCCAGATTCTGTGTGCCCATATATCTGCAGTAATCTTTTTCATTCTTTTGCCAACTGTTCAGCACACATGTGTTCTGTCAGAAATGGCACCTGGATGACAGAAGCTCTAACATTCGCATATGCCTCTGAAACACAGTTCTTTGCCTCCTGTGCTGTCTGAACTAGTGTAAATAGAAAGTTCAGTCAACGTTGGTTTTAATTAGTGTATTGCTCTATTATTAATATAAAGTCAAAACCGTATTTTAATTATACTCTTCCTGCTGGTTGTGGTATCAACTTGCTCTACCTGTTAGCGGGATGTTGTAAAAAAATTGCTTTCCAGTTATACAATCATTTTAATCATCAAACTAATGTGAGAAGTTGTAAGTATTAAGAAACCTTTTTTTCCATGCATACTAATAATTGGGAAAATCTTGGCCCCATGACATCCTTCAGTTCTTGCGAAGTACCTTTCAGAATATGCACTGTAGATAACATTTCTGATCCCTTTGGTAACCACAAGCCACTTGAAGAAGCTGGTATGTCAAAGCAGCTGCAGGGAGCTGTAAAATTCTGGCTTTTTCCTGTTCTGCTTTGGCTTTGGCATATAACTGAGCTTGTGGCTGTAAAGGTTCAGTTTTGATCCTTTTAAAAATGTGGTTAGTCTTTCTCTAGTTTGGATTCACTCTGATACCAAGAAAAGCATAGAGCCATTGGTGCTGAATGTGGCAAGGGAGTTAGGCAGATTGACTTCCAGAAAAGTTATCATAATTCTGAAATTCTGTTAGCAAACTAGCTTGGTTTTATCTTTGATACCAATTTCAGGGCTGAATGATAGGTTTAGTTGCAACTGAGATGTTTACTGACTTGTTCCAGAAATGCCTGACTAAGATTTCTTACAGTGATTTTGAAGACAAAGGGATACAAATCATAGCAAATATTATAATGGAAAATATATTTATTTTAAATTGACACAGTCCCATTATCACCACTTAAGGAACTTAGATCGATACAGTTAATTTTTAAACCATACAGTAACTATGACCATATACATTATGAGTCTCTAAGGATCCACTTCCTATCTGTCATACTCCTCATTCACTTTGTGCCACGCAAAACAACTCCTCTAGAAATTCAGAGTACAACAGTCTTCCAAGAAGGATATGAAAGAGAAGCATAAACGTATATGTGCAAATATTTCTCATTTTCTAATTATGACTGTTACAGACACAAAATCCTAACATTTATGCATTCATATGACTTACAGTCCGCTAATACTCGCACACATGACCAAACGCTTAGCAACATGTTGCATTTATGGTGAAGCATTATCTGACACATGGCCCGACTTTCAGTGGAGAGAAAAGCATATCCTTCACAAGCTGTCTCCTTGGATGTGACATGCCTTTCACTTCCCCAGTGCCACACCACATGTCACAGAAGCTGCAGACCTCTCCTGTTGCTTTGCATGAGCAATTTTCTCCTTGCATAAAATGCTGGAAGGATTGCTTTCTAAATGTCTGCACGTAGCTCTCTGGGTGATGTGTGGCCTGAGAATGATGCGTAGTTATCCCCTTCATGCAAGTTGTCTTGTAACCTGCTTTCTGAATCAGATACATGAAAAAGCAAGATATTCTTACTGTCAAATTTATGAACATGAAGTTCCTAGAACAGGAAGATTGCATTTCCCATAATTATGACTCATAGACAAAATCCGAAGCACGTATATGTGTGATTGAAGCAGCTTCCCTGATTTGCGGCTTATCAGTCCGTATTGCCCACAAGTGCCATAGTTTGCAGTTTGTCTGTTGGCTTCCTTTAGGTTAGGCCTTTTCATTCACATGAAAGATATTCTCATGTAACAAAATTTCCTTTTGCTCAGATAAACTGGATAGACTTCTGTTCAGTGTACATAGAAATGCATGGCAAATATTGCTGCAAATACACTTTTTCTCCTACCAGTACAATAATTTCTAATGGGACTATGTCAATAGTTTTTTAAAGCTAAAAGCTCCCACTTTTCATCAAATTATTCATCCTTGGTTTTCTAAAAGGCACAAGCACAACAATATTAGCAATGAGGTCTGATCCTGAGCTTACTAATTTGTGATTCCCCTGAGTTCACTGAAATTACAACTGATTTACTCCAAGGGAAAATCAGAATCTGACCTGAAGTTATTTCTGCTTTCTGGAGCACTACATTGTCCATGCCTGATATTTTAAAGTAGAGACTGATTTTAATCTTGCAAACGTGGCTTATTTTGCCCTTAATTATACCTGAGATTGAATGCCTCTTGGTTTTTGGACCACCTATCTTTGTATGAGTTGCTCAGTGTCTATTTTAATAATAAATGTATTTTTACTATTTTTGTGCTCTTATTAATGTTGGATGTGTCACACTGAATTATATATACATTTGAAAGGACATTAAAGCAATCTAAACAGCACAGTGTTCAAATGCGAGCAGTGATATTCACCAGTTTTAGAATATCTGGATTATTCTAGGCAGTTTAACCGCCTAAGCCCATATTAAAACTAAGCATAGCCTGTGAATACTTAAAAGACAATAAAGAGAACTTCCCTTGGCATGCTACTCAATATCAATAGAGCAGATCTCTTTCTGCAGACAAAGTTGTTCCATGTAGCTCCCATCAACTTCAGACAGATTGACGTTATTATAAAAGTAATACTTTTATATGCTTGTTTCAAAAAAAGATTGCTGATCAAATCATTGACACAGCAGCCCTGGCTTAATGGGGCAGGTTTTTTCAAGGATATTCATCTCTGCGGAAAGGGCAGATGTCGGTATTGATGTTGCCCTCTGCTTGTGGAGTAAACTGCAGCAGAGGTTGTGGAGGAGATGCCTGTGCTGAGTCCTCGCGCTGTGGGTGGGAGCGGATGTCCCATCTGGAAGAGTCTCTGGCTAGGAAGGCACGACAGTCTTCCAGCAGTGACTTTGCTCAGTAAATCTTTCCTCAGCAGTTTTCCTTTTCCTTTTGATCCTACAAAAGCAGAACCAGCGTGTAGACCATCTCAGGACAGAAGCCTCAATATAGTAGTTTTACTAGTGCTGCTGGTGAACGTTGCCAAGGAAAGGCTTTAACTCTATTTCCTAGAGTCCATAAATACATTTTACTGGAAGCTTAGGAGGCACGTTAAGCATTTACCTAATGGACCCTAGAGATATATTTAAACTTCTCTTGAAGAACGCTTTATTTAAAGTTCACTGTTGCATATCATATAGACATCATGTGATTCAGGATCTGTCATAGGTCCTTCCATGCATCAGGCCAGCTATAGCAGGGACGGCACATAGACTGTGAGATTATGCCGCAATACATAACTGCGAACATACGTAACGTGAGCAAACTCATCTGTTTTGGTGTCATCTAGAGTAGTTGACCTAACAAGTTGTGTTTGAAAACAAACGGTTTTTAAACAACCCTACTAAATGAAGGCACAGTGAAAGCCCTACAAAACCGCTCATCCCATTTCCATGAAAATTGCCACCATGGAAGAGGCTTATCTGCTGACTTAGGGCCAAGTTTTGAATGCTGCCCTTTCAGGGAGGAAAATGTTGCTAGCAGCTCACAGTAGAGTGATGATTCATTTTGCTCTGATACGGGATTGTGCCTATAAGGCACAACTGAGCCAGCTGGTGAAGGTCAAATGCATTCGGGACAATTCTCAGTAAAGGACTGTACTTGAAATGCAGACTAGGCAAGTTAGAGTGCCAACAAACAGGATACTACAGATCTTGATCGCGTTTCAAGTTTTACTTACAGTAGCATAATAATTAGTGGTGCTTATGACTAAGAAAATAACGATACGGTACATCAATAAGACAGCAGAAATGTGATGTTGGAACTGCTTCTTAAAAGATTTTGTAGTGGATTATGCCTGCACTTTGGGAAATGAATCCATGAGATGAATAAACTGGCAAAGATTGTCTGTGATCTGATGCTTACAGTATTTTTCCCTGAAAGAGCCGATGGACATATTTTGCAACACTTTTCCCCATCATCCTCTTAGTTTGCTGCAATACATTCTTTTGTAGATGTATTTCTACACTTTTCCAAGAGTGGAAAAATATTTGTTGTAGTTCATCAATGCATTAATTGACAGAATCCTCTACTCTTCCTTTTATTCCCCCTTAATCACAACCAAATTGGTGGGGAGACAGCCAAAATGTTAGGTACCAGTGTCTCTCAAGCAGATGTCACACCACTATTTTTTAGCTCGTTTAAATGAATAAACATGTTAAACTGTGAAGTATTACATTTTAGATTTTTTCATTAAAAAAAATGGGACAATCTGTTTACTGTCCTTAATTGAGACAACAATCCTGGTGGTTGCCAGTTTTGGCAGTTGTAATGATGAACTATAAATATTGGGACAAATCAACTAACTGGCGATTGTGGAGGATAGTTCAAGTAGAAGCCTCATTCTGCATGAATACTTTTTTCAGTGCTATATTTTTTCTAAGTAAGTTCTATAATTGTTATGCTGGTTTTGCATGTTAAAACCACAAATAAATACATGACTAGTCAAACAATAGGCTTGATTCTGTTGTCTTATTCTGAATCACTAAAAAAGCAGATAAAAGCTGACAGCCCTGCAGCACAGTTCATGCCTTGCCCAAATTCTCCCTAAAAGGTGTTTGTTCAGGTCAGTTATAAATGTGAGCTATGAAAAGCTTCATTTTGCTGAACCTTGGAAAAACTGAGCAGCATATAGATCTTTGGGAGTTTGCCATTTCACAAAGAGATTGTAGGAATTTTAAAGAGCGAAGCCACAGGAGATGAGTATGGAGTTTGGTGGCAAACTGATGTCATTCTCCTATCGCAGTTCCTCCGGGAACAAGAGTGGAAGAAAATTGAAGTAAAATGGCCAATTCTTCCAGGAGACAACCACCTCACAACTCACCGTGTTGCTCAAGAAGAAGAGGGTGGAAGAAAAGCTAATTCTGATATCAAATCAGAGCTGCCTCAAATTCTTATTTGTCATAGGGCAAAAAAAGGGACAGGAGGAGATAAAGATGTCTGAAACAAAGCAGCTTCTCGTTGGATCAATGGTTCATTTATTTAAGTAAGGAATAAACAGGGTTTGGGGGATTTACACAAAGCATGTCGGGCTAATTGCTGTTGCCTTCATGTATTAAAAAAGTCACATTATGCCAAGCTACAGTAGCTTTGTGTGTCTGTTATTGAGTTAAATGTAAATGTACTGATACTGGCAGTGTCCTCATTTCTCTAGAGACACCTTCTTCTCCTGTGATACTGCCAGCAGAGAGGAGGGACAGGGAGGGAAATGGCAGGGGAGCCCTTTTGCTGATTCTGCACTCCTAAAGCATCACCCCTGCTCAGTGGGGACCTGCTGGTGTTTAGAGTAGGACTGCAGTCCTGGATTGCTTTGGACAGGCTACAAAAAAGAACAGAGCAGAGCTTAACCTACAGGGTGAGTGTCCTACCATCACTGGTGCCTGATTTGTTACCACAGACAAATAGAAGCTGAGATGTTCATGCTTTTTACTTTTATTTATTAGGTTCTCAGGGAGGTGCCAGAAAAATTGTCTTTTGTTGTCCTTTTGAAACTTGTTTCTGCATAGTTGTTTCCCTTAGTGTCTGTGGGGCTGCTTTGCAGTCAAAGAATGCCACGCTCATGCCTACTGCTTTGGGTAGGAAAGTTGTAGATATTATCCTTTTGCAAGGAGGGGCTGGGGAGTGACCTGCCAGTCCCCTGCTCTCGCCTGGCTGAAGCTGAAGAGGCCTCAAGTAGCTATTACTGTGTAATACCGTAAGACTTGCTCTGGTTTGGGAAGGACAGCAAATTCTGAATTCAGGGCAGCTTTATTTAGCCTTTCCTGCCTGAGGAGCCTTCAAAGCAGCCCACACGGTGAAAGTCAGGTTTTTGCTTGCTTCCCTTCCTTCAGCTTCTCATTTAAAAGATGAGCTAAGGTGCTATGGTTGTCTACTTAAAGCAGGGCTGCTTAACAACGGTATCATGGGTTCTCACTGCCCTAATGAGCTTGTGACTGTTCCTTCTTAAAAGGCAGACAATCATATTTGTGTTTATCTGTTCATTAATTGTAGCCGTTCTCGAGCTGCTCTTCTTAGGTAGTACTTTACCTTTGTGCCACTGTGTTTCTGCTGCTCCAGTAACAATGGGATGTGCTGAACAGAGAAGAGAGTAGAGCGTTCTTCTTCAGATCATTACCAAAGCCACAAATTCATTTAAAGTTAGGCAATATACGTGGGGAAAATTTTTCCAGTGTGCTATATAGATTTTTATTTTGAAGAGCAGCCCTTTAAAACCTGCTCTGTTCTTGTGAATGCCATTTGACAGTCCCTGCCCTTATACATGAAGGCTTGTGAATTCACATTAAAATAAGATGTTATAAACATGATTGCGTTATTCATGAGAATGCGTCAGAATTTTTTTTTCTCATAAACTGGTCATCAGCTGTTTTTAATTAATAGAAAAGTGGCTTTGTTTGTGGATGATACAGTTGGGTCAAAAGTAGCTTCTCATCTGAAATGTTACAGAATGATAATTACCTCCCTTTGGTTAAGGGTTGCCTCAAAATAGGAATTACTTGTAATATGTATGACTTTTTCCAAAGACTGTGATGCTGAAATTTGGTAAATTCTCCACAGAAATATCAGATCTATGACTCTACCAAGAGCAGTGGTTTTGAAATTTTTCCTTGTCAATGAGTTTTACCTTCTGTATTAGGAAATTTTCAAGTTGATAACATGATGGAGTGAGTAATGCCTGAAGGACAACTGAAAAGAACAAAATAAATGCTTAAGGGACTCTTCACATGCATTATTCAACCTCTCGTATACACACTACTGTGACTGGACTATGTCAGTGTTACAGCGTGATGGAGAGGCAATGCATCTGAGACAATCTACTTTGCTTGTGATTGTTGCACCCTCAAACTCACGGGGGCAAGTGTTTCTGCTACACTATGTTAGAATCATAGAATCATAGAATAGTTTGGGTTGGAAGGGACCTCTAAAGGTCATCTAGTCCAACCCTTCTGCCGTGGGCAGGGACATCTTCAACTAGATCAAGTTGCTCAGAGCCCCGCCCAACCTGACCTTGAATGGTTCCAGGGATGGGGCATCCACCACCTCTCTGGGCAACCTGTGCCAGTGTTTCACCACCCTCAGTGTAAAAAATTTCTTCCTTCTATCTAGTCTAAATCTACCCCCCTTTAGATTAAAGCCATTCCCCCTTGTCCTGTCACAACAGGCCCTGCTAAAGAGTTTGCCACCATCTTTTTTATAAGCCCCCTTTAAGGACTGATAGGCTGCAAGAAGGTCTCCCCAGAGCCTTCTCTTCTCTAGGCTGAACAACCCCAACTCTCTCAGCCTTTCTTCACAGGAGAGGTGTTCCATCCCCCTGAGCATTTTCATGACCCTCCTCTGGACCCGCTCCAACAGGTCCATGTCTTTTGCTGAGGGCTCCAGAACTGGACACAGTACTCCCAGTACCCCCCAGGTGGGGTCTCACCAGAGCAGAGTAGAGGGGCAGAATCCCCTCCCTCAACCTGCTGGCCACGCTTCTTTTGATGCAGCCCAGGATATAATTGGCCTTCTGGGCTGCGAGTGCACCTTGCTGGCTCATGTCCACCAGTACCCCCAATTCCTTCTTGGCAGGGCTGCTCTCAATCCCTTCATCCCCCAGCCTGGATTGATACTGGGGGTTGCCCCAACCCAGGTGCAGGACCTTGCCCTTGGCCTTGTTAAACCTCATGAGGTTCACACAGGCCCACTTCTCGAGCTTGTCCAGGTCTCTCTGGATGGCATCCCATCCCTCTGGCGTGTTGACCGCACCACTCGGCTTGATGTCATCTGCAAACTTGCTGAGGGTGCACTCGATCCCACTGTCCATGTCATTGATGAAGATATTAAACAGTACCGGTCCCGATACAGACCCCTGTGGGACGCCACTTGTCACCAGTCTCCATCTGGACATTGAGCCATTGACCACTACCCTCTGGATGCGACCATCTAACCAATTCCTCACCCACCGGACAGTCCACCCATCAAATCCATACCTCTCCAGTTTAGAGAGAAGGATGTTGTGGGGAACCGTCTCAAAGGCCTTACAGAGGTCCAGAGAGATGACATCTGTAGCCCTTCCCGTGTCCACTGATGTAGTCACTCCATCATAGAAGGCCACTAGGTTAGTCAGGCAGGACTTGCCCTTGGTGAAGCCATGCTGGCTGTCTCGAATCACCTCCCTGTCCTCCACGGGCCTTAGCATAGCTTCCAGGAGGATCTGTTCCATGGTCTTCCCAGGCACAGAGGTGAGACTGACTGGCCTGTAGTTCCCCGGGTCTTCCTTTTTCCCCTTTTTAAAAATGGGGGTTATGTTTCCCCTTTCCCAGTCAGTGGGAACTTCACCGGACTGCCACGACTTCTCAAATACGATGGATAGTGGCTCAGCAACTTCATCTGCCAGTTCCTTCAGGACCTGCGGATGGATCTCATCAGGTCCCATGGACTTGTGCACCTTCAGGTGCCTTAGATGGTCTCAAACCTGATCTGCTCCCACAGTGGGTGGCTCTTCATTCTCCCAGTCCCCGCCTTTGCCTTCTGCAGCTTGGGTGGCGAGGCTCGAGCACTTGCCGGTGAAGACCGAGGCAAAAAAGTCACTGAGTACCTCCGCCTTCTCCATGTCCCACGTAACCAGGTTTCCCGTTTCGTTCCGGAGAGGGCCCACATTTTCCCTCATCTTCCTTTTATCCCCAACGTACCTATAGAATCTTTTCTTGTTGCCCTTGACATCCCTGGCCAGATTTAATTCTATCAGGGCTTTAGCTTTCCTAACCTGATCCCTGGCTGCTCACACAATTTCTCTGTATTCCTCCCAGGCTACCTGTCCTTGCTTCCACCCTCTGTAGGCTTCCTTTTTGTGTTTGAGTTTGTCCAGAGGCTCCTTGTTCATCCATGCAGGCCTCCTGGCGTTTTTGCCTGACTTCCTCTTTGTTGGGATGCATCGCTCCTGAGCTTGGAGGAGGTGATCCTTGGATATTACCCAGCCTGAATGTTATGCTCTTATACACAAGAGATGTCTCTTACTAAATGAATTCCTACGTACAGAAGAAGATAACTTCTGTTTTGTACATCTTCATGTAAAATATACAGATAGAAGAAAGAAAAAACGCTCCCTGTGAGCAAGGGCATTTGGAAACAAGAATCATTCCTGCAGCACAGGAGTTGTGCACAGGCATAAAACATGTTAAGTTTAAAAGACAATACAAATACAGAAAGGAAGTTTTCATTACACTGCACATTTAAAAGAATAAAAGTAGGCCTCACCCCTCTGTCACATATTCATCATTCCTTACAGTGCAGAATTCTAAAGTAGTTTCCACAAAGCTATTATTCCCCGTATTCCACCTCTAGTTTGGGGATCGTCATTGCCAACTCAGAATGAAAAATGATCTTGTATTTCCCAGAACTTAAACAAGAAAATTAAAGTATCCTCGTTAAGCATTGAGTTATTCAGTTGCTTTGAAAGGGTCTACCAGAGGGTATGTACAATAATATATAACGCAAAGTGATGTAGAATAACAGAAAAAAATTATAACTAGCTTTCAACCAATCAGCTAACTGTGGAGCTGGCCTGGGGGCCTTCAGCGCTTCCATGCTGCTTCCTTGCAACGCCTCGAGGAACAGATCTGTCACATCCACTCATCAACATTTATCTCAGTTACCATCTTAGTTTTTGTATCCTTTGTAAAGAATTAAAACTTCAGGGTCATTGGTCTGGAGAAGGCTGGTTTTGATCTTTGCACCTAGATCAGGCCTTCCAGCTTGCTTAGATCAAGGCTCTTCACCAGATTCCTTCTAGAGAGCCATGAGCAGTTTGAAAAGAGACTGCATACGCTTCCATCAGGTTAGCAATGAGATAACACAAGATGAAGACACTGAAAAAGCGACTCAGCCTCCCTTGGAGAGAGAAGTATTTGCTGAGGTTGTCTGGCAGTGGGGTACCAGATATGCCAAGCTCCGTATGAAGGGAGGAGTGAGCCCAGGCAGACGGATCTCAGGATGTCAGCAGGGACTGGATGCAGATGTACTGCCAGATGCTTCTTCTTATGCACTCCCTCCTCCAATGGCACAAACCCAAGAAAACTTATGAGAGGACTCCAGTGCAATCTTGCTCTTCAGGAGTAAGAGTCGAGATCATGAGAAGTATCTCTCATGCTAAGGATGATGAAAAGTTGGTCAATTCATTAACAACTCAGGATTATAGGACGTGCTAAAATAAACCTTCCTTAACCTAACAGCAGGGGTTCGTCTGTAACTGAACCTTCGTGAAAGTCTAGGCACATTACGGATAATAAAACAGTTTAATACTTGTAATGGGGAAATCTATGCAGCTGAATATGAGAGAAAAAAACATTTCAATGAGAAATGTTAATTCTGTTCCAGAGGAGCTACAAAGTCCCTAGCTCTGATGGGGTCTGAGGAAGGAGTCATGTACACTAATGATGTCTGCCTCCTTTCATCATGTGCTAGTAACAGGGTAACACATCTTTCCATCCAGCCAACAGGAATACTTTAATTAAGTAAAACAGGATTACAAAACACCAGGCTACCTAACTGCCCCAGTTTAGAGAGCTGCAGAAATAAAACTCTCAGTTCATTAAATTATAGCTTATATAGATACCCCACTATTACGTGCCTCACAGCCAAATATCAAAAACAGATCCACCAGCAACATGTTCCCGCGCTGTCAAGTTCTCCTGTGTCTCAGAAGTCTTGAGGAATACAGAGACTGTCACATGTGTGAGAGATTTTGTCTTATGTTGCTCCTCTCACAAGGTGTTCCTTGACCTTAGCATAGGCTGAGAGCTGAAGCTGGCAGGCTAATGAGGAGGAAAAAGAGGATATTCTCTAAAAACCTCTACTATATGCTAGTCTTAATCCTTTGGAGGCAGACATCACAGCCGTCCTTGGAGGTGAAACTGGGATAAAGTACTCCAGGAAAGACGCTGTTGTTCCTCTTTGGAAAGCACAGTGGAAAAAGCTTTGGGCCGTCTATGTCCCAGTGGAGGTATAATCAGTGATGTGGAAGGCTGAATAGATGGTCCTGAAAAGAGGACAGCAACCAGCAAGCGGAGCAACCAGCCCTTCTTCTAGAGCCTCAAATCCACAGCAGTGCCGTGGCCCAAAGGAGCAGCACTGCCTCTCCATCCAAAGCCCAAGCCTTCGGCAAGCTCACTCTGCCTGGGAGCTTGGGGAAAACAAACCTTGTGTGCCCCTTCAACAGCAACTACACAGGATGTCTCTCCAAGAATGAAAATTTGCTGACACAGGAGAAAAGAGCTTGAAAACCTCTGCATAATACTACCACCCACCAACACCCACTATTTGTGAATTATATCACTGGCTTTCATCCCTCTGAAAAACGAAGTTGATTTGACTAATACTGTAATGTTCTTAATGACTTGTTTTTTGGATATTTGGCAGCTGCATTTAAAAAAAAAAAAAAGCCCACACAGATAGTGGCTTGATTCACTGCAGCTGGCACAGATCGCCCTTGCTCACAGAGATGGGTGCAGTGCCTCTGGCAGGGCAGCTTGTGTTGGAGAAGGCAGGAGCCTGTTCAGGGTTATGCCCTTGCGATGCACTTCTCCCAGTGGTATTGCCTGCTCTGGGAGTCCTGAGTCGCTGCAGGGCCAGGGCAGCTGACGGTGCTCCTTGCTGCTGCATCAGCCCTCCGAGCAGTTTAAGTATTGACAGGGCTTATCTGTGCAGTAGACCCAAGCAAGCAATACCCTGGAGGCAAAACCAAGGCAGGAATGCATGTGGGAGGATGAGCAGAAGCCCCAGGGGACACAGAGCCTATACGCTAAGTTGTCAGGAGGATGGTGTCTAAATCCAACTCTCATCAGAAATGAAGGGAATTTAGAGGTTGGTTAGGTTTAGGGTTGATTCTCAGCTGGTCCTGAATGTACAGTGAACAATTGCCCACACCACAAGTGTCTGGAGAGCAGAAGGCAGTCTGGAGTTGCAGATGTGTGAAGCACATGTAGCAGCTTGCCTCCGAAGGGCTGCTACCCTCCAGGCTGTCTCTCCCTGTCCACAATGGGACCACAGGTGACTTTTGCAACAACCTGTCTGGTAACAGACTTCACGCCATGGCAATATTAAATTTACTTCTGGGTGTGCTCGGGTTTGTGGGCCCGTGATCTCTGAAGGGCTGTCCCCAGCTGCTGCAAGGACAGCCCATGTTTATTGCCTGAATGAAGGGTGAATATGCATGACTATTGCATTGCGAAAGACTCTGTGGGCACATTCAAAGTAATTCAACTTTTGGTGTAAAGGTTCTAAATTTGCTCTGGCATAATTATATCCTTTTTGTTTATGACTTGTGACTTGTTTTTTTCTGATGTTTTTCATACAGCTGTATCTCTAACCACCACTAAGATTTTAGCAGAACTTTAGGAGACTGTATCACTTTCTATCTCCCACACACGTGTGTTTTCTTGGGCTGCATTAAATACGATGTTTTGCGCTCACTATATTTTGCAGGAAGCCGGTATGGCAGAGTTGCAACGTCTGAATAGTTCTGAATTGAAAATATAGGGAAAAGAATAAACCTAGACCCTCATTTCCAAAAAATAAATTGAATAGTTGTATACATTATTCAGTCATGGATTAAAATACTTATTTCTAATTATTAAATCATTAATAATTTAAATACTTTAAAATATTTTAATTAAATCCACCACGCTGAATAATACTAAATTCATTAAGATAAAAGCGATAGGTTGGGATGAATATAGGCATCTTAAAAAGCGGTTCACTTCGCTCACTGTGTGGTGCTGGCAGACTTCATCCCAAGACTTGGTCAGAACACGTTTCACAGCCATGGGGAAGCTGCCGTGCTGGTCCGTCACCAGCAGGTTTTTCCTTCCTCCAGCATGGTGTTGGGATAGCTGTACAGCTTCAGATTTTGCCGTTAGGATGAGGCAAATCTCAAAAACCTAATAATTACTAAAGACCCTGTAGAACTTTTCTCCAAAGCTAAGGGGTTTTAGCTGTGGTTTTCCTACAAACCTCAACTCAAATAATTTCCCTTTCATTATGACCTAGTTATAGTACTTCTCCCTTCTCCTGATCCTAATCCATCACACAGCATGATATTATCCGTGTTTAAGCAGATGTGATTCACTCCAGAGGTGGCTGCATTTCAGTTACTGGATAAAGTGGTCCCACCGCATCGTTTTGCAAAGTTTGTAGAATGATTTGTGAGGAAACATTCTCTGTAAATGTAAATTATTTTGCTATTATCATTATTATTATTATCATCATCGTCGTCGTCAGCTACTAGGAGTGAATAATAAGAATTTATTTATCCACATTTGGAGTAGAAAGAAGCACACAGAGGAATACAGGAAAGGTATTTGTCTACCTATTGCTTAATGTGAATGGACTCATAGTTTATTATCAGCATTGTATTTTTTGCCTTGGCTCAGCTAGCACTAAATGCAATGAAAACAGTTTGGAGGTATTTGTCTGAATTCAGTAAACAAATTGTTTTAAACAGTTTTGAACATGAATTTCAAATTACAGCTTCATTTTCCTGGCAGGCTTTATTATTCAGTTGTAGGACATCATTACACTGACTGTGTGAAGCACTCAGAGAAATGGTTTACAGGTGCGTCTCACCAGTTGCTCATTGTGACAAGATTCATACCATTAAAAGAACGGCTGTAAAATGCTCTACATGGAAATCCACTACTTGATTATCTAAACATGGTGCATACAACTAATTCCTAATAAAATCCGTATCGGTCTTTGTTAACGTAGCCTGTTCTCCAACAGTGGGGAAAAAAATCTGTCCCTTGTACCTCTGAAACATGCTGGCTGATGGCAGAAAAATATTTGGAAGTTCCCAAACACAAACCCCAGGGTTTAAGAGGATTCAAGACCAATGAAGGTTTTACCCATTGCAACACTCTAGCATTGCAGTATGCGATTTCTCAGTCCCTGATCCTTGGTTGGGTACCCAGGGTTCATGAACAGCACATGCGGGTACACAAGGATGGAGTATGCTGCCTCAATTGATCAGAGAACACAGAGATGTGGATGCCAGGAGCCCATCTGAAATCCCATGCCCTTCCCACTTTTGAATGGCTTTTTAACAGACTTTTGAATTTCTGTGCCATCATGAAGACTTGTCCCTTTCCCCACCATCTGAATGCTCTTTTGATGGTAGGTGCTTAAACCATCTCTGTCAAAAGTGAAGCGTCCGTCACATCTCTAAATCACAGTCCTGACGGAAATTACCACTCCTTTTCTGTGAGAAGGGATGAGAAAATCTCACACTGACTTCCAAGGAGATGAAGCCTCCTGACTAGAGCGTATCACAGGAGGAATGAGCTCTGACTGGGCAGTCAGGCATTGAACTGTATCTCTCATATCCCATTCAAATACTGCAGTAGCTTAGAAAAGAGGAGGACTCCAGCGACCATATTTCAGAAGAAATTGATAGCTGCCATTGTATTTTATGTAAGATCCAATTTCAGAGCTGTTCGGTAGGAATTTTCAGAGTGCTCAAACCAGCCCTGGGGGAAGATAAACAGAGGAACATATTTTTTGGGTCCCAACTAAGCTGGTGCCTGAACTGCATGTTAGGCAACTTGAGCTTTTTAAGACTGAAGAGCTCTTGGGTATCACCAGAATTCAATATGTCTGGGGATTTTTTGTACTAGCAGCTGAAGTCAGGGAGAGTTTGGAAACTTCCTGGAGTAGACAGCAGAATCTTTGGTTTGGATGTAAGCACATAAACTCCACCTCTGCCAGGTTTTGAGCACCTAAATCCTTTTCTGAGTACAAAGATGTGACATATATGGCCACCCTTCAATCTGAACTCCGAGTGGCTTTTTCATTCTTACTGCACAACTCAGGAAACTTTTATACATTAATTTATGCTCAATGTATATTGAACAGCACTTTTTATCCTGAGTTTTCCTCCCACCATTTCTTGCTAAACTAGCATGCAGTGGGCATGAAAACATGAGGGGTTTCTATAACAACACTGAGAAATAATAAATACTACAAAGCAACTCTGCAATCTCCAAATAATGTAAATTTTTTTTCATTTAATTACTATCCGCATTTCTGTCCAGCTTCAGAATAATACAGCTGCAAAAGTAATTAATTAATATAGGAATGCAGTTTAATAACAGCACAAGGGTTCTGTGTTCACCCGTTGGTTATGGGCACTAGCTAGCTTGCTGATAACAGGTTATTGCCATTGTTGTCACCTCATTAGAAAATTAGCATTTAATTAACTTAGGAAGATATGGAACAATTTTGATATGGGAAATATTTGTACACATTGTCTATTGGAATTAAAAGCTCCCATCCAGTAAAAAGCACAGCAGCCTCTACAGCTGGTGGCTGTTGGCCCACAGAAATGAAACAGACTCGCCAGTCTGTGCAGCTGCAGTCGCTGCCTTTGATTTGGAGGGGAAAGGGAAGCTGTGAGACGCACTCGTATCTGAGTCATCAGATGAAAGGAGTGACCCAGCAGTGGTGTCAGCACTTGCCCTGCAGGCACTGTAGCAAGTCCCCAAATGTCTTAATGCATGGCCAGCACCAGCCTATGAACTGTCAAGTAAAAATTTTGAAGGAAAGATGGCCCTGCTTCAACCTGGGCCTGATGCAGCCTCTCCTGAAGTCAGTGGGAGTCTTTCCACTGACGTCAGTGGGCTTTGGACAGCCCCGCTGGGGTTTCCTGGCCCGAGAGCCCTGGTGCTGCTGTGAGCCAGATGCAGGGAGAGGCAGGTGAAGCTGCACAAAGGTTAACCACCGCCAGTCTGGAGGGGCAGAGGGTGGGGAGGAGAACGGGACAGCAAGAAAGGGAAGAGGCTGCTGAAAGGTAACTGGATTTTCTTGCTGTTGCTTTCTTGTGTTGACAGTGGCTGAATGGTCTGAGGTTTGATTTAGGTGCTTTTGTGGATTTAAAGATCTTCTTTAAACTGCAATGTTGAAAAACAGCCTTAAATCTCCTGCTAGCAAACACAAAAGAGAAAAAAATCTCTGGCTCCTAGGGTGATTTGTTATTCTGACCGGATACTTTTATTTAGGTTGATGCAAAACCAGAGGAACAGTCAGACGATGTTGAGCCTCGCTCCTGTGGGGTGAGGAATTCACACCTACGTGTGCCAGCACCGCCGTGCGCATCCGTGGGGGATTCCTCCGAGCAGGGGTAAATGGTTGTATCACCTCTGTCATCCCTCGGGCTCGGGAGCAGATACTGCAAACCCTCTGCACATGTTTAATGTTGCACATGCAAAGCCGTGGAGTCGTGCCAGCATCCCACAAGTTTCTCCCACTGATGTCCCCGCAGCTGCAGCTGTGGCAGCAGGATCTGTCCTAACCCCAGGCTGAACCAGCCCTCTGCAGCAGCCAGCCTGCCTCGGCTGCACTCGCAGCCCTGCTCCGGCGTCTCCAGGTACTTCTGAGAGAGATGTCACTGCCCTTGCCAGCAAAAACAGAGCTCCCAGCAATTCACTTGCCCTTCCCCAGCCCCGCCGAGCAGTTTACCACCTGCCAGGAGCACTGCAGCAGGACATTAGGATCTCACTGAACAGGGTGGGTGGGCTGTATTGTGTAAGGCTGTCTCCCTTGGGGGGCTCTCACTCCTGTCAGTGTGATGGGCTGACAGGTAGGGACCGACAGCACCCATCAATCACACCTTTAACAGCCTGAAATGCTGCCATTTCTCTTGCGGAGAGCAGCAGCCAAGGCGACAGGCTGCATGGGGCTGTCAATGAGGCAAATGTCCTAGGTGACAGAGCTGCTCCTGAGGGGATCTCCCACAGTCGTTCGTGTTTATCCTGGGCAACTGCCCCCTATTCTTCCTCCTGGCGTGAGGTGAACAAATATCAGAGCTGGAGGGATTAAGAATAATTGTGTTGTGATCGGCACAGATGCTTTTTAAGGCAGACACTGAAGTGCGTGACGCTGCTGTACGCTGTGTGTCAGGGCATGAGGCATTCGGATAAAATGCAGTGGTATTCCTTCAGCAAAGGACAGCCAGACCCAGTACCACAGGGACGAGGTGTGTATGGCTGCATTACATGCCTTTAATTGGCGGCAGCAATTAAAGGCTGTTTGTGTGTTTGAAGCAAGCAGTGGAGATGAACATAAGCACCGAGGCTTCACCATTCCTTGAGATGGAAATGATCCTGGCCTTGAGAACTGCAGCATCATTTTATCACCCAAAAATCATCCGGTGTGTTCAGAGTAAGATCAGTGCTGAAGGTCAAAGGTGGAAATAATGTAGCTCAAAGTCCTTTCAGTGCCCAGCAGCAATGGTTAAATACCTGAAGGGAGAGACAAATAAATGAGGAAGCAAAGCAAAAAGCAGCAAACAAAATGTCTCATTAAAATCTCACTCTGTGTCAGTCTTATGTTTTTCCACAGCTGGTTCAGAAGAACTGGCTGCTTCTAGCTCCCAAATAATCCCACAAGCCTGTTGTAAGGAGCACAGGTTGGGCCCTCATTGACAAGTGACTGTTGTTGTGTGTGTGGCTCCATAGGAAGACATAAGGACAGATCTTGGCTGGAAAGCTGCCTGGCGGAAAAAAAACCTGGGGGTGTTGGTTGACAGCCGGCTGAACATGAGTCGGCAGTGTGCCCAGGTGGCCAAGAAGGCCAATGGCATCCTGGCCTGTATCAGAAATAGTGTGGCCAGCAGGAGGAGGGAAGTGATCGTGCCCCTGTACTCGGCCCTGGTGAGGCCGCACCTCGAATACTGTCTTCAGTTTTGGGCCCCTCACTACAAGATGGACGTTGAGGTGTTAGAGCGTGTCCAGAGAAGGGCAACGAAGCTGGTGAAGGGTCTGGAGAACAAGTCTTCTGAGGAGCGGCTGAGGGAACTGGGACTGTTTAGCCTGGAGAGAAGGAGGCTCAGGGGAGACCTCATTGCTCTCTACAATGATGAGGTGGGTGAGGTCTCCTTTGAAGGAGAGGTTGTAGTGAGGTGGGTGTGGGTCTCTTCTCCCAAGTAACTAGTGATAGGACGAGAGGAAATGGCCTCAAGTTGCGCCAGGGGAGGTTTAGATTGGACGTGAGGAAAAATTTCTTTACTGAAAGAGTGGTTAAACATTGGACCAGGCTGCCCAGGGAAGTGGTTGAGTCCCCATCCCTGGAGGTATTTAAAAGTCGTGTAGATGAGGCACTTAGGGACATGGTTTAGTGGGCATGGTGGTGTTGGGTTGATGGTTGGACTCGATTGATCTTAGAGATCTTTTCCAACCTTAATGATTCTATCATTCTTCTATGATTCTATCTCTCTCTGGAGGGGCCTGATGAGCCGTTGTATAATGCAGACTGACTTAGGCCAGGGCCTTCAGAAGAAAACGCCACATAGTCATACAGTTTTACATTGGCCTTTCCATTTACATTTTCCTATGTTTACACATTGCTCTCACAGCCAATAATTTATCTTTGGTGAGATTCAGACCACCTACTTTGGTGCTAAAATCCAAGAATATGATTTAAAAACCTACAGGCCATAGCAGCTTAACCCTAGAAGCACCTACATCCATTTTAGACCCCAGAGCTCCTCGGAGCAAACACCTCCTGTTCTCAGGAACATTTGGGTGTTTAAAGGAGCAAGAATCGGAACATGGAGCCATCACCTTGTGCTTGTGCACGGCAGCCAAAAGGCAACCAAAGCACGGTTGGGCTCTCTGACCCGTGAGCCTGTGTCGGCTCGGGGCCCAACATCAGCGGCAGGGTCATTGCGTCCCTGCTCCGTATACTTTACTGCCCACAGGTTATCCCACTTTCTGGATGAGACTTGTGGGCCACATCTGTACTAGCAAATCACACCAGGCCAGAACACAGTTGTGTCTCCCACAGGACCTTTTCCTTGGCAGGTTTTTCCCCAGCAAGATTTGGGCCTGAGCCCACCTGCTATGGCCAGTCAAGGTCTGGTCAAGATCTGGGATATCATGTCCATGCCTGCCTATCCTTTACATAACAGCCACTTCTGCTGTCTCTGGGCACAGATGTGCAGTAGTTGAATCCTTACAGCCTTACAGTCCCTGCTCTCAGAAAATGTAAGGACAGTTACACTGTGGAACGCTGATGAAATTTCAGATAGCGCTAAGTTCTGCCCCCTCCATGCTACCTACATTCTGGCATTTCACTAATTTGAATTGCTGATCTATTTAAAATGTAAATTGCTGATCTATTTAAAAGGCTACAGCAGGAGCACAGTTTACTTGGAGATCCAGCTGGGATGGAGGGTCAACATTCAAGTTCAGTGTTTTCTTTCTAAATAACTTGGCTGCTAGAACAACACCTCAAGGATTTGAATTTAGTAGATCAAATTTTCTTCTCAGTACATCCCCACTGACACCACTTAGGTCAATGGACCAGCTTGTGATCTCAGTTAAATCAGCATGTATTGGGAGTAACATTACAGAGACTAGTGGAACTATTCCAGATTTATATTGGTGCTAATGAGACCAAAATCTGGTCCAATGTACTTGCAGAGATAGAGCTGAGAGCAAAGCATTCATCCCATTCCTCAAGTAAAATATACCACTCTGCAGACTTTTTAAAATCTTTGTACACAAGTCTGTGTATAACAATAAGAATGAACACTAAAAGGATAACAGATTAAAATTTATTCACTAACCTATACCAAAAGTAGTAAAACCTGGGAGTGTTCCTGAGTAGATGCAAAAAAATATTGGTCATATCAGATAAGCTACATGAATGCTCAAGTTATGAGTTAGCAATTATTTTTAAAATGTTCTAGTTTAACACAATATTTTGAGATGAGAAGAATAATTCAAGGTTCCAGCCTTGCAAAGACTAGAGTACACTACCCTTGTTAGTGGTACCAACATCACATTTACTTAAGTTTTTATAATCACCCATATGATTCTTTGTACTTCTATTCCCAAATACCTGCCAATTCCTTTTTTTTTATTCTTTCCACCTTAGCTTCTTGGTGATTTGTCAGCTTTTTCAGAGGACATTTCAGAAAGCAAACTTTTTTTTCATTATATGCATGAAGAACAGTATGAAAATTTTATAGTTGATATAAGAATGATTACCAAAATCAGAAGAGAATTATTCACGTTCTTCTTGAATGCTTATTACAATAGAAGAGACTTCCCCCTTTTTAGCTCATTGGAAACATCTGAATTCTACCTGTCTGGATGATGAAAAGTGGTAACTAGCATTCTGATAACCAAGCTCCCAGTGTTAATACAAGTGAGATGCAGTTGTAGAAACCAATGGGCCATCAAAAATAGAAGTATGAACTGCAGAACAACCAGAACAGGTCCAGCTCCTCTAGCATTAGCAAAACCTGTAGTTCAAAAGGCCCTACCCATTGGGACAGGGTAGCAGAAACATCTATGAATTGCCTTCCACCAAGTTGGTTCCTTTTTCCAGGTGTGCAGAATGCTGGTCTGGAAGTGTGGGAGCCAAAAAAAAAGGAAAGATTTTTCATAAAATGAAAAACAGAGGAAGAGAGATACCAAACATATATATCTAAGCTGTCCTGTCCCTTTCCTTTCAAATTAGATGAGAATATGGAAAGGGGGAAAAAAAAAGAAAAAAAAAGGGACAGTAGGGCAGGGGAATAGGGGAAAGCTAAAGAAAGGTTTTAATCCCTCAGGGATCCCTCTGAAGGAGGATGTTTCCTGTCTTCCTGCTCTGGGAGTCCTATTTCTAGGGTTTTGCTTTTTTTTCCTCCTTCTTGCTTTCTTTTGCAGTTATATCTATATGGACTGGGATTCAGTATAGAAGAATGTGTATATACATGCTTTATGGGAATGCTTTATGGTTTAGCTTTATGGGAATCAGTGGAGCTGTGCTGTTTTACATGACAAGAGGATCACACCTTCCGACCTGGTATTTAAACTGAAATAGCATAATTTGTACAGGGTTTGTATGTCTGTTTTAGTCAGTTTTTGATATGGACAAGGGGCAAAAAACACACACAGATCTTTATTATCATCGCTAATAAGAATCTGAGCTCCAAACTTGATAGTATGTGACTGTGCATAAAATTAACTACATGTGTCTGTTAGCAGATCTGGCTGAAGTTGTGTGTGATTTTGTTCTGCATGCATATTTGTTTTCAGTCATATTTACAGGGGTGCCTCCATCCTGATGCTTCAGTTAACTGTTACTTTGAGGAAATAAACAGAGGTGAAGGTCCAGTCACCTTCAGCTGTTGGAAGCTAATAAGGTGTTAATGAAACATTGGCAAATAGCAGCAGTTTAGCACTCGGTTGACACTTGATTTTTAAAAGAGACAGAGTGTAAATAAGCTGTGTTTGCAGTGA
Organism: Aptenodytes patagonicus; assembly: GCF_965638725.1. Classification (NCBI taxonomy): domain Eukaryota; kingdom Metazoa; phylum Chordata; class Aves; order Sphenisciformes; family Spheniscidae; genus Aptenodytes; species Aptenodytes patagonicus. The sequence goes on from NC_134950.1 coordinate 27,452,932, forward strand.
AAATTAAAAAAGTGGGAGGTGGGGGAACAAATAACACTCTCACAGCTTACTGGTTTTAAGCAGGAAACACTTGATAGACCACATCAGGGAGACTAACTCGCATGCCACAGTCACTGGCTGTCAAACAAGACAGGATGGCAAAGGGATCTGTTTTCATACATGCCTTTTTAAGACACTCTTAGAATCATGGAATCATAGAATCATTTAGGCTGGAAAGGACCTTTAAGATCATCGAGTCCAACCATTAACCTAGCACTCCCAAGTCCACCACTAAACCATGTCCCTAAGCACCACGTCTACACGTCTTTTAAATACCTCCCGAGGATGGTGACTCAACCACTTCCCTAGACAGCCTGTTCCAATGCTTGACAACCCTTTCAGTGAAGAAATTTTTCCTAACATCCAATCTAAACCTCCCCTTGCACAGCTTGAGGCCATTCCCACTTGTCCTATCACTTGTTACTTGGGAGAAGAGACCAACACCCACCTCACTACAACCTCCTTTCAAGTAGTTGTAGAGAGCGATAAGGTCTCCCCTCAGCCTCCTTTTCTCCAGGCTAAACAGTCCCAGTTCCCTCATAAGACTTGTTCTCCAGACCCTTCACCAGCTTCGTTGCCCTTCTCTGGACACGCTCTAACACCTCGACGTCCTTCTTGTAGTGAGGGGCCCAGAACTGAACACAGTATTCGAGATGCGGCCTCACCAGTGCCGAGTACAGGGGCACGATCACTTCCCTACTCCTGCTGGCCACACTATTTCTGATACAGGCCAGGATGCCATTGGCCTTCTTGGCCGCCTGGGCACACTGCCGGCTCATGTTCAGCCGGCTGTCGACCAGCACCCCCAGGTCCTTTTCCGCCAGGCAGCTTTCCAGCCACTCTTCCCCAAGCCTGTAGCGCTGCATGGGGTTGTTGTGGCCGAAGTGCAGGACCCGGCACTTGGCCGTGTTGAACCTCATGCAGTTGGCCTCGGCCCATCGATCCAGCCTGTCCAGGTCCCTCTGTAGAGCCTTCCTACCTTCAAGCAGATCAACACTCCCGCCCAACTTGGTGTCTGCAAACTTACTGAGGGTGCACTCGATCCCCTCATCCAGATCATTGATAAAGATACTAAACAGAACTGGACCCAAAACTGAGCCCTGGGGAACACCACTTGTGACCGGCCGCCAACTGGATTTAACTCCATTCATCACAACTCTCTGGGCCTGGCCGTCCAGCCAGTTTTTTTACCCGGTGAAGAGTACACCCATCCAAGCCATGAGCAGCCGGTTTCTCCAGGAGAATGCTGTGGGAAATGGTGTCAAAGGCTTTACTAAAGTCTAGGTAAACAACATCCAAGGCCTTTCCCTTATCCACTAAGTGGGTCACCTTGTCATAGAAGGAGATCATGTTAGTCAAGCAGGACCTGCCTTTCATAAACCCATGCTGACTGCGCCTGATCCCCTGGTTGTCCTGTGCATGCCGTGTGATGGCACTGAAGATGATCTACTCCATAACCTTCCCCAGCACCACGTTCAGCCTGACACACCTGTAGTTCCCTGGATCCCCCTTCCGGCCCTTCTTATAGATGGGTGTCACATTTGTAGATGGGTGTTCTAATATAAGGCCAACCAATGCACATAACCAGTGTAAGAGGGCACTTGGCACCCCTGCCTCTGACCCCTGGAAGTGTTCTGTGGGAACATCTGGCCCATTTCAGACCACAAATCTATCAACCCTTGTGGTTGTTCGTGAGGGATGTGCAGTCCCTTTCTGCAGGGCACCTAAAGCTGTCAAGGAGCATGAGCTCTGTTGTTCCTGCTGCTTTAAGGACAACAAACTACACCTTGAGAAATGGTATCACTCTGAAGATCTATTAACTTCTGTGTCCTGTAGCAGGGCTGTGGAAGTGATCTCTGGGATGCAGGGAGCAAGTAATTTAGGCTTGATATGTATCAGGCAGCTCTACATAACGTAGTACAGCATCATCCTGAGTGAATCTTTCCTTTTTTCACCACTCAGTGTAGAAGTGGGCCAAGCTATACCTGGTATCCTGTTTCTAGCTCTGAAGGAAGAGGAGGATGGTGGTGGAGCAGGAGCTTCCTTGGCGAGGGAGTGGAATTAAACAAAGGTAGTAGAATTAAACAAAGTGCTAGCAGGCTAGCACTTCAGAGAGATCTGTGAAGAGCATTAGCAGCTTTGTTTCAGAGTGGCTTCTTGAAATAGGGAGCATTGGCATCGACACCTAGAATAGATCTAGGCTCAATAGGAAGGTGCACATTCGTAACTGATGCATTGAGGATTTTCTGTTTATGCAATACATCCAGAAAGATTCCTTGATAAAATGTTCTACAACAGAAAAGCTAATGCCAAGGCAATTAAAAAAGGAGATACCCTGGGGACATCACTTTTTCTGCATAGTTACAAAGACATTGTTTGTTTTGCAGGTGAGTAATGTGTGAGTGATGTTTCCTTGCCAGGTTGGAGAGACTGGTGGGTTCCAGCAGATTATCAGCCATGTCTGAAATTACTTTAGCAGTGTGGAGTTGTTATAGTTAGTAACCTGGGTTACTTGATTTATTTTTTCCCCTGCTCTCATGTGTCACATTCATTCACAGCAGCCCTTACTATAGTGTACCTTACCAGCATAAGGCAGCTCCTTTGGCACACATACTGTATAATACTCTCTTACAGTACATTACAATTGCAAATTAGAGTTAGCTTTAATTTAAAATGTAAAAATTTCATTTTTCTGAGGTAAGGATTGTCAGAGGAATAAACCTGTGAGTGTAATAAAGCCATGGGTATTAGCAATTCTGAAGTGTTGAATAAATGAAAGACACAAAGCCTATATTTTTGTGTAGGGTAAATAATGCCACACATAAATATTGAAGTATTGAACATAAAACACTCTATACAAAAATATAGACTTTGTTTGCTTGATTCTCCCTGATGTGTTAGAAAAGTTTTAACCCAAGGGGGACTATAAGTGCAGTCTTTAAAATGAATTTAAGTGTTGTATGTTGTCTATAAATTTCTCTATTGAATTACTGTCTTATTGTTGGTTTGAGGCAATATATTGTTTTGTTTATGAAGACTACAGCATAGTGGGTATCTTTTTGGTATCAACGCACTGTGAGATAAACATCTTGCAATACGTTTGAAAGAATCTGCAAATTCACACTTCCCAAATGAAACAGAATCCCACATTCTTGAATGTGCTTCCCAGTAGCTGGAGTTTGGCCCCAATCAGAGTCGGGATGTTGTGGAGGGCACAGGGGGTGTCCCAAGTTGACTGAGACGCAGCTTGGGTACCTGTCCACTCACACACGGGGGACCTGGGGTCAGGATTTCCCCTGGTCAGGCTGGCAAAGAACATTGAGAGCCCTTTTTCCGCCTTTGCAGTATATAGTCCATTTCCTAGGATAATCCATTTTTTCACTAGCTGCTATTACGAGAACATAAGACACCAGGAGGTGCACTTTGACCTCTCCTGTTCTCTTCTGTCATACACAGAGTATTTGAAGCTTTTGGCCTTTTGTACTAAAGGTCCAGTTTTGTTGTAGGATGTCAAGGCTCCTTTTGTAAGGGGCACAGAGCATAATTCCTATGAAGCTTTTGTCACAACAATGTATTTGTTTTAATGACAACTAAGCCACCTTTAGCAAAAGCAATTGACCCTTGGTGATGGACTGACTTTCTTGCCATCAAAGCATGGAACATTTGTTTTGACATTAATGCAATAATACCAGTACTGCTGTTTTCTCTATGTATTGTGCTCTGACTATGTAGCCAAAATTTGTGAATGCAGAAAATGCATGTTCAGTAGTTAGAATATAGAAATGTGAGTGACAAAACTTTTGCAAATAGAATTTTCATCCTTTTTCTCCTTGTTTAACATTTAAAATAAAGAATACAAAGTCTGTTTTCTTCAGATCCAGGGCAGTGCAGCAGAAGATTGTGTAACCACTTATAAAAGGAGTCATTTGAGGCTATGAAACAAGAGGGAGAAGATGAAGCAAAACCACTATCATTTATGGTGTAGCAGAAAGTAAAGAGGGGACTGAGATGAATAGAAAGAATGAAGAAAAAAGCACTAATATTTCTAGACAGAAATTATTTCTTCTGGGATATTTTAAAGGAAAACCAAAAAGTAATAGGAGTTTAACACCTGAGGAAGATCTGCTTTATGATTGTGCTGTGAGTTACTCTTTGCTTACAAAGGTTGAAAATCTGAAAATGACCAATTTGGATTATTCAGGATCTAAAAAATTATGGCACAGAGTTCTGCATGGCTGTAGAACTTGGGGAAGATTATTCCATATATAGCTTCTCCTCAACCCATGAAGACAATATTTTCCTAGGCTGGGCTACAAGTTCAGGGCAGGATTCAGTTTGAGATTAAGACATGCACATTTGAGTGCCTAAATGCAAGTGTCTTAATCTAAAACAAGTCTAAACAGTCTGACACTCCATGGCTATTCCAGACTAATGCTTAATTTCCATTTATGTTGCCTGAACAGGAACAGTCACCTTCTGAGGAACTGCCATCCCAGCCTGTGGTCAGGACTGCAAGCTAAGTGGGATAAACCTCCTGGATATGCTCAGGTGACTAATTTGGATTAGACACCTAAGTAAATTTCATTAAGATGACTTCTACCTCTAGAATTTAAACTTCACTTTTCAGCTATTCCATATTCCTGTCAGTCCTTGGGGAGCATCTTTGAAAAACAGGTTGTCCTCTGTTGGCATACATGTTCTTCATGTCACAAGGGCACTGGTGGTTTACAGAAGCGTTTGATGGACAGGATGGCACACTGTCCTGGGGACAGTTTTCAGCCTGTGAACAACAGTGTGCTGGACATGCCAGAATTTCAGCTTCTGGTCTGGGCAGCTCTGGAGGAACTTATGGCCTCATCTTGCTGAACTGCCACCAATTGGTTTGCAGTGTGCAATGGAGAGTGGTTGTTTCCCATGCTCTGAGAGGGACATTTTTTGGAACAGTATCTAGATTGCATTGCTTATTTTGCTGCCCTTCTACATTCTTTGCAGAAGTAGCTTTTGAGGACTCTTGGGGTGGGGTGTTTGTACATCAGGGTCCCTGTTAGCTGTGGCATGTGGATGGCAAATATAGCTTGCATTCAGGTTGCAAAGAGCCAAGTTGATTATAGGCTACTAGCCTCTTTGGGTAGCTTGTTTTGGGCTTATAAATGTCTTGCACAGGCATAAATCCTCATCACAAATGAGGAGAGGAAGGCAGGCAGATCTGGACAAATGGGCCAAGTTCCTAAACTGGCAGTGAAGCAAAGGATGATTTCTCTCACTGTGGCCAGTTTGAAGTTTACACAGGCGACTTTCTGATGGATAACTGTTAGGGTGCTCTGATCCCAAGCAGCTGGACCACTAAAGTTGGAAGCTCTGTTTAACTGCATTCTCCATGTCCAGATAAATAGTCATTCTGTTATGAAGCAACAACCATGACCGCGCACAAAGGGTCGAGTCCTTTTTAATTAGGTGCTCCCATGATGATTATTTTCCTGGCATACAAAAAAGGAAAATTAACCTATGCGTAGTTTGCCTCCAAGCACTCTTCAGGGGTTTCGTTTAATTTGTCAGTGATACAGAAAGAGGAGTAATTTCTTAGTAGATATTTATCTGGAAGGAAGAAGGTGGTAAATAGTTACTCAGGCCTGTGAAGTGCAGGTGTTCATTAAGTGTACCCTGACATAAATCTCTTCTTTTTTTCTTTTGTCTCTTCTGTTTGTTTGCTCTCTCTTGTTTTATTCAGGAGCAGCCGAGTGTTACCCAGCAGGGATATCCACCTGTGGTCACCGGGGTAGATATGTCATAAATGTTCCTGGAAGCTCATTAAAACAAATCCAACTCCCAAGCAACTTTTGTTTGCTTTTGAGCATTCTCTTCAGAAACTCTGCAGCCAACATTTTATTACATCAAGATATGACTTTTTTTTCATGGACTTGTCTTTTATATCACTTTAAAAAGAACTGGTTATGTTCTTTTTTAGAAGTGACAGTTAGGATTTCATCTATAATTACAGCAAGCTCATACTTCCTTAATAGGTTGCAACTAGAGTCTTAAAAAAACCCCAACAACCCACAACCAAAACCCAAAACTTCAGAAAACTTGAAACTTTTCTCTTCAGTTTGCATTACTAACTTATTGGTTGTTTGAAATACTGGCCATATAAAACACCTCTTTTACTCTTTCACTTTTTTCTCAGGCTGACTGTCTGGTTGTGTTTTTCTGGGACAAATTTTTTTACACTTATACCTCTTAAATCATTTAGAAAAGTTACAGCAAAAACATGTTCAAGTCAAAAAGGCCTTGAATATGGAGTCATATTCCAAAATAGTTGCACTTTGCATTTTTCTGACCTGTTTCTCGGAGTTGGTTTCACAGCTTCCTCCACTTCAAATATTTTACCTCCAAATTTCAAAAGCCTTCATTATGGTCACAACCGTTTACAGGGAGCTTTAGCACACAGAAGTGCAGCTATCTCGGTGGTTTCTGAGTTGAAAGCAGTTATTAACATGGCAATGACTTTACCTGTTTTCTTCTTTGAAGGTTAGAATCAAGGCACTGACCTCATGCAGTTAGACTGGGCATTAGATATAAGTTTGGAGCATACAAAAATCCCAGCCTTATATTGTCTTTCTCTTGGTTAAAACTATAATTCCTGTATCTCTGTGCAATTAGAAGTATAGTTTAGGATTACTGGTAGATGCATGAAGACTTACCAAAAAGGATTTGATTTGTTAAAAACCAAAGGTATTATGTAATAAAAATTGTTTTCCTGCTTTATTAAGATTGTTGTCATGCACAACACAGTAATAAAATCCAAACGATTCAAACTGAAAGCTCAAAGTGTTTCTTTGCCACATTCAAGTTTGCAGAAAGGTGTTATTCAGGGATTGAATGCTATTAATTTTAAAGCTTTTTGGCATTTGTTCAGAAGAGAATAATGATGATTTTGTTTAAATCTAGATGGTTGTGTCTATATTTCACTGGAAAATAATACCAAAGAGAAGAATAGAGGCAGTAGACATTAAAACTCAGGGCACAGTTGTGACCAACTGAGAGAAATTGCTCAAGGTAGCTCTCAAAGGTAAGCAAAGAAGACCACGAAGACCTAGAGGATGGCAGCAGTCAAGGTATGGGCATGACAGACTTTATCAAACACAGCTTGGAGATAGGATTCTGCAAGGCCTGGAGCCCCAGTGAGGTCTAGTGGTGGACATTGCCTTTCCAGCTGGAGAACCCTAGGCAATGATGTCAAATGAAAATCAGCTGCTGTTGCAGATGTATAGTCTGAAGCGTTCTGTATTCAAGCCATGACATAGGATGCAACACGTAGTGCAGATCTGGCAGTGTGACCAGTCCATACCATAAATTAGTCTTTGTCTGTGTTATGTCATTGCTCTTTTCTTCTTATAATAGGCAACTTCCCTAGCCATGCTTAATTCATAATGGAAAGTTTGGTCAGCAAACAGATATTGGAAAAGAATATTTGTCATTTAGATATTCAAATAATTAATTTTCAGCATATGTTATATTCCAGTGGGGATAACAGGCTGGTGTGTTTGGGGATGAATGCATAAACCATTCAGGAACTGTTTGAAAATAATTAAGGAAATAAGATGCCTAGTGTATATAAAGTGGGCTTTTAATTACAATAGAAAAGAAATTCTTCAGAAATCATTTATAAGATAACTTATTTCTCAAGTGTGTTTTGGCAGGGTTTCAAATAATGTATCAGATAGGAATTGCATATTGTGTGACAGGATTACAACTAACCCAACACATTATATAGGCCCAGCTACTGCAGCTCAGCTCCCATCCAAATTTAATGGTATGCTGAGAAGGTTTTGGAAGAGTTCAATCTGCATTCAGGTACTTTTGTGTGCAAGATGTTACGATATTGCACCAGAGGTGGAGAAGCGTACTGTTACACTAAACCAAAAAATGCTGAACAAAGCAGGTTGGTAGGATGTCCTCCATGAGGAATGTGAGAACCACTTACTCCCCTTCACAGGAAGGTGGTGGCTGCATGGTGCAGGATATGACCTGTTAAGTCCAGATTTGATCTGGATCAAAAATGAGTATGTGAACATTTCTGTTGAATTAGCCAAAGCATGCAGTACAGTTTAGACTGAGTGTTTTTATGTTGGCTTTACTCTTCCTCTGGCAGGACAAAGAATATGGCATTAAAGTTGTGAGAAAGTTTGTTGGAACTTTTGAATGAATTTGGACTGGGAAAGTGAAGTAAACAGCTGGATTAGCTCTTTGTATCATATGGCTACTGCAGTTTTTGCCCCACCAGGATTTACAAGAACAGGTTTGTCCATGTTCTGTTTAGAGAGCTCTGATCTGGTGGTAAAGGTCATGCTGTCACCAATGCTTATGCCTGTGGGAAGAGCTGGTGCTGCTGTTTTCTTTACTCAGGGTGTCAGCAAATGGAGTACAACCCTAAGGGAAGAGGGTCTTGGGTTTAGCTTCCTCCTTGTTCATTTGCAGGGATATGACACTCTACAAGCAAACTCCCAGGAGACAGCTGTAAGTGCCAGCCCTTATGGGATATGGAGGTGAGATGTTGGCAGTTACCGGGATGAAAGAACAAGGAGGCTCAGTGGTCCCAGCATCATCCAGCAAAGAAATACTAAAATCCCCAAGTTCCAAACCATGTTGCAGTGCATATTTTGGTGTTTCATATGATATCATAATTGTAGCAAAGGCTAATGTTTCTGTGTCTGGGCTTCCTGCTGAGCACAGGAGGCCCACACTCTGTATGTCTGGTCTCTTACTATGAATATTGCATTAATGCTTACAAAGAAGATAGGAGGAATTCAGAAGATGTCACCTTAGATTACAATCTGTTGATTAAGGTGTGTTCTCAGGAAGATGAAGGTGAAAAGGAAGATACCTTGGATTTGCTATGTGAGATACTGCTCGTGACTGTGAGAAGGCGCAAGGTTGTGTACCATAGCTGTTTGTATATCATAATTGTGTGCCCACCACCTGGAAGGCTAACCCTACTTATTAGAGAATCACAGAACAGCTGAGGTTGGTAGCTGCCTCTGGAGATCATCTAGTCCACCCTGCCCCCAACCCCAATTTTAGGAATATTTTTACAGTGCAGGGAGTGAGTCCCACCTAATATAAAGACTTTGTGCTTTTGAAACCTCTAAACCTGTGGTACTCTAGACAGTATGACCATTGCATATAATACATTGAAAGTAATTACACTAAAACTTCCCCCTTGAAATACACAATTCTTTTTAATTCTCTGTCTGGCTTAGAAACCAGTGTAATATTTGCAGTTTCTGTAAACTGCCCTTTGCAAACAGCTTCTTTTCTTCAACTGTGAATCCCAAGCTGTATACAAAGCCAAGGGTATAGCCCACAGTTTGCATTAAGTAGCATTTGATTAGGTGGTAATAACATTAATTGACACCCAGAATCAGTCGGCTGTAGGTGATCTGAAGCGATAATGCACTAGAGCTTCTAACATTCTGTTTTAAGTCAAAATGCTCCCTCAGCCTGGGGAAAGATGCAGGTGTTTGGGATAAAAGCGTGTTTTGTAAATGAAGGACTTGAACACTGTGATTCCACTTCATTACTCTTCTGCTCTTGCTTAATGTAAAATGATTACTCTATTACCACTTTTCTTCCATGTTTTAAAAATATTAGAAAATTAAACAGCAAACCTTAAAGATAAAATCTGACCCAAATATTTTTTTGGAAAAGAAATCATTTCGAAGCAAAGAAGAAAAAGGATATTGAATAACTATGAAATAATTTAGAAACATTCCTGATTCAAACCAGTGTGTCTATTAATAAAAGCTCTGATTATAAATTGCTAGTTCTTGATTATCTTGCTTGCCTTTGTAACGATGAGCCCCTCAAAACATTGGCCTTCTCTGAAAGATTGTTTCAGCTTTGTGGATTAGGATCTTCGTGGAGATAGAATACGTGTATGCAGCTGGCAAAGCAAGTGTCTTAGTGAATGGTAATTGTTCCCCAATTCCCACAAATCCTTTCACAAACTATAGGCCTCCTTCTTTTTTTAGGGATCTTTCTTAGATTTCATTAACTACTGAGCCATTGCTGAATTGATATACTTGATATACTCAGAAGTTAGGCTTTAGCAAAGATTATACTCAGCAATGCCGACTGAGGGAGTCTTAGTGCTCTGGTAATTTTGCACCCTTGGGAAAAGGAAAAAACATGAGCAAAAAAAGATAAAAGCCTCTAAAATTGGTGTACTCTATATACAGCCATGTAGAATATAGGCATAAAATACAATTTGACTTTGTTATGAAATTACAGGTGTGCATTTCATGTCTTATTACCTTCTCTGAAAACTTCCTTGTCCTGTATTTTTCAAGGCCCAGGACCACGAAGCTGTGAGAAATGCTCCGTCATCAGTGCGTGTGCAGTAACAGAGCCAGAGCAACCCTGGCAAGACCAGGGTGGTCTTCTGCAACTAGAGACCACAGCATTTAGTCCCTGCCCCAGGAGTCTGTCTTCGGGCTTCAGGCAGAGTATGACATGGGATGGTCAGGCAGCAAAACAGGGGATACGACTGTAGTGCCTCCAACCGACTTGTGCGGGAGTGTAGTTTGCAGCTCGTGTTGCACCAATGGACAATGCTCCTAGTATGAGGTGGAGGCCAGTTGTATGATCTGTGGGAATAAACACATTCCTCCTCTTTTAAACATATGCACTGTATTTGTCTATGGTCAAAATTATTATTGTGGATAATTCTGAGCAAGCCTTTGGTGTCCTCAGTTGTATCCAAGAATAAAATTTGTTTTCTTTATTTTTAAATAACAGGGAAGAGCAAACATAATTAATGAAGACACATACAGTGGGTAAAGCTGTGCACGGAATAAAGCAGCATTTAGACATGTAGATCAGTATTTCTTAAGTTATGCTATTGGTACATCCATGCAGTTTCTATGGGCAAATAATTTGTATAAAACACGGAAGAGAAATGTGTAGCATAAACACAACAAAGATCTGATTCTTTTCTTAAAGACTGTTATGCAGTTTACATAGCTTTCGATTCCCAAACAAAGAGGGGTTTTGTCAGACAGGGAACAATGTGCATTGCTGCAGGCATGAGAAAGGAGAGCTGCATTTAGAAAGTATTACAATTATAATGGGAGTAGATTACGAAGCAGATAATTGATGGTAGGGATACAGGATCTTCCCTTCCCACTGGGATTCATTCTCACTCTGTTGGTGTAACTTATAGCCCTGAGGAACACTCTTTTTAGTTTCAAGGCTCTCTTTTCTAATCTCTAGGTCTTTTAGTGTTTTATTGCACTGGTCACAAAGGTTCAAGGAGGTCACTCCAGAAGATATTCTCTCCAAGGGATTAAATGGACTCAGAGGAACAAAGTAATTTGGAAGAGTTTTTGCAGAAGCCTTCTTCCACCTTTAAACTACAAAAAGTCTCCTCTTCCACTCCTGCAAGACCATTTCCAAAGTGCTTTGCTCTTCTGATTTGTATCATTCTTCCTTCAGAAGATCAGAAAAGAGCATGTAAATCTAAATTGACTTCATAGTTATATCTAAACAATGGAAATGGTATGTTAAAAAATGTATATGCTTGGAAGATTATTCTGAATGTTGAAATCAGTTATTTGTATTATTATTGATTAATATAGCATTGCTCTTTTCAATTACATTAAATAATATAATTTTCTCTTCTGAAGTATCTTTTGTTATAAAAAATAAGATTTTGGATGGAGAAAACTAATCTACAAAGGATGATGCTTCCACTAACATTTTTTTAAGTCATTCCAGTAGTACAGGGTAGATGAGAGGGTTGGTGTGAGACTTATTCCTGAAAAACTTTGAAAGGTTGTTGAGCATAATTATTCACAAAGACTTAAGAAAGCAATACAAACATTGCAAGCAGAGAAATAATTCTTAAATTTCGAACCATTAAGCTGGCTGGTCAACTATATAAACAATGAACATATAGAAGAAGCATAGGTTAGTATATTCTTTAGATTGTCCGATGCAAATTGTTGTTCACTTAGTGTCTGACCTGTAAATAGAAATCTTCCAATTCGTATGCTAAGCACATATATAAGAACAAGAGAGGACTTGTAAGTGGAATGCAGCATCACCTTGAACTGGTTCAAAGTTATACGGAGTCATCAAAACAGTAACTCAAAGTACCATCAAAGCAGTAAGCATCATAGCGTCCATATAGCAATATGAAAATAATTAGAGGAGAGCCATCTGTAATGCATTACGAACAAGTGTGTTCTGGATATTGATCTCTTAACGCACACATATATTAACGTGTTTAATGTGTTGAGATATGCCATGCTGTACATACTGCTAAAGGAAAACTATTTTTAAAACATTTTTAATTTGTTTTTTTCTATGTGTACTGAAGCATTTCTGCATTTTTGTCTTAAATAATAATATTAAATTTAGCCTTTCTTGATTATATATATGTGAAGAGAAGTAAGTCTTTCAGTAGGCCAATTGATATAGGTAAAAAAGGCTTTTATAAAGCCACTCAACCCCTTTTGGTTTAACATGCATGGATATTGTCATTCAATTAATGTATTTCAGTGTAGAGGAAAAAAAAAGGAAAATTTTTATAATTTCTGAGGTTGCTGGAGGAAAAGGTATGTATATTCATGAAGTGGGCCCTGTATTTTGATATTTTGCATAATATAAGCCCTAGAACATCACCCAAAGACAGCCCTGCTTAGAGGAAAATGCTGACTATATTGTTTAATAGGAAAATAGAAAAAAAATACTGATTTAATAGTAAAATTATATATGCAGACTTATTTAAGATTGAATCATGTTTAATTCATATCTGTTTCTATTTATCTTGCAGAAGGTTTTGTGCAGTTCAATATTACTGAAAAAGTAGTACTTCTACAGAGTCAAGCTTAGGACCTGTGATATGGTAAGGTTAGATAGAGCTGAAATATAGGTAATATCTTAATGTACATACCATTTGTGTTTTATGATTAGCAGATAGATATAGTTTCACTGAGTCCTCAGATAGTTAGTGTTTTTCTTTAGCAATGCTAGTAGATTTTTTTTGAAACAATATTATTGTAAAATTTTGCATTTCAGATTTCTTTAACCTACACCTCATGGTGGTTTTTTTTTTTTATGAAAAGGAAATGAAACTCCATTTTGATAATGATAGAGATGATAGAAAATCCCTAGTAGGATTGAAACTCTGTGTAAAAGGCATTTAGGAGAGAGCAGCTCCTGTTCCAGTGCTTCCGTGGATGAAGGTGAGGAAAGAGGACAGGGAGACAGGAAGAAAACAGGTGTAAGTATCATCGTGTCATATATGGGAAAATGACATGGAAGAGAAATTGGCCAGTACAAAGTTATTCAGGGAGACTTCAACATAGCCAAGAAGCAAATCACGTGTCTGGTCCCAAGTCCTATTACAGGTTCTTAACCACAAGACTAGTCTTCCTTCTTCAATTGCAAATTAATAATAGCATTCTGAATTTATAATTTCACTCAGCTTTGTTTCCTGTTGTGCTGGCTGGTGGTTTTCAGTGTATCTGGTATCTTACCTCTTATTTTTCATTAATTGGTTGGCATTTGATTAGCCACCAGCCTCCTGAACAACAGGGAATTTTGTATTTGAGCAAGCTGAGGTGAGAATTGAGTCCAATATAAGTCATTTGAGTGCAGCTGAGCTGGAGATTCAAGGTGTTAAGTACTTACTGAAGACTGTTCTTATAAATCAGGTCAGTATGTGTATATACAACTATGTAATCTGAATTAATACATTTATGCACGTTCTATATTTTAACAGAGCTGGACAAAGGAGGTACAGTAAGGCACTAAGTAACTCAGTGAAAACCTAACTGCCCTAATGCCAATGGGACAAAAATATCTGCATATTTACCTACAGTGTAGCCAGACTGTTTTTTTTTTTTCTTTGCATGTTCATCTACCCTGAATGTGAAAATGGAGAAGTGAGGTAATGTGGGACATTTGGTTTGTTGCTGTGCTTTCGCTTCTGTTCAGCAACTATCGTCTTGCTTCTCTCCCTCAGCCAAAATAGAGTTGAGGACACCTTATAAGAAAAGAAGTTCTACAGATGCCTGCCCTGTTCCCTGAGGAAAGATTTTTTTCAGTTTTTTTTTTCTTTATACATAGTAGAGCAAAGTGCTCCAGTTCACTTCTGGCTAGTGTTGAAAAGGGCTTGTTGCGGTCTGTCTCTTTTTATGTTTTGCACCCTCTGCAGTGCCCTTTTACCACCTGAAAATTTACTGCATGGCAGAGGAACACAGATCCTGCAAATGTGAAACACAGAGTTTGCAACGTTTTGGAATCAAAATACTTTAGCACAAAAGCTTCCTGTTTTTCTAGCATTATAGGAATGAGAAGGGTCCATAAATTTGTGAAGCAAGTCATTAGCTTAAATGTCATATGTGCTGTACTTGTCATGCAAATTTAAAACCTGATTTACAGGTTTAAAATGTTATCAATTGAGCTAGAGTATTATGTAATACCTGAAGTAACTGCTTACCCTGCATTATTCAAAAGCACGTATTCATTAAAGAAAAACAGATTGAGCCCAAGTTTTTTTGTGCTAAATTTAAAAAGGGGGACAAACTGACAACTAATCAGCCATAGCTTGTAAAAATGATTTGTGACTAGAAAAGGGAAGAGAGGAAAAAAAAAAGAGGAGGGGTGAGACGTAAACACTGCACTGTACAGATTGGTTGTGCTTTATTCCGGAGCAAACTTGTCCAAATGAATTATAAATATGGTAGCTCAATAATAAATGGGAAGCAGGAGGGTACAAGCAATAAAATTAGGTGAATGCATAGAGTGCTCTGTATTTTAGTTAAGTGGGTGGTGTAATGTGGTAATAGAAATCCGTTACCTACATACCCTGTTTTAATGAACATTGCTTCGTTATACTGCTGTAGTGAATGTTTCTCATTTCCAAGAAGATAAGGGGGTACGTTACTATGGGAAAAAGATATACTCATTAAACTGCACAGTTGCCAGCGTGCCATCCTTGATATATACTTACACACACACACGCGCATATATATGTATATAAAGCATAAAATGATCAAAATGTTCCTGAACCCATGCATACATTTTCATTTTTGCAATATGCATTTCATCTATTGCAGAGAAATGCTGTTTAATTTGAATGAGACTGTGAATTTTGCAAAATAAGGAGGTAATAGCATCTTACTTAAACTTATGGCATCTCTGTTCATATTGTATGGTTCAGGAACAATTTCTTCATAATCAAAGTGTCAAAAAACCACATTTGAATCAAGAATAATGAAATTCATTTGGGATGATTTGCTAAAGAATCATAACTTTAAACTTTCTCCCTTTAAACAGAATTGTTTAGGGCTCTCTCATCAGTTGTCCAGGGTCCTCTTACTTCCTTTTCTTGTTACCCTTGGAAATGAACTTTTCTCTTTCAATATTTCCTTTATTTCCATGTGCTCTGCATCTTATATAAATTTTATAGGTCAATTATTGGAGTCTGTTGTACAGGTGTTTTATATGAATATTGGTAAATATTTTTTAAAACTTCAGTGAGTCAATAAGAAGACGTAACATATTACACCTCTGGTACAAAGGGTATAATCAGTGGAAGTCCAAATTTTTACAGTCATGTGGTGACTTCCAGGAATTTGTCAGCATGTAGAACTTGACTCCATAGTATTTGGCTTATTAGTTGACTGCTGAGCACAGGATGGTACCTCTGGCCTTGATTCAGCAGTCTTTAAATAAATGGATAAGTGCTCTGCTGAATTGGGGCCAGACGAGTGCAGTGCCTGTTGGGTGAAAGAAAATGTTGACCACAGGGGTTTGACTTCTTCTTCCTTATAGGGGAACAAATCTGAAATGCATCAGGAGAATTATGTGCAAACAGAAACAATAGCAAGAAAGAAGATGGACCGAAAAGTCTTACCTAAAAGTAACTTTAAGTTGTGTGTTTAGAATAATAGTGCTTGTTCTGTGAGATGGAAAAGATTTGCTTGATCTTCATTATTTTTCTGGCTTTTTGTTTTTAATTACTCACTGGGGCCATATATAATAAGGGTGGGATTTGCTGCACCTTAATGGCTATCTGAAAACTGTCTAGTCTGAGCTTCTTTATGTGGAAAGAGACAGGCTCTCTAGGAGCTGATTTATCCCATCCTAGGGTACGTGTGGTGAATTACTCCCAGAGATGCCACTGTGTGGAGGGAGACTAGCGGACTCTCTCTGGTCAGACAGAAGTTAGGTGAGATGAAGATGATGCTACCTGACTAAATACAAAAAAAGACACCTTATTGCACAGGTGTCTGTCTTGTCTCTTGCCCAGCAGAATTAAGACATGAAATGAAGGGAAGAAATTAAGTTTACGATTTATCCCTGTGCCTGTGTGAAGCAGGTGTCTGAATGTGAGCCAAATAGCCAGCCCTTAGATCCAGCTTAATTTCTGGAGAATGACTGCTGCAGAAAAAGCTCCCAGTGTTCCTCACATTGACCTAGTTTTCAGTGTTAGCTAGTGACTCTGTGCTAATGTGACCCAGTATTTCTTTGCTGTTAGCTGCCTGGTCCATTTAGATTTTTTCCTTCTTGTTTACCATTGGCGTCTATATTCACCAGGCACCTAATCCTGCAAAGTGCTGAGTCCCACCCGGGAGGTATGGGCTATTCTCTTTTCTCATCTAGCAGGAGTCAGTCTGCCCCATTTCTCCCAAGATTAGACTGGATAAGAGACAGGTAACCATAAACAGCATTGTAGCTGATTTTAGGATTGTACCCCGGCAAAGGTCAAGCATAATGGTGCAGTGAAAATAAAGCATTTTGAGTCATTTATTCCTTTAAAAAGGTTTGTATCATCCATGCAGCTGCAAAGCCATAATGCTTTCATTAAAAGCCACATCTGTGCTGAATTAAAACAGGAGCCTATTCCAGCCAAGGAGTATTTGTCAGGTTGAAAGTTTTTCTCTTAGCTCCTGAAGCTTTTTTCCAAAATCCAAGGGCTAAGACAGAGAGCAGACCTTGTCACGAGCTGGTACCGAGGTTTAAGTACATTCCTGCTATGTTATTCACCGTCTGGCTCCAATTTGGAGGTACATCTCCCTTGTGTTCACTTTATTAACCTACATATGACTGGCTCTTTTGTTTAATGTGGAAATGAAAAAATAGACGCTGGGCCCAAGAAAAGTAGTCTGAAAACATCTTTTTCCAGATTTTCTGCTCCTTGTGGCACATTAACCACTTGCATGGAAAATTTGGTGGATAAAATATCTTTTAAAAGATGTTCTTTGAGAGTAGGCATTTTTAGCTTTATGTGAAAAGACTTAAGCAATCATGAAGTCTTAGTCCTCTCCTCTCCCCTAACTTTTTGAGCCCATTTATCAATTTCTACCAAAATTGACTTCAGACATAGGAATGTACCAAATCTATGAAAATCACCAAGCAGATAGAATAGGATAACCAAAATTAATACCTCCACTGAGAATGCGTCTGGAGCATGAGCCCAGCAGCTGTGTGCCGTGTAGCTGACCAGCAAAATAACAGATGTGTATTCCTTAACAAATTGCTGGATGCCTATTTCACAAAAAGCCACCACATAAGCTATTACTGGTTCATCCATCTGCTGGGTATGGGAGCTGGTGATAAGTGGGAGGACTTGAACGAGGAACTGGAGGTATTGTGGGAAGATCTGTGGTGGATATGAGTGTGAGTGTTGGTTGTTGGGCATGTTTGTTTAGGACAAAAGGCTTTGCTAGTTCTGCTGCTCACAGGCTGGCTGACTTGGAGAAATGCTTACTTCAGAACGGGTGGAAAGCTTCAACATTTGTCTTTGTTGCCTCTTCGGTGTGACCATTTCAGTTAGAAAAGGACAACAAGCAGCTGTCTGTATGACAACCGTAAGCAGAGAGCCCAATGGAGTTGGGTTTCTAAAGCACTGCAAATTATCTTCATTAGTTTGGTGAATTTTTTTTATTTGAATGCAAGGGCAGCAAAGCTTTGAGAAGTAACTAGGAAGAAAAGGATGGGCATGCCTTTACCAACACAAGTGATGGAAAAAAGTGGAGTGGGACAAGAAGGGTAAACTACCTTTTATACCACTGTGCTGCCCAGGAATCTCTGGTATTATCCAGGACTCCTTGTGCTAAACTTTGTATGACTGTGAAGAAAAGTCCCCGCCCTCAAGGATCTTAGTCTACTTTTTCTGGGTAAAACAAATGAACTTCCACAATTATATAGGCCTTTAATACCTAACATATGTAATATATCTGTATAAATTATCTTTCTATCTCTCTACACATGTGTATGCATAAAAAAATCTAAGTGCTTCTTCAGTTCTTTAAAAAAAGCCAACAAGCAAAGAGACCAGTTTTTATTTTAGAAACAATAGCATTTCAACTAAATTTTTCCCTTCCCTTTTCTGACATCCCACATCACTGATGTCAAGGTCTTCCCCAGTCACAGAAATATACTCTCTTATTTTTCGCAGTAAGGACTGTCATCTCAGAGGGAAAGTTGCACCAAGGTTTCCTCCAGGTTTTTGGCTGGGATGCTTCATGTGGGAAATATTTTGTTTGAAGAAGATATTTGGATGTATTACAAACAGTGCGAAGTACTTCCCTCCACTGCAGAGGAGAGGGGGGAAACCACCTCCAACTCTTTTTTCATGAGAAGTGGCAGATTTTCAGGATGTGTTTAACAGCGCCGTGCTGAATCTTATGTCCTTGGGAGAAGTTCTGGCTCTGAGGAAGCCCACAGCGATGCTCCTGCCAGCTCCCACGAAGCCGAGCAGAGGCAGGACTCGCGGGAGCAGGGAGGGGCTCATTTCTTCCTCGGTGCTCTGGAGTGAGGTTTGGGTGGGGGGTTTCCTCTGGAGCCTGCATCATGCCAGGTCTCTGAGCTCATACAGCCGCAGCTCTCCCTTCCTCTATGTTGCGGAATAGATATCTTGTTTCCATTGTATATTTTTACGGACATAAATTTAAGGAAAATACCCCTGAAGGTAACCTTTGATTTAGGTGTTCCCTCAGGGCTGATTGCTTAACCTTCTCCTTCCTGCAATTATTTAAAAGGAAAGGAGGATGGAGATAAATGTGAAGGAAAGTAGTATTTTCCTAGGCAAAACCAAGGGAATTGAAAAAAATGTTGTTAAAAGAGAATTTCTGACACAGCCCAAGCTGTCTTTGCAATCCTGCAGTTTCGCTTATCCTGTAAGGTTTCACTGCCCCGTATCGCTCAGGAGCAGGAGAGGAGACAGGCAGACTTTGCCTGTATCTCCTCCAATAGATATTCTTGGGGCAGTGGTGGCGATTGATACTGAAGCACACTTTGAGATTTCCAGGTTCCAGCTATTGAGAGTTTCTGAATTTCACAGTCAGGTGCAAACACTAAAGAGGACGAAGGGATTTCATTATTGCCAGGTTGCAATATTGTTCAGAACCCGCTGTCTCTGGAGGATGACCGGGCTCTTGTTCCTGGTTCCTCACAAATTAAAGGAAAGAGGGCTGCAGTGGTCTTCCGTTACCTGAATTTTGCAAGCTGAGAACAGGCACATAGAAAATTAAAGAGAATTAACATGGGTTAAACACTCTGATGTCTATGCACTCTTAACAGCATGCTGAAAAGCTGTTTATTCAGTGTTTGTCTTATCTTAATGTTTGTCAGTTTATTTTCATTTTCAACCTTTTGAGCCTCTTGACCCAGGAAGAGATCATTATTTATTTAACAAGAAAATTATTTTGTTTATGGCCATCTTTCTCCTTGTGCCTGTTATCACACAAGAGGGGTGGGGTGGTGGGGCAGGGGTATCACTATAACCATTGCTTCACTGAGGAGGAAATGCAGATGATCTCACGGAGCTATTCATCATTACTCATTGCCTTGACTTACTAGCCATTGAAAATAGATGCAGGGTGGATGCTGGTGTCTAATGCAATGTTAGGTGATGGAATGAAGTGTGTTGGTGAAGACTTGCATGAAGTTGAAGACTTGCATGAAAAGTCTTCCTTCCCTGGCAAGCTTACCATGAGGAAAGCACTGGGTGAAAAAGCTCCGTGGGTCTTTCCTTGTGAGTGTTCAAGCAATAAGGCATTTCCCCACTTACACCCCTGGAAGGGAGAGGTCTGAGAACCTCTAGCACATGCACACGGGATTAGATATATAGATATCTTTATGGATATCAAGGATGACAAGTTCAGTGCCTAAAGGATCTGGAAGGTGGAGATAGGGGATCCTGGCAGTTCCAGTCCTGGACATCGGGTACCCCCCTGGGGACAGGGACATGCCGAGGCTGGGCCAGAACATGGGCCCATGGGTGGACCTGGCTCAAGAGGGCCCATGGCTGGGCAGGACAGGGCTGTGGGGAGCTGAAGACCAGCCCTGCTGCGGTGTCACTGGGGCAGCGACTGATGGTCCTGGGGCTGAAATGGGGCCCTGGGCTGTAGGTAGGGTGGAGGGATCCTGGGGGGCTGGGCAGGGACAGGAAAGCCCATTAGTGCCCAGGACACTGGCAGTGCTTTGGTTAGCTAGCCAGGAGGTCAAGCAGAAAGGGGAACCTATGAGCTTGAACCCTAATTTTAGGTGGGGATGTTGGTTCAAGTCTCTTTCCTCTGTCAAGTCACCAGCTTCTAGGTGGAACTTCACATATTTGAGACCATTGGTTGTCAGTTAAAACTGGTCAGGTTGAAATTTACTTGGCAGCAAAGTTGGAGTTGGTCAGATGCTTCTGGGATGGAAGTTAGTTGCCTTTAGGTACTGATAGTGCTTGGGCAGGGTTTATGGGATAGCTGTTTTGAACAACAGCATCTAGACTTATCTAGTTAGGTTTGAATCTGCCTACAAAACCACTTGGTTTTCAAAACAGTATGTGTTTTCCCTGCATCTCCAAGGACAGGCACAGATTCCTCTCCTCACACAGAAATGGAATGATGCATCCCCTTGCTTTATAGTTCTCCTTAACTGTCTTCTAAAAACGGCCCTTGCTGTTTGTATGTATGTCAGACAGCTGCGTCGCGTGGTCAGGGTTTACATTTCTAGACAGTACTCAGGACGCAGAGAGGTGATGTTCTCTGTACATTTCCGTATCTGTACGCTGTACTTTACCACTGGTTTTCTCATAAGAATGTTTTTGACCCCCATTTAGTTTTCCTTGTGATGAATTTTTATCTCAAATTACTGCATAACTAACAGTTTCCAGTAGCCTGCTTTAAAAAAAAAAAAAAAAACAAAACCACCTAACAACAAAGTAACTGCAACAATAATAATAAAAACCCCTGTTCTTACTAGGTTGCAATCTCAAACCAATCCACTTTGACTGTAGCCGTGGCAAATTGCTGTCTGAAAATGACTGCCCTATTCATCTGTTAATATTGTTAGAAAGAAAGCTACAACTGTACTTATCAGTGTAACTAAATTAGAGCAGGTTCACATAAGGCAGGCACACATAAAAATGTACTTATGAAACAGATGTATCCCTCAAGAGGAAAATGACAGCAATTCTGATAAAATGCTTTTATTATTTACTTTCAACAAGTATCTATAGCTGCAGCTTGACTATTGTTGAATCATTTCAATAATCTTGTTATAGGCCTGGCAATAAAAGGAAAAGCACTTCAGCACAGTGAAATGGCCTAGCTCCTGACACGTTCAGTGGCATGTCAGTGATACGGTGGTATTTTTTTAAGCTGTCGAAACAAACAGCAGCACTGTTTATCCAGGCGGTGAACCGCCTCGAAGGAGAGCACATCCCTTGCGTGGAAGGTGGCAGCTGGCGCAGGTTGAGTCCTGCCGGTGGGGATGGATGGCCGCTGTGCAAGGGAAGCCTCAGTTCTGCTGAGTACAGGGGTTTCACTCGTGTCTCTCCGAGGTAAACACAGCAGTGTGAAGGACCACACTTGGAAATGAAAAAAGAATTTTGGCTTTAAACTGAGCAAATGCAGGTATCTCCAGACTTCTGCTTATTATATACCATAAAGTTCATGGCCCACTTACAAGTTCCTCTAAAACTGGTGCCCAGAGCATCTCCTGTTTCAAACCTAAGGTTTTTTGGACATGGATTGTGGGCATTTTGAAAATGGATGCAAAAGGAAATGGATAGATAACATTTTCGTATTCACTGTCTTTCTAGGTTTTCATAGATTTCGGAAGAACTGTGAGATGATAACTAACTATATGCACAAAACATTGCAGTTGGCAAGTATAGAAGTATCTTTTGCTATCTATAGGAACACAGAAAAATAGACTCAGTGACTTGAATATAGTCATGTAGGATGTTTGTGGCAAAGTAAAGAATATCTTTAGAGTATTTAATTTTAATCTGCTACAAAATAACATTGATTCTACTTCAAAAATGTGGAGCAACTTATTTTTTCTTGTTCTCAAACTTCCAGAAATTTTCACATCTGACCAGAGAATGAAGCTCAGAGCATTTCAGAACAGGAGCTGAAAATGTCTAAAAATGTTAAATAGCAGACAGTATCTATGAGAAGTGATATGAAATGCAAAATCTGATGTCACAAAACTGTACTGATTCTGCTGGTAATTGTTCCAGGTGAATATAAAAACTTATTCTTTAGCAGAATATGTTAAATTACAAGCTCTGGTAACAAAAGAGTTAAGGTTTCTGTAGCAGCATTGCTTTACTCTTATGTTGTATATATTATTCTATATAGTAAAAACTTTATTTTAAAGTTTCTGAATGTTCAGTGTTCAAGAACATTCTGTGACTGAAACCTTAACCTTTTTAATCTTTACCATATTTTGGGGATCTTGCAGTGAAATTGGCTACATGACTCTTGCTTCTTATAATTGTTTAAATTTATATTTTCTCTCTTACATTCATATCTATTTTTAATAGCTATTTCTTTTTACAGTTTGTTTTAGTATCTATTGATTGAGACAAATAACTATATTTGAAAACTATTTCTGTTTAGAATTCATAAGTTTCTGAAACTTTCTCCCCTTGCTCTGAAACACACTGTGATTAGATTCCGCTCGAATGAGAATAATTATTCTGAAAATTAGAAATAAATCACATACTTCTTTTCTTTTTGTTTTCTTTTCATTTCAGACAATGGGAAGCAAAAAAGTGCCTCATATATTAAACATGTAAAATTCTAATCTCTGCTATTCCAAGAAACAAGATAAATTGTTGAATTTTGAGCTGTTGCCTTCAGTGGGGACCGCGTACTTGGATAGTTTAAGCAGAAGTTAAGAATCACAAACATCTTAGGCAGTTGACTAATCTCTTCCCATGCATGCTCAATGAGTTTCTGCCAAAATATTTCAGGCAGCGAATGAAATTGCTTCTCTTTTGAGAGCTCCCATTGCCTGGTTGCCCTGCTCAGCCTGAGAGCCCCAAAGGGGTGGTTTGAATGGGGAGATTATAAATATCTCAGCAGAACAGACATAACACTTACACCGAAGAGATGGTGGTAGAAGGAAGGAGGGAGACGGGAAATTGGGGATTTTGCAGGGGAAGGTGTCTTTTCTATAGGGAATTTCCTTTTAGCAGGTGCCCGACTGGTTCTGACTCACCTTAACTAAGGTTTCCACCTAGATCTCTCTTTCTCAAACACATGTAAACTTCATCTTCAATTTTACCTGACTGATAGCTCAAAATACTTTGAGTGCTATAAAGATGTTTTCTTTCAGTGACACGAAAATTGATTTCTGGTCAAACCAAATACTCTGAAATGCCTGTCCAAAGCCCATAAATGGAGAAGCTGGTATTGTATCAGTGAAGGCTGGCAAGCATGGGGAAAAAAGGTTTATTCATTCTGCCTACAAGAGCTATGTAAACAAAAACAAAACATTCTTTCAGGAGAGAACATGAAGAACTGTCAAGGAAACAAAAGTGTAATGGAGAAGATTTCTAGGCCACCCAGCTGCCTAATTACTGGCAGCATCTTTGGATTTTTACGGCATGCCTCTCTAACACAGTCCTTTGGAAAACAAAATGCCACATTGTTGCAAAATAGTTACAAATCTAAAGCATTCTGTATCCTGTAGGCTACAGCTTTTACCTACGGTGGGA
Source organism: Aptenodytes patagonicus (assembly GCF_965638725.1). Taxonomy (NCBI): domain Eukaryota; kingdom Metazoa; phylum Chordata; class Aves; order Sphenisciformes; family Spheniscidae; genus Aptenodytes; species Aptenodytes patagonicus. The sequence continues at coordinate 27,476,984 of NC_134950.1, forward strand.
TTTTTAAGGGGCCTGTGCTGCACGTTGAACTAAATAGAGCAACCTACTGTTATCTTTTCGTAACATATTAAAATTTAATTTACCAAGATGAGCGAACTGAAAGTCTAGTTTCATTTTCCAACTTGATCTGGAGGACAGTGGTGGTATTATTCACAATTTCCTAGGGACAATAATGAAAACCCTGGGTTTTGTACAGCCTTGCACTTACAGTGTCCATACTGTGCTGTTGTGGAATGATTTAGCCATTCCCATGAGTATTCTCAGCAATGTTTTGTATCTGATTCTTTAACAGTATTATTAAGACTTGAAGGGATGGAACTAGGCTATTTTTGAGCTCTGCTAGCAAACTGTATTAAGATGAAATACCAGAATTTAAAAAAAAAACAAACCACCAAAAACCCACAACAAACCAAAAAACAAACCAACAAACCTGCAGGGACAATAAATAGGTTTTATTCAGTTTCCTGAAACTGTGGCCCTGCTTGCTTATAGATAGAAAAGACCTTTCCTTGTTCTAATAATGCATTCCTAATCATAAACATCTGTATAAAATAATGCAGATGTATGTAATTATAAAAGTATTTAAGGCTTATTTAAGATTTCTGGGTTTGAATCTTTGCAGTCTTTCTGGTTTTAGAAAACAATGTTGAAAATACATTTCTTTATTAGGAAAAATCTTTTCTTTCCAGATCTGAACAAAAAAGCATTCCTTTATTTTTCCTCAAGTTACTGCTCTCCCATGATACATCGTTGATGCTGTTAATACTTTTTCTATGTATTAAACTTTGTTATCACAGTATTACTGGGGGAGTAATTGCAATCCATTTAGCACAAGGAAAAAAAAAAAATAGGTGAGTGAGTTACTGCTGTCTCCAGTGACTAGTGTTAATTAACTCTGGCTTCATCTGCACTATAAAAATGAGCACTTTTTAAATGGTTGTGAAATAATCTTGTGGCTCAACTATATTTATAAAATGTATTTCCATTTCTAATCCAAGAAACTATCCAGCAGTTTGGACATCTTGCAGATCACGCCAGTTAAGGAAAAAAAAAAAATCATATTAGTCAGGTATGTTACACGTAATTCTGTTTACAAGAAAATATCAATATCCTGTGCCACAAACACAGGAGGATCAAATGACTCCAGATTGTTTGGGGGGTTTAGTTTATCTTCTCTTACTTGTATCTTTAAACCTGTCTCAGACAGCACCCTCTGCTCTAGATGGGCTTTTCCGCAGAACCGCACTGCAATCCTAATTCTGGCTCTAACCAAAGCTGCCTCCTCCAAGCACGTTCTTTCTCTCTCTCTCTCATCCTCATCCACTCCTACACACAGGGGTCAGCAAAGCTTTGGCATCCATGTAAGTTAGATTCCTGAGGGGATTTGCATATTTCTGTATTTTGGGTTAGGAAGCTCTTTCGGTCATTACCTGTTTGCCCAAGTATGCTTGCCTCCTCCCAAACATCTGAACATCAGGTCAGTAGTTACGTATGTCCGTCTTAACAATGCTTAATCCAAACTCTAATGGTATATATATTTTTTTCTCTGTCCATTGGCAGATAAGACCGCTTTTATTACTGCTTATAAAACCATATTTAAATCTTTTTAGATGTCTAGTTTCTGTGCATAGCAACTAGATGTCAGAGTTTGCAAAAAGGTTGTAATCTGGTCCCCATCCAATGCAACTAAGTTAGTGCAGTATGGGAAAAAATCTCTTACAAAGAAGAAAAAAAAAGAGGTAGTCAAGTCAATGCAAAGTGTCCTACCACAGATTGTATCCTGCCAGTGTGAACTGTCTTGTATATCATTTTTAGATACAAGGCACAAAACCAAACCACTAGCAGCGTGCACCCTGTGGTGAGCATCCCAGTATATTGACAAGCTGAACTCTGGCAGGTTCCATCATCCCCAGAGTATCAGGGAGTTTTCAGGGCACAAGCTAAGTCCAGCAAGAGGAAAGTTTTGTACTTTGGCTGATGATGCTCTTTTTTTTTTTTTTTTTTTTTTTTTTTTCCCCCCTGTGCCTGATTGCCTAAATACATTATTCCGCCAAGGTCATGGCATGGTAATCACTGCATATTTCAGAGAAGGCACTCTGAACTCATTGTCTCAGGTGACTAAAAATGTCATTTTACTCTGCATGCACATATTGATTAGTTATTCTCACCAACTCCAATTACAAATAGTACTGCTGTGGTAGATGCCAGATAAACATATCCTAAGGTGATTCTCAGCCTTTAGCCTATTAATCCAAGACCTGACCCAGTTCAGATGTGATAGATACATCATTGTTGCCCAGATGCCTCATACCTATGTTCTATTAGATCTAATGTGAATAAGTACATGGTGACATACACCAAACCTGTGAACTACACTGCTATGTACACTGCTCATACCTTTGCAATGCTGTAATTGTAGCCTTTAGTTATTTTAAATCTTTGGAATGCAATGGAGAAAAATGCTTGCTTGCACTAAGTAATGTTGGTTTGTTAATTGCTACTCATTGTGTTAAATCTTTGGTATATGTGGATTGCTTGCACAGAGTGGGTAGCTGCATTCTGTCTCATTCAAAAACAAAAACCAGAAAATATTACATTGTTGCCCTACAGTACTTGTATTATCTTGGGTTGCTATGACATTGCCACACATAATACAACATAATGGCAACAGAAAGCAAAAAAGCATTCTGGCCTGTGAAGAGTGTTGATGTAAATAGATAATGAAGCTTTCTATTGTATACCCTGATAATAGCGTAGGAACAGAAACAGATCTTTATACGATAGCAGTTTTGATTTATATATTTACTAGGATTTATATAAGGCATTCATTGTGATTCTGTCCTCCTGCACAAATAATTGCATATGAATTTCTCATGCCAAGATATCAGAGCCACTATCTACAGCAAGATCTTTTTCACTTGTCCAACTCATTTAGCTACTGAATAGGGTAAAGCTTTTTTAACCGCAAACCTCCTCATGACCCCAAACCTTTTGGGATGCTGACTTTTGGACCCTTTTTTTAGTCAGGCGAGGGGATAATTTCATTCAGGCTCTTTGTATTACAAGTACTCTGTCTTTTCAGGTGAAAACTACTGGTGGGCATCCTAGAAGCTGCGTGCTTTGTGGTGGACTTGCTGCAGCAGTATGACACCAAGAGAGAGATACTTTCCTTTGGGACTCAAGTTTAGGTCAATTTGAGAATAATTTTAGCCCACACCAGCCAACCAGCAACACAGTCACCCAGTCAGCACGAGTTCTGGTTGCAGCATCAACCATGTACTGAAGGCTCCATGGATGATATGAACATGCTGAGAGACAGATGCACTTTTTTTCTGCAGGATGTTGAGAACTGACCTGATCCTCTGGTCTCAGACATGCAAGAGCAATACCACAAGTCCTCCTTCCTGACTTCTGGCAGCTTTGAATCTGTCACCTCTCTCTGCTATCCATGACATGCAGACTGTTTCCTATAAGCTTCCTATGGCAAGAAAGAACCTGAGTTATACTTCAAGGTTACCTTTGAGAGGTCAGAATTGCAAATGTGGGCAACTTTGCTGAAGGCTATAGGGCATGGTATAGATGGAGTTCTGTGTTAAGGGAGCTGTAAGGTTAAACGCACATATTGGAGTAGGAACTGTCTAAGTCTGCCATCAACTCAAGTCAAAGGGGCATGACAGCATGTTAAGTCTCCACAGGGAGTAAAAAGGTTGAAATAATTTGAATTGGGAGCCCTCCCCCTCCCTAACCAGTTACAATCTTAAATAGTTTAAGGTTCAATAGAGCAATAGGAACGCTTTGCATTGGCCTCCAAAACAAACCCTAAGCTGGTGCAACCTGAGAAGCCCTGCTGTGAGTATATTCCCTGGGTTGCGGCAAATGAGTGCATGGGTATTCTACTCCCAGAATGGGAGTTTCAAATTCAGTAAAAGTTCTCCCCACCCCCGCACCGCCAAAAATTTGTGAATAATATAGTCAATGAGACAAGGAGAAAAAGTATACAACCCCCTCCCACCACCATTCTAAAATTATTTTTTCCCTGAACATCCCCTTCTCCTACACTCACTTTGACCACTGGACTGAAAATCCATTATTTTATAAATTCAGGTTAGCAGCAAAGAGAAAGGTGTCATATCAGCTGCCTGGTGCATGGGACTTTGGAGGTGTTATGATACCGGGAAATGGCTTATTTGTGTCTGTTGCAGCTGGACTATGTCTTTCTAGAAACGTTTTATATGTTAGACTGAGAAAATAAACTGATGCTTTAAGATGTCTTCTTGATTCATTTGACATAGGTCATCCAAAAAAGTAAGCTGACTCAGGAGCATGATACAAAAAGGGAGGAGAAGAAGGTGACACCTGCTGATAAAGATACTCAGGAGCCAAAGCTCTTGGTAACATCCAGCCGGACGTTGGCAGTGCCCTGGGACTCTCTCAGGAGCTCTGAACCTGATAGGCACCTCTAATCTCCTGTACCACAAAGAAAAAAACTGGATGGGTTCACCAGGAGCTGTAAGGACAGTTTTACTCTATCACTCTTTGACACTCTTTAATTACATAGCCTAATAAAAAAATGCAGACAGTAAAAGAAATTAGAAAGAATTATCCCTTATAAGCTTAAAAATGTTAGTATATATATTTGCAGCCCTCATAAGCAGTCCGTATATTATGCATGTTAATATGTATCTTTGAGTGATATTAAAAATAGCATTCTGATCATATGACAAACCAGTTGCTATAGTAACTACATTTTTGCTGTAGAACAGCAAAGTAATAATGTGTAAAATGTGTAAATTATCAGTGTGTAAGAGCAACTGGTGCGTCTTCGCTCTGCTATTCTGCTTTAAAATGAATCTTTCTATGAATATACATATTTCATTCATGTATTCCCATGACACTCCTGCTGCTGGCTCCATCTCTTCAGTTGGCCACCCTTGTAGTGCTTAAGGGAGACGTGACATTTCAGCCAAAAGAAAAAGGAGCAGGAGAAGCAGAGATAATGGACTCAATCCAAAGTAAAAAGACTTATACTGATTTCAATGGACTTTGCCTCCGGCCTTATGCAAACAAAGGTGATTTATGAGGGACAGCATAAAAAGGCAGAGTTCACTCATTTTTGCGTGCCTGTTACCACATTCTCCTGCTGAAATCTGAAGAGATGTTGCACTTGACATTGGGGAGAGGTAGGATCAAGCACTAACATGTTGGAGATTTCCACAGCAGGCTGAGAATATCTCAGTGAATGTGGAACCAATTTTCCAGACCTCGTCTCCCTTCACCCCGAATTCCAAGCTTCTAGATTTAAATGCCTGTCAAATGTTTTTTTGCCATTGAAATTTCTTAGGATAGATAAGATAAGTCTTACTAAAATTTAAGAGTGGGTGAAACACGTGGAATGAAGTCCTGGCTTAGCTGAAATCAATAGCAAAACTCTCATTGTCAGTATTTCACCTTTTCTGTTTAGTGTCACGCTGAAGAGGGCAGCGACCTACTGGCCTGCAGGAGATTGCAACTCCCCAAAAAACAACAGAGGTATTTATTTTTGACTCCAGAGAGAGGAACGATGTTTGTAGCAGTGCTGGCTACAGATCAGATGTATTCCCATCCAGGGGGAATTATACAGTTAACCAGTAAATCATTTGGCTCACTCACTTTAATTATACTAGGTGACTGTGATATTTTATTTTATTGGGCTTTCTAGTTTTCCTGTAGTCCACATTTTAAAACAAGTTGGTTGAACCTGAAGTCATTCCTAATTTTAAGGTTTCAAGGCACTGTGTTTTTCTTGTTGCAGCCACAGCATAGATGTAATTATAATGTGCCTTGTAACAGCACCTGCCTAAGTGGAACAGTTAGTTATTTACTAACACTCCAGGAGGGACTCCAGACTGAAGGAGATCAGCTGTGTCTCTGAGCTCATGGGTAGCCCAGTACTAAAACATGAGTCCAGATTTACTGTGTATGAACTTCATGACACAGCCCACCCCCTGTTCTGTATAACAAGCTGAAGGCTTTTTGTTCAAATGAGCCAAAGCCCATTTTTGAAGCGAATACATGCTCCAAAATAGAAAGCGATAGTTTAAAATCAGAATTTATTTATTATCTTAAGTCATTATCGAGAGCTTCTACCTTTCCCTTAGAACATTTGAAAAGCAGAACTACTGCTGCCTTAAATTCTGCTGTAAAATTATATCATGGGACTCTGTGATACTGGTCCAACCAAGGGTGCTTGTATTGTAGCCTTTTGGAACAAAACTTTTTATAAAGTCGTGCTCTGAAATCTACATATGGAAACCAGCAGACTTTGTGTCAGACTTGGTATGTGCAAAATACTGTTGTTAATAGTTTTATGTGACACCAAACTAACATTTTTCCTGTTTCCTGTGTCATTGCTGCAGTATCAGCTTTATCATTCAGTGTCAGATTTTTGTATCCATACCACCACCAAATTACTGGAGATCCCTTTTCTTTCTAGTGGAAAATTTCAACTTTTGGCATATATCAGAAATTGTTTAGCTGGAAATGATGCTTTGGTACCTCCATCTCTGTTCTTGCTCTATGGACTTGGTGCTCGCATGGACTCTCGTGATGCACCGTAGAGGTAGCAAGAGCTATCATCTGAGGTGACCCAGGCTCCAGAAAAAGTGTGGGACTCCCTTTGGATAATATGCTGTAAATTCATTTACTTGTACGTTAATCTTGCTCAGGTATTTCTATGCTGCCCTACAGTATATGCTTGCTTTCTTATCTGTAGCGTGGTGGAGGCAAATGTGGTGATAGAGATTGCAGCCCAAACAAAAGAGTGGCAGCATGAGGTGTCTGGCTACAGTTCTTACAGCCTGCTGCAGTGGCATTTCCAAAGAGAAAACCGCTGGTTGAGTTTTTTAAAAAAAGCCTCGGGGTAGGGGGTTTGTGTTCACCTGGAAAGCTTTTCCTTTGAAACTCGAGATCTTTAGGTGGAGATCCAGGGTTTTCTAAGCAAAGGAAAATCCTTCTTTCTCTCTTGTTTTTTTTTCAAACAAGAACCCCAAAAGAGAACAGCCTAAAGGATTTATTTTATGAGAAGTAATGCAAGCAAAACATACATCAATAATCAACAAAATAAATATTTTATAAATTATTTGCGGTAGGAAATAGTTAGGAAAGGTGAATTCTGCAAAATGGTGACTGAGTGCATTATTGTTCACATTCCCACATTTTTATCATCTCCTCAAAGACTTCTTTCCACTGACAATAAAGGATTAAGTAATATATTTCTTTGCCTTTTTTAAGCAGAATGGTAAAGTGTATTCTGCTATATGTCTTCCTACACTTCCTTGCTATTGAAGTTATAGCCCTTATTAGCAAGTCACCTTTAACATGATGAGTCGTCTTATGGAGTCAGAATTGAGTCATTTAAACCACTTGTCCTCCCAGCAGTATGATTGTTACTGATGGCTATGAAATAAGGCTCATCATAATTAGGAGCTGGTCAGGAATTTCCTGACAAAATAATTTTGCCAGAAAACAATTAATTGACCTTGAAGTTATGAATGTATGAACTGGTTTATTCAGAAAAGATTTCTTTGGTTCAGTCTAGGATTCCTGTGCTAAACAAAGACATTTTTGGCTACTTTTAAGTGATCTCCTTCCCTCCTGCAGTTGTGTTCATTTTGTATGAGGGATCACAATTTTGCTCAGTGGTTAGGGTATTCCTTGTCAGTCCCTGGGATATTTTAAGTACACCAGGATTTTTTCTTTTCTTCCCCTTTACCGTTTCTTCCTCAAAGCCACACAAACTAATTTTGAGCCATCATGCATTCAAGTCAGTGTGAAAGGGATCTTTTCTTAATGGAGAAAATCTTTCTGAGATTGGAAAAACAGTCCAAACCTTTTGCTTTGATCCTGAGGTTCAACCATCCACATCAGCTTTGCAGGTACGGGACACTTTATTTTTCAAATGGGGACTAGGCAGCTCCTGGATGCACCCATTTTGTTACAAAAACCTTCACCTTTGCATGTAACTTACATATGGTGGTTTAAGTTATGCGAAGCCGTAAAAATCTATGGGAATACTCAGGGAATAGTTCACAACTCAATGAACGTAAAGACAGCAGAATCTAGCATTTAATTTGCCAAATATTCTGGACAGAAGCCAGAAGACCATTTACGTATAAATATATAATTTATAATGTAGAAATGCTTCAAGGCCTTGCATGCAAATGCTTTGGATTTTTTTGAAAAAAAAGTTTCTTTTCATCCTCTTGTCTTTTGTTTCAATTAAATCATGTTTCATTGTTGCATGTATTACAATAAATTAAGAGGGCAACCTTTTCTCTCTTTGCATATAACTGGCATATAAATGACACTTCCTGCATGACATAAAAACTCAGATAATTGTTTTATAATTAATTTACCTAAATTAATTTAATAGAGAAAAAAACGCATGATTTTATTATAAGTGTGTCCCATTCATTTAGAGAAAATAAACAGAATATAGTTTCTAACTCCACTCTCTTTCTTCAGAACACCATTCCTCCTGAACAGATTAGATGTTGGGGTTTTTAGCTACTAAATTTTTTTTCTCATTACTGTTTCTGAGTGTCAGTGCATTATGGATGTTGGCTGGATCAAAAGAGATAAATATAAAAATATCAGATCTGAGAAAATGCTTCTGAAAATATTTTCAATTTTTTTTTTTTAACTAAATCTTTGTTTCTTGTTTATGTTCAGCTGCTGTTCTAGTATATTTAGTGTGCTGGCGATACTAATGACAAATAATGAATTCATCTGAGGAAAACAAATCCTGGCTTTGGAGCAAGAGCTTCTGATCACAGGAATTTGTTTTTCAGACTATGGAACTGAATATCAAATGTGGAGATGTTTTACAATAAATTGTGTTGTAGACATTTATTCAAAACCAAAAGCCATTCAGCCAATACTTTGATGAATGGATACGTGAGAATACTGTTTTGCTGATGGATCAACACCAACTAGGAAAAAAAATCCCGATAGCTTCCTGCCATTCCTACAAATTAAAAAATAAAAGCCCTTCTCATGGACATATAGGTCTCTTGAGTGTATAGATAAAGAAACTCCAGATTTTAGAAGAATGGACACTAAGAAGAAAAGGAACATTTATGCAGATGAAGTAGCTGAGGGGCAATACAGTATTGTCTATTTGGCTAGGAAAATTGTGCCTTTTGTGAGAAATAAGTATTTGACCATAAATGCAGGCACCTGGGCAGGAACCTTGAGAAATACATTTTCCTGGCACAGATCGTAAAAGCAGACAATACAGAGATAAAGGAAATCTGGTCAAAGAGAACCTGGGCTTGGAATGTAGTAATCCATGGGAGTGGATGGAAAATTGCTCAAGGAAAATTAAAAAATAAACTAAAAATAAAGGTAGTGCAAGGCTTTGAATGCTAACAATGTGTTAAACTGTTAGGAAAGAATAGAGCGCACAAAATAACACATTTGGAATAAATATGTTTCTGAGAAGGCTAATAAACACCTTATTTTCCACATGGCAGTAATAGTAAAGGTGGTAATCAGCACACTTAGATTCAGAATGGACAAACAGCTTATTGAATATACCAAGTGTTGCCAGGAACAGTAGCACTGTGCCATTAAAGGAGACTTCAGCCGCAGCTGAAGGAGCCAGCCTAACATGAGCAGTTTGCCTGGTGCAGCTCTTTCTGGATGTGGTAGCTGCCCGATTGCCGTGTAATCACCGGACCAACAAGGAGTTATGAATTGGTGTGAGTAACGAGAACGTTACAAAAACGATGGTCTTGGAGAATAATCTTCTATCCTGATCAGCAGTGGGTTTTTTTTTAATTAAATGGAAGCTAAATAAAAACAGGTGCTTAAGTAAAGTTTCTTTACTGTTTAAGACATTGAGGAACCCAATTAGTGGAGTCAGATGGATTGAAAAGTTCAGTGTCTTGAATATGGATGAGCTCTGGAATATTTTAAAGTCAAAACTGCAAAATCTCTCTAAAAATTTGAAGGACAGAAGTGTAGAAAGGTTATCAGGTCCAAATACATTGAGAGCAAAAAAGGCTCAAAAAGGGCATAAGGAATGAACAGTGAACCCACAGGGAATGGAAGAAGGTATTGATCAAGAACACAAGTTACTTGAAAGGTGAAAAACTGTGGAGAAAGAGAGAGAATTACCTTAAGTCAGACTGAATTAGGCATTGCAGAGAAAATAAAAACAAATAAGCAAATAGCAGAAGGTTTATTGGTAGTAAAGCTAACAAAAGAACAATGGAGGAAGCCATACTTCTATGCGGGGGGGGCGGCCTAAGATTTAGCTACAGCTCAAAAGCTGTATTTTTTTTTTTTTTTTCAGTTTTTGCCAAGGGTGAAGATGTTGAACAATGATTTGTCTTGCTAAACAAATCAAGACACCCAAGAGAAAAGAAGAGAATCTGAAATACCCACATTTGAGATAGAATCAAAATCCAAAAAGTTTAATATCATCATGCATAGGGAGAAAACATGCATATAATCATCAGTGCAGCCTGAAATAATTAGAGTTTGTTAGCTATTATTTTTATATATTGTTTTAAAAGGTGGAGAATATGGCTGGAGAATAAGTATAAACTTATATGAAGAAAGGAGAAAAAGTGTTCTGGACAATTACAGGTTCATGAGTTCTACCACAACAGTGCATATAGTTTGGAATAAATTTGGAAGGAAAGTATAAACAAAGATATGAAGCTAAGTGAGCTAAAATGCAACTTGTATTTAAGAAGAACTAACTTGATGTCATTATTCAGTAAAATAACTGGCTGACTTACTTAGCTAGGAAGTAAGGTAGGTCAAATCTGCTTGGACTTCAGTAGGGCATCTAATGTAGTGCTCCACTGGAATTTACTAATTGCACTGGAGAGGATGGGGATTAGCAGGGAACTTATAAAATAGGTAAAGAGCTGACTGAGGGCAAGATAATCATGCAATGGCTTGTGCTTAAAGGGGAACATCAGGCTGGAAGGAGGTACCCTGAAGTCTTGAGGGGTCATTAGGGACTGATTAAGGAGACCTAATCAATTGTCATGACTGTCATGGGCTAGAGTGTGAGTTTACAGCTTAAGTGCAGCAGCTATTTCTCTGAACACACTTGCCCCTCAGTACCCCATGATAAATAAGAGAAAGCTCCTCTCTTTCACTAAAGGTAGGAGGGTGCACGTGGGCAGTTGCTGCACAGTAAATGATGTGTTCTGGCTTTCCCTCTGATAACCAGTTCCTCTGCCCATACCTTTCCTTAATAGCTTTAGTAATGACAAAGGCATAAAAAGTGGCAGTGTGGTAATGAGACAAAATTGGAGGTATTGTCAATATGGAGAGGATCGAAGCATAATGCAGGAAGATCTGTGTTACCTAGAGGACTGAAATAGTAGAAAAGAGCTGTAATTCAATAGCAAAATGTGCAAGGTCAGTCACTCAGAGGGGCAACTAGAAAGAACTTCTCTGATAAGCTCAATGGTAGGAAATGGCAGAGGAGGAGGGGAACCAAGGTACCCTCATCAGTTTCAGGATACGTCTGAGCCATCCGAGGGATGCTTCGGAGAAGGTGGCAAGCCCAGTCCTCCGATAGAATCATAGAATCATAGCATCATTAAGGTTGGAAAAGACCTTTAAGGTCATTGAGTCCAACCATCAACCCAACACCACCATGCCCACTAAACCATGTCCCTAAGTGCCTCATCTACTCGTCTTTTAAATACCTCCAGGGATGGGGACTCCACCACTTCCCTGGGCAGCCTGTTCCAATGTTTCACCACTCTTTCAGTAAAGAAATTTTTCCTCACATCCAATCTAAACCTCCCCTGGCGCAACTTGAGGCCATTTCCTCTCATCCTATCACTTGTTACCTGGGAAAAGAGACCGACACCCACCTCACTACAACCTCCTTTCAGGTAGCTGTAGAGAGCAATGAGGTCTCCCCTCAGCCTCCTTTTCTCCAGGCTAAACAACCCCAGTTCCCTCAGCCGCTCCTCAGAAGACTTCTTCTCCAGACCCTTCACCAGCCTCGTTGCCCTTCTCTGGACACGCTCCAGCACCTCAATGTCCTTCTTGTAGTGAGAGGCCCAAAACGGAACACAGTATTCGAGGTGCGGCCTCACCAGAGCTGAGTACAGGGGCACCATCACTTCCCTACTCCTGCTGGCCACACTAGTTCTGATACAGGCCAGGATGCCATTGGCCTTCTTGGCCGCCTGGGCACACTGCCGGCTCATGTTCAGCCGGCTGTCAACCAACACCCCCAGGTCCTTTTCCTCCAGGCAGCTTTCCAGCCACTCTTCCCCAAGCCTGTAGCGCTGCATGGGGTTGTTGTGGCCGAAGTGCAGGACCCAGCACTTGGCCTTGTTGAACCTCATACAGTTGGCCTGGGCCCATCGGTCCAGCCTGTCCAGGTCCCTCTGCAGAGCCTTCCTACCCTCCAGCAGATCAACACTCCCGCCCAACTTGGTGTCATCTGCAAACTTACTGAGGGTGCACTCAATCCCCTCATCCAGATCATTGATAAAGATATTGAACAAGACCGGCCCCAGTACTGAGCCCTGGGGAACACCGCTCGTGACCGGCCGCCAACTGGATTGAACTCCATTCACCACAACTCTCTGGGCCCGGCCATCCAACCATTTTTTTACGCAGTGCAGAGTACACCTGTCTAAGCCGTGAGCCGCCAGCTTCTCTAGGAGAATGCTGTGGGAGACGGTGTCAAAGGCCTTACTGAAGTCCAGGTAGACCACATCCACAGCCTTTCCCTCATCCACTAGGCGGGTCACCTGGTCATAGAAGGAGATCAGGTTGGTCAAGCAGGACCTGCCTTTCATGAATCCGTGCTGGCTAGGCCGGATCCCCTGGTTGTCCCACTCATGCCTTGTGAGCGCCCTCAAGATGAACCGCTCCATAATCTTCCCCGGCACTGAGGTCAGGCTGACAGGCCTGTAGTTCCCCGGATCCTCCTTCCGGCCCTTCTTGTAGATGGGCGTCACACTGGCAAGCCTCCAGTCGTCCGGGACCTCCCCCGTTAACCAGGACTGCTGATAAATGATGGAGAGTGGCTTGGCGAACTCCTCCGCCAGCTCCCTCAGCACTCTTGGGTGGATCCCATCCGGCCCCATAAACTTGTGAGCGTCCAGGTGGTATAGCAGGTCGTTGACTGCTTCCTCTTGGATTATGGGGGGTTTATCCTGCTCACCGTCCCTGTCTTCCAGCTCAGGAAGATATAGCTGATATAGCTCAGATATATCAGCTGAGCCTCATGTCTCACCCTAAAGATAATAATATGAGCATACAGAGAGGTTTTTGCAGTTCTGATCACCTATATTAAGAAAGGTGAATTCAAACTGGAATAATGGTTGTTGGGGGAAAGGATGGATTGTTTTTATAGAATAGATTAGAAGACCTTGGTGTGTTTAACCTCATGGGGAAAAAGGGCTGGGAGGGAACATGTTACTGTCTAGCAGGGGAATGAAAAAACAACAAGTGAAAGATCTTTTGGGAGTACGACAAAACTGGTTAAAGGCTAACAGTTATGAGCAGACGAGGCCATACATGAAGGTAGAACTGGGAATGAAAAGTTGTCAGATAATTACAGAATAGTCTTGAAATTTCCTGGAACTTGAGAGTCCTCATGGAACTATAAGAGTTAAAAAAAAAAAAATTCTTTTAAAAGAGTTTTAAAGATTTTTAAAAGGTTTTGGAGGTTTAAAAATCACTTTATATGACATGGTTCTCAGTCATAGCAGTTGGTAAGAACTGATGAGTTGGTAAGATGCCTTACAGACTTACAGAGGGCTTCTTAGCACTGACTAAATGAAAAGGAGAGAATGGTTCGGATTGATAGTCCCAAGGTCTTGTGCAGAGTGAGTATCTGCTGGTTTCTTTTTGTTGTTCTGTTAGTTGGATCTCAACCCTGTATTCATTCCTATTCACTGAAATATTTGACAATAGCCTATAGTTAATTGTGTGCTAAAGTGCTGTGCTTAGTGTGGAAGGGCTAAAGGACATGCTGAAATAGTTTGCAGAATTAAGACCACAGAGAAGTCTGGGCTGCTATTTTAATTTTCATAACTATCTAATTTTTGCAGTAATTTTGTTCTGCCCTGTCATTTTAAGATGCATAGCAGAATATTTTAATGCTGTATTTTTATATGGTGCATTTGAATTTTTGTTGTTGTTGTTGTTTACAGAATTCAGCATAAAAGTCAGGAAGATATAAGTCCTCTGTGTGGTGTGACCATAGTTCTTTTCAGTTTCTGGCAGCACTGGCAAATCTACTCCTTTAATTATGAGCAGATTAAGTGTGTCGGACCTCTATCTTCAAGTGATAATATATAGATATTCTTGCTGTGTAATTAGTGTAGGTAAATCTTTGTCCATTTTAGTTGTATTACTCAATGGAAATTATAATTCTGAATTTTTATTGCTACTAGCCTACAGTGAATGAAGGCCATACGGACTTCCAACTGTAACCAGAAGTAAAAATCCCATTAACTCAAGTGATACAGGAGTAGATCCATAGTCCACTGGAACCTATCAATAACTTGTAATCTTTAATGTTTGGAAATATACTTCTTTCCTTTCATCTCAAGGCTAGTGCCAAAAAATCCTTGATGACTTCAGCTGAAAGTTGCACAACTGCAATGAGAAGTTCAATGTGAAATTTGAGGAAAATAAAAATGAAATGCATTTTCATGGTTACTAGCCATGACATACTGATGAGATCTCATGGATAATACAGGATTTCAGTGGGAGTCACCTGTGCTGAACGGCAATTGCAGTGGAGGAGGGTGCATGTAGGAGACTTCAAGGTGTCTCATTATACCATAAAACACAATTATAAGTTTCAGAAATTGGAACACTGACATGTGAAGATTTAAAAAAAAAAATCTGAAACACTGGAAATTACATGTAAACAATAGGTCACATTGCATAGGGTCTGAGAATGTTGCTTTCAGCAGATGAGCAACTAGATTAAAACCATGCAGTGATACCTAGGTAAAAGTATATAGTGGCTTATAGTATATAGAGACGTGAATCAGTCTGAAGGTGCAGAGGTGCCCCTGCATCTTAGGTAAAAGTGTAGCATAGACCAAGAGGTTACGGGACAGCAGAATCTGTAGGAGAGGCACAATTTACAATAATAAGTCATTTGACAGCATGGAATGCTGGTAAGTGATAGGAGGAATTAGGTTTGTTGATGTAGGAAATGAGTTATTTGGAAAGATACTTTAACTGGAAAATGTTGTTTTTCAGTGAAAACTGGAGAAGTTAAAAATGTGCAATTGTAAAATTTCAGGGGTCTTGTGTAACTTAATCTCCTCTTCAGATGTCTAAGTTGGCATCCAGTCTGCTGAATTTAGTTATCAAAATTGTGCCTAGATTTTGGATGTCACATAGAGCACCACTTCTGAAATAAACACCTAAATTACTGCTAAATTACAGCTACTACATTTAGGGCAGTAAGGATGCAGTGGACATCAGAAAAGTCTCCAAACAGAAAGAAGCAGATGCCTTTCAAAGTCACTAGAGAAATCTTACTGGCCTGTCTCATCAAGAGGGTTAGGAAAGTTGGGGTCTTGGAGGATAGCTGAGCTGAAGAGCTTTGGGAACAAGAAGAGGTGGGAGGTGACAAACAGCAGATCTTGACCTGGCATGAAGCCATTTAGAGCAGGACAGAAATGGTGGTGGGCTGGGGTGAAGAGCTCTGGTGCAGCACGGGTGCATTGCAAAGATACCAGACACTGCGGAGCACTGTTTTCACCCACCCTTCTACTCAGGACTGCATCTCCCAGCCACCCTAAATCCCTGCTCACACCGTGCCCTCTCTGCTATCAGAAACGGGGTAGCTATGCTCTCACCCATCTGCAAGAAGCATTGCGCTACGCAACATGTGGGGATGCCTGCCAAAAAGAAGCGGGTGAAATTCACTGACCCCAAGTTTTTCTGACAAAGTGACTATTTACATTCATTGCCCTTAACACACTAAACTATTTTAAGCTTCAATGTGAATAAAGCTATTTTTGCTAGATGCATGGAGTGTTTGTCATTATTCTATGTGCCTCGTCATATTTAGTGCGTAAAAATACTCTCAATGGAAATACCTGGATCAAAACCAATAAGGAAGCTGCACACATACTCCAAACACCTGCATATCACAAAAATTTAACAGTGCCAGCACCAAATAGTTCTGGTTTATCTCAGAAGAATGTTTGCAGCTAATCCTCTCTTGTGGACATAGATAAACATACTGCAGCTAATACATGCTTATCATAATTCAGCGGAGACATTTCAGAGTGCACCACTTAACTGCTTTTCAATTTCTTTTCCTGTTTTGTCATTATCATTGTTGGTTTTTTTAAAAAAATCATTTACAGGTGATTGTTTGGCCCTGTCTTGGAACTACACTCACAGTGTACTTCAACTTTCTTTTCCTCTCACTGCTGCTTCTCTTTGGATAGAAATCTACAGAGCTGTGGGAGAGGTTCGTGTAGAGCACCTAGCTGCATTGCAGGTTTCTCAGGCCCTGTGCCAGTAATGCTAGAGTCACTTTGGGTTTTGAAATTTAAATTGCAGGTATGTGAACTATATTTATTCTTCTGTGGGACAGTCATTTTTTTAAGTCAGATATCAATTTTCATTTCCTGAGCATTATATTTTCATTCAAACCAATGAAATGCTATTTATTCTTTGCCTTTCTTTTAGATGTAATATCAAGTTCAAATCCAGAGTTGGTATAGATCAAGGCAGATTTACCAATGTACCAGTTTGCACTAGCTGGGCCAGTACTTTCTTGTCCTTGTGCTCCTGCTGTAACTGCAACAATGCTTTTCATCAATTCTCCCTCTTAAGATGGTATTCTTCTCCTGCATGGCTCTCCTGAATTTCTGTTCCACAGACTTCAGCTTGTCCTAAATGGTGTTAACTCTCTGCTCATGTACCTTGTGTCCCAGACTTTTCATCTGCTCAATCATGCGGTTGTACTCTCACTGATATGAAGCTTCTCCTGTGAGGAACAGATATTTTGTCTCCTGCATCTTCCTCAGAAGCATACTGTAAGAGGGTTAAGGCAGACCTCCAGGTAGGTAGGTAGGACAGAAGGCTGAATTTTGATGCCATTCCCCTACTGGGCCAAGCAGTACAATTGCAGATGTAGATAAAAGAGAGTGTGTTTGCCAACAGGTTTAGCCTACTTGAGTTTCCTCATCATCTGGAGACTTCTCTGAGACATAATTGTCCTGCTGTGCTTCCACAGTGTCTCTCCTCCTTGCATTGAACAAGCTTTTATATGCAATGCAGAGACTTTTCCTTGTCTGTGTGTTCTTTGAGACCATCCTGCAGTTCCAAAGTTGGGAAAGACAAAAACAGTAAAAAAGGGCATTCATTGTTCAGTGTAGCAAACGTCTGATCTGAGGAAAAAAAGAGTTATTGATTCCACTTCCATAATGTGGAGCTCTCTGGTCTGGTCTGTCTCCACTGCTGTGGTTTATCTCATGTCTCAGGATGCATGCAGACTGGATGTTATTAATCTTTGATTCCATCTTTTGAGCTAAGAGCATATTTGCATCCTAGGGTTGTGTAGGGTGATAGACCAGCTAGTCCTTGCACCATGTAAGTGTTACTACCATGCAGCAGGGGTTTTGAAGTTGCAGCAGGATAGAAATTCCTTTCACTTGCTTCACCAAAAGTCGTGAAAATGTAGCTTGCAGGAAAAGAGGGAGAGTGTTAATTTGTTGCAATACTTCAACCACCTCCAAAAGAACTGTATCTCACTGTTTCCTCAGCCCAAATCTTTCCCTGTTCATGCATACCAGAAATCGGTCGTTTGCCACTGTGCAAACTCCTTCTGCTGATTGGCCTGACCTTTGCATATTTACTCATGTGCCTCCACCTTGAAAGCTTGCTACACAACCTAGCCCAACGTGTGCTGCATGTGAGGCCAGGAATTAAATGCAAGCTTTTGTGCATTCTTCTTTGAAATATGTGCATTTGGGGGAATGGGAATCTACCTTGTATATAAATATGTTCAGTCTCTGCTTTTCAATGATTGTCTATAATAGTTTGGCAGTGCAACTGCACTTCAAAAACTCCACTTTCTTTGTGAGATGCATTCCTCACAACAAATAAATATTTTTCTGCTAATATTTTGGTTCCCAGGCTGGTTTGATAACCATTATTCTTTTGGGGTGGGGACAGAAAGCATGCCAGTGTGAGGCATGGTTATGAACTGAATAAGCAGGGACTGGTTTTGCCGACTAAGAATGATATAACAGTGTAATCACACACTCTGATGAGATCAATATATACCTAGTTGTCTAAAAATTGACAGCGGTTAAACATCTCGTGCTAGGACACTACAGCCTCTCCTGGTTTTCTGGTATTGTTTATTGGCTATATCTTCTTTTTACCTTTGATTCACAATCACAATAAATTCTTTGAGAACAGAGATTATGTGTTTCTACAGTGGTTGGCAACTGATCCCATTCAGAGCTGGAATTCTACTCAATAAAAATAAAGACTATGCTTTAGATGCTGGTGGGTATTCCTTCTCACAGATAGTCATAGCATGTAATATCTCAGAGAGGGCATGTATATATGATTTTGCATATAAAGTGTGTTTAAATCGTTCATAGGCTTTAGGGAAGTGCCTGTAAGCCTATTTCACCACCATGGTAGCCCCGGAGCAAATGCAATGTTAATACTCCTGCTTAGTGATTTTAAATAGTTTGTAAGCTGCTGTAAAAAAATGTGTTGTCAAACTCTGCAACTAATTTACTTCTTCCAGTCTATAAAACAAGGAAAGGAAACATCTGTTTAAATGGGAATGTAATGGCAGCGGGGATTATATTTTTCTTGTCTCTGTTGTTGTTCATTGTGTTTAATCGGTTTAAACACAGAAAAATGAATGTCGCTGATTAATAAGTAGTAATATTTATTAGAGCTTGAGACCCTGTACAAGCCCGTGTAGATGAACATTTTTGTGACACTGCTGGCATTTCTGAAATAAATTAAGCAGATGTGGGAACATTCCAGACATTGCTGAAGACCTAGTTCACTCCACATGGATGAAGTTATGGCAGAGTAAGCACAGATGACTGGAGCTATCAACACAACTTCTTTGTCCATAAGTTCTTTGTGGAAAGGGTTAACATGTTGTAAAAGGCATATCTTTCATGGGAATTTTCATATTCCTCTGTGTGATTCATTTATTTATATGTATGTGCTCTGTGTCTGTCTCTCAGATTATTCAGCCCCTGGTACGCCAGAATAAATGCTTTAGAAAGGTCAGCCCTGCTTGCAGGGAGCCAGCCTCGCCGCCCTCCGAACTCGCAAAACCCAGAGACTGTTTCTTGCATGTGCTTTCTAACATCCCTGAAGAAAATGCACTAGAACAGCATTCAGCGGAGTGTGAAAAACACTAAAGGGTTTTACCCTGGCCATTGTTTACTGCGAAATGCCAGTCTGGTGCTCTAGCACAGCTTGGGCCGAGAGGCCTTTCATTGTCTGCTCTATTCCACTTGGTTTCTATGGGTTTTTTTTCATTTATAAGCTAAGACAATCCAAGGTTAAGCTGTTGCTGACAGAAAATAAATAAATAATTCGATATGAATGTTTTGACATAATCAGGTGAGATGAACAAAAATACTGGGGGCACATTCTATTGATCATTTCTTACTCTGGAGCGTGTGGTACTCTGTTACTGCACCTCGAGGACCCTGGAAGAAAACTGGCCAAGCCATGAGTGTGACTTTACAGGTTTAGATATAGATTGGTATTCAGATGGTGTAGATAAGTGTGAATAAAATAATGTATGAAAGTTTTTTATTGATCCAAGTGCTTCAGCGGTATGTGTAAGAGCATCCAGAAGAAAGTTCAGGAGCAATCTCAGTAGAAAAAAGAACAGAGAAACCTCTCTAGAAAAAAACCAACTGTTTGTTGGTGCCCAAAGTAAAATACACTGGAGTGCAAGGAGTGGATTGTGAAAGACATACTTAAACCAAAACAATAAATAAAAATGTGTTGGGGAAAAAAACAAGTGTTTGTGGAGACGTCCAGTAAATAGCAACGAGCAGCCAGTATGAAGAGTTGGCAGCAGTTTGTGTTGGACCTCCTTGAAGCATGAACCGAAACTATCGCAGGATCTAGGACTTAGAGTGACATGTAAGGCTGGGATCCTCCAGAGACATGGTCCATCGTAGCTCAGGGTAGAGGCTTTCTACTGACTGTGCAATAACACACGTACATTTCATGTGGTAATTGTTAGAAACAGAAGCAAATCCAGGTACATTCATGGTTTTGGTCTCCACATAGAAATGCATAAGCGATCATGGTTCCTTTCAATTTGCTTCGGGTAGCTGGAGAGGGGAACCAGAGCTCTGTAAAATTGCATAAATGGGTCAAAGTTTGGGTATTTAATTCCTAATTTCCTTAACTATTTTTTGTCTCTATCCAACATTTTCTCTTCATCAAAACTGTGTGCTCCACCATTCCTAGTACTTGATTTGTGAAGTGTTACTCCTCTTCCACAGTGACTAACAGAACAAAATCAATGGTGGAGCATGTCTAGTGGGCAATGAGGTAAACAATGAGTAACACGCTAATGGTAAACTCAGTGAAACATCAGGACATTAAATTTAAGACTTAAATCTGCACAAGGCACACCTAGGAGCCTAATTAATATTTTTGTGAAAAATAAATATCAGCTAAGAGATACGGCTGGATTTTTGCAAACTTGGATTTTCTGAATGAGGACTCAGGTGGCATTTCTTGGGGTTAAAATGGATTTTCTAAGGCCAGCATCTCTTTTGGGCTAAGCAGAAAAAGGCAGCTTAACAGCCCTTTAAAACATGGATTATGTACTTTGTTTTTATTTTTTACATATTTGTATGCATTTTAATCAGTCTTCTGGAAAGTCTAAGGCATGTGCTGTATTGTTAACTTCATAATGTCCAGCAGCTACCCTTGGTCAATGCGTGAAATTCAAGGTTGAAGGGATTTACATTAAAAAAAAAAAAAAAAAGATTTTTTAACTCAGTGAAGACACTAAGATGAATAAAAGGAACTTTGTTGTTGTTGTTTTAAACAGTCCTTTATTTCCTTGAAGACTCACCAACCTGTGCAATTTTAAAATATTGTCATCAACTGGGAAAGGAGAAATTAATATGTCCTTTTAAATATGTCCTCTTTACATGAGTAATGAAATGAAATATGAACTTCAGCATATGCAATGCCTCATCAGGAGACGAATGGGCCTTTTTTTAATGTCTCTGAAAGGCAACCATCACTTTTACAAGATCAAATAATGGAAAGGCTTAAAAATCCTGTATGCAGGCTATTTGTAACACTTGAACAATGTCAGTCAGAAAGATTTCAACTAGTGGGAAATGATTCTATTGGTTTTCTAGCTTTGATCACAAGAGGGAGTATTTGCAAGTAATCTTTCCTTGTAAAAAAAAAATGCTGCTTAACAGTGCAAGCAGTGGATTTGGGCAATTAACTGTTTTCTGCAATGCACCAACAACATCCGTATCAAACTTGCAACAAGTGTAAATTTTTCCTTGTTTGTCTGTTTGTGGAAGTGCACATGATGAGGAGACCTTCAGAAATTTCATGCAGATTGTATACCAATCATGGTGAACCGTTTTAGAGGAGGAAATTGTAGTCTAACACTCAGAGCCAGATTACCGTGGCATAAATTCTTTCTTAACGTACCAAAGGAATAAAAAATCTTTCTTCTACTTGTAGCTTTCTGCCCAAAAGAGACTGGCCTTTCCATAAAGTAAGCTTTAATTTCTATAAGTTATAATCTTTAATTGTAATTTTTCGGAAGATAGAATGTCAAGGGAAGGAACGTGTGGAGTGTAAAAATAAAAAAAGGCAGTTTTGGACTAGTGTGATTTAAAGGTCACAGTTTAAAGCTATCTGCAAGTTCATAACAGCAACAAAAAGTCCTCATTCATTACCAGTGACATGACTTGCAGCTGTGTTTGGTGCTGATCAGTTATCTTACACTAAATAAAGGGAAGGCAACCCGGCTGGTAGAATTAAAATTTAAAAAAGCAATATTAGCATAGTTTGTTACATGTTCTATCCAAACATCTTGAAACTAAGCCATGAATTAGTGAAGGTTCATAACTTTCCTGCAAATTAAGAATAATTTTTGCCCCCTCTTTGACCTATAAGCAGAATTTGACCCAGAGAGGGCTATACTGCTCATGCAGTGGGAGGGCAACGACACTGAGGGGGAATGAGGGGGGAGCCTGTGTTATTGTAGGAATAGAGAATTGCTTGAGGTTTCAAAGGAAAATGGCAGCAGGCTTCATAATTCCCAAACTGCTGGGTTAACTTTTTCCTTATCTAAAAATGTTACAGAACTATTTGGGGATCAGAGGAACATGGAGCAAGGGAAGAAGGATTTGCTTTAAAGCCATACTGTCAGGTAGAGTTATGCTCTACATAAATGTGATTTTTTTGAAGACTGCTAGATCAATAGAAAATTTCCGTGAAATCAAATGTGGAAAATTATTCCACTGAAAAAAACCCTTTTGTTTGTATCTAACCATTCCACCGCAGCGTCTGCAATCCAAAGAAAGCGGCTTTGTTCACACTCTTCAGTGCAAATTTTTCTGGCCTTCTGTGAGAGCGATTAATCATTTTGCAGTAAGGAGAGCTGCTCTTTGTGGTCAACATGTACTTTTCCTGATTGCACAGAGGTGTTTTGATGATGGCTGGCAGAGCAGCATGTCAGGATCTTGCTTACTGACGTTGGTGATAGGTGGTAACGTATCAGAGCCAGTGGGAATGTCTGAGTGGCCAAATTATGAAGTGGAAAATGCCAAGCCAATGCTCAGAGGTGTGAGCAAGGATGGTGCCTCTCTGCCCTTCCCCTCCAAACTGCCACGCACACCTGCCAGCTCTGCAAAGTGCTTGCAAAACCTGCACTCTCGAGGATGGCACGTGTTGGCAGGCAAGGGAGAGGAAAGGAGGAGGCATCAGCTGGCCATGGCCCCATGCATTCCCCCGTCCTTGCACTTGGAAGGAGGTATTGCTGCTCTCTAACAAAGAGAAACTTAAACTGGAGAGCTTGAAGTGAGTTTTAATAGCTCTGGGTTTGCTCATCATTGCACATAGGTTTATCGTTTCATCCCCTACTCCTTGTCAGTAGCCATTCTCCTTAATGCCTGGAATAAGCACCAAAATAGCTGTCCTGGAGCCAGCCTCTACCTACCCTGTCCCTCTGACCTGTATTCTTCTTGATGGTACCACCTCACGGAGAAGAGGCAATAGGATGGCATCCATTCCTGCCAAGTGGAAGAGTCCATGTCCTGGGGTGACCGCTGGGAAATGAACCCATTTCATAGCCCCAAGAGCAAAGATACAGTGAGTTTTTGGCTTTAACTACACTGAAGAAGCTTTCAGGCAATGAGTTAAGAGGGTTTGCACAAAATCATCATTTTTTTTCCCAACTGTTACTGGATTTCCCCCAGTTCCCATGTCTAATTTCTAAACTGTTTCCTCTTTAAAAGCTGCATGTTCCCTTCATCCTGGAGTTACCCTTAAGAACAGGACTGCAGAGGAAGAGAATATCCCTTCAGCTTGATGTGAATTGCAAAGCAGGGCTCTCTCCTTCCATTCTTAAACACGAAGGGTGGTACGAGTAGCAATGCTGACAGTGTACATTTGCAGATGCCACCATATGGGTCTTGAAAAACTAGTTGCACTGATGATTCCCTGCACATGTAGGAGACAGTTTGCATTGTTGGCATCGTCCCTGCACAGAAACAAGCACAGCTTAGCAAAGCTAAGCAGATGGCACTAGATCTGGTGCCAGGGAAGCACTGAATTAAAGGTTATACCCACCAGGTTTGATGCGGTGCCAGTTTGAATTGGTACAGAAGCTTCGGCCCACCTGCTTATTGGCCCCGTGACATCTGGCATCTTTTTTTTTTTCCCCCCCCTTGGACTAAGCTAAATGCAGCAAGGAAAAATGTCATTTTAAAAGCCAGTTACCAATAAATGGGATTAAAATTTTCTAAGAAAAAAGAAAGCTTTACAAATACATTGTGTTTAACACTGCTATATTAGAGATTTTGGGACAGCTTTGGGAAGATTAGATGGTGGTAAATAAGGGTCTGGGTAAAACCACATTTTACAGAACCACTTAACGGTCAGGACGGCATACTAATGAACGCACGTAGCTGTTAGGAGTTTAGGCCTATCAGCAGCCTGCAAATAACGGCTCACTGTCTCAGACTGTCACCGTACATATGTTGTCACTCAGAGCAGGAGAGAGATTTTACGCTATGCCACCTGAGTATGGCTGGTGTAGGTGCCTAATGATGCAATGCACCCTGCTAAACTTATTGCCCTGCTCCACTTAGGTTTCTCCCTCATTCATTTCTGTTGTCCTACATGTTGCACCATTCACCTTGTGAAGATTATTATTACTTTTTTAAACCAGTCCCTCCTTCCTCTCCGCACGTTCACATGCTGTATACACAAATATGCTGCCATGGGGACTGTGCTTGTTGCAGAGACTAAAACTGTTTATATGTCTTCTCCATTAGGGATTTAATCCTTGCTCCCTTGGTGTGAAATGAAAGCATGCAGCTGTATGGCACTCTGGAGATGATTACCATTAGAGCTAAGCCTGAGTTTATACACACCATGAGCCAGATTAATCAACAATTTATTGACTCAAAATTGAATCCATACAGCATTGTTTTTGTCTTTTTTTTTTCTTTTTTTTTTTAAAGGAAGGACTCAGGCTGCCTGAATAATTTTGGTGGGGAATTGTCAGAAAATCATTGAACCAGATTTATTAAATATCTGAAAAATAGTGACAGGCATTGTGTGATTTCTAAGGCTCCATCACAGAATGGTAGGGAAGTCGATTTGCTTATAAACCGTAGACATACAGGTTTAAATCATCAGTGCTGGTTTGGAGTCTTCATTACAAAAAGAAAGAAAAAAATATCAGCTTTGGAAACTGCCTTGAATTTTCTTGGCTTCTGAATAGTCAGCACCAATGTTTAGAAAAAAACAAATGAAAAGCTGATAGGAATGGATAAATAAAGAAATATATAGCTGAAGAGCTAAATGTACTGGCAAACCAGTTATAACGCAAGTGCGTTTCACAGCGAAAGGCCATTGGACTCCTCCACACAGCAACAAGAAAAGCACTGTATGCCTGGAAATCTTTAGCTTGAGAATATTAAAAAAAAAAAAAAAAAAGGCGAATAATATTAAACATCCAAATTTTCCACTGCTGACCTTTGAGATAGAAAGTATTTGCAAGGGACCTGATCCAAAACCCACTGAAATCAGTGGAAAGACTTTGTTGGCTCATGCCTGTCTTTTCTTGACCTTGTTGCTGGTATCTCTGCCTCTCGCTTTCTCCAGCACAGACAACTGCATGGTGCTCTCTGCTGCAGGAGGCTGCCTCACAAGTCCTTTCCCAGCACAGATATGCATTGAGTTTCAAGTTGGCCACTGGCTTTTTAAACTTTCCTACAGCACAGCTTTGGGATGTGCCTTCGTTATTGATTTCCAGGGGCAGAAGTCTGGGGCTTTCAGCTCTAACCTTCTAGATTTGCTGCTTGTAGACAATAGCCTCATCGCAGTAAGTGAAGACACAAGAGCTGGAACTCTTCTGGCAAGGTACCGATAAGGATCAAAGCCTTGGAGGTAACTTCCTTCTCCAGCTGCCTCTGAAGCAGCCTGATCTGAGAACATCTCTATGATTCTCCAGATCTTCAGATTTTCAGAGATGGAGGTATGCAAGGGCAGCTCTGTTGGTTTTGGGGTTGAGTGGGGAGAGCCAGGCTGGCTTGCTTTTTTGTGTCTCACTTTAAGTGTTGCCAAAGCAATATTTGGGTTATTTTCTTGGGTATTGCTGAATATCAACACTAAAATAAAGACAATGGGCCAGACTTTGAACCCTTATTGACAACAGATCCTCCTCCTTGATTCTCTGAGCTGGGGGAATTTATCATTCAGTCCAGTAGCAGTACCAATTGAAAAGTGGTTTGTTTGTTGTTGGCTTTTTTTTTTTATATATAATTTGACAAATGTTCTATTTACATAACAGATTGGTAAATAGTTTGGAGAGAAATTGCTTTCGCTAGCTCCTCAGATTTCCTCATCTAATACTGCTTTTTCAGAATATTGTCTATTAAAATTATTCACTAACATTTTCAAGTTATAGACAGTATCTCATATTACCCAGGGACAATGATGCTGAATTTAAAATAACACCCTTAAAGAAAAAGGTTATAAACAAAGAAGTTTATTACATATCTGTAACCAACATACAATAAGGATAGAAACTTTTCACTAATGACTTGCCTGAATTTAGTCTGTTTTCTTCTTTTATGGCTTATTACTACTGCAGTTTAGATTTTTCATCTAGCGCCATCATTTCCATCACTGTCACTCTCTTCATCATCTTCAACTTCTTCCCCACTTTTAGTGCCTTCATCACTCTCAGCTTCTTCTTTGAACTCAAATCATCATTGGTTCCTCTTATGGAATTTGAAATACAGTATTTCCTAAACCATTCCGTGACAACTTCTGGATTTATCTCATCCCATGCTGTCTTAATCCAATGACAAAGCAGTGCTGCACTAGGACTTCTTTATCTTCCCTGTAGGAGTTACAGCAGGATCCCCTGCCAAGAGCCATAAGGGCTACAAACACTCTTTAAAGGGCTTGTTCTCTCCTACATCAGGCACCTGCAGTTGTGACATTCCTCCTGGTACAACTGCAAGAGAGGCATTCATTTCTCCAATGATGTTCTTCATTGCTGGTGTTAGATACCCTTTGAATGTACCTAGGACAAGCATTCTCCTTTTGCGTAACAGCACACCTGGTCTCGTGTTCCAAACGATGTTCAGCCAATCCTTCATTAAGTCTGTAG
Organism: Aptenodytes patagonicus; assembly: GCF_965638725.1. Classification (NCBI taxonomy): domain Eukaryota; kingdom Metazoa; phylum Chordata; class Aves; order Sphenisciformes; family Spheniscidae; genus Aptenodytes; species Aptenodytes patagonicus. Next base: position 27,503,901 of record NC_134950.1, read on the forward strand.
ACATCCATCCTTTGTTTTGACACCTAACAATTATTCCAGTAGGCAGCTGGTCCTTCAGCATTGTTTTCCGCTTCAAGATCACATACGGTGGCAATTTTATACCATCTGCTAACACTGCCAGCATTACTGTAATGCATATTTTTTCATTCCCCAAAGTTTTGATGATGACGGATTTTGTGCCTATTTCTTCAATGATGTTATTGGATGGCTTATCAAAGGAAACTGGTGTCTCATCTGCATTTCCCATTTTGCTCAGCAGATAATCATGACCTTTATGCAATCCAATCAGGTATTGCTAGAATGCAATGAATTTTTTGGTGAGGTCAGAAGGTAGATGTTGGCAAAGCAAAGTCCTTCTCTGTAGGCAAAAACCATTATGACACATCATCTGTATGCACCAGCCATTACCAGTCTTGAATTTTTGCCATGTAATTTGTCATGCTTGTGCTACTCCTTGAGATTTCCATTTAATGATTTCCTGTGTAACTAGGGTTCTATTTTTTTTTAATTATTATTTTTAGTGCACACATTCTGCAACTTATCTTTCTACTTGAGCAGGAGGGCTGGACTAGATGACCTCCAGAGGTCCCTTCCAACCTCAACTATTCTGTGGTTCTGTGATTCTGTGACAGTTCATGGAAGTGCCCTTTTTCAGGCACTGAATAATTTCTGCATTGAGTTAGTGCATAAGAGCTTCTGTTTTGATTATTTCCGTCTTGGCACGTTTGCCTCAGTAGCATTATGTTTCCTCTTGGACTCACAATTGTTAGCTTTTTCTGCATACAGTACCACCATGAGTTTGAAATCTGCATTGTAACTCCTACTTATACCTTTTGGTATGTTCCCTCTTGCACTTGTCCCTCTCATCTCCAGATGTTTTGCTATTTCACAACTCACCTAAAAATATTAAAAAAATCATAGTGGAATTCTCTGATCCACCCCATGCTTCTTCTCTAGTGAGTGAGAAACCAACAGCAAATCACTACCTTGTCTTGTACAAACTTTGGGCTGCTTTGGGCGTATTTGTGCACATAACTAAGGAACCTTCCACAGTGCACAGTCATGATATCATAATAATGCAAAGGGAAGACAACCTCCAATTTGTAAGTTAAATTTTTTGGACAAAACCCCCTAATCTTGCTTTTGGGTAAGTGGAGTGTTGTTTTATGTTGCTGGAATTGTGATCAGATTTAGTCAGCAGTTTTTGGAAGTTAGGAAACCATCAACACAGTCTGTGTATTCACTCAAGGATAGCTAATTTTACTTATTGAACTACTTAAACCAGGTCTGCATAGCACATGACCTGTGAAATCATCTTTTTTGGCCAACTAGTCCCACAAACACGGCGTGTACACTCTGGCATGGGCAGAGGTTGGCTGAGCAATGACCCTCAGCTACGGCCAGGCCTGATGCCTCATAGGTGCATACATACCTCTGGTGGGCTGGCCAGCCATCCAGCTAGTGTTTGTGCACCTAGAGAGAGATATCAGGTCTCTTGCCTGGTATTTCCTTGCTGTAGACTATATGACAGATATACTGGCCCTCTACATAGACATTTCACCTGAGTAATATACAATAAATACTGCATACACGAATCATGTAATGCCAGATGGTAAGCAAAATACTGCTCATAACAACCCAGATACAAGGTATTTTCAATGCATAAAGGAAACTATTCAGAAATAACATTTTAACAATGAAAACATACTGACTTGAAATATTTTACCACATTTTTATATTTTGAAATACATAGAATTACAATGAAATGATCTGCATTAACAGAAAAATCCAAGCAATCAACTCCTTGTCTTTGCATATAATTGCTTGAAACTAATCACGAGCACAGTTTAAAAATAACAACAAAATAAATTGGTAGCATCCTACACTTCTACTACCTTAATCCATAACAGTAAGCATTGAACTATTTTTTTTTCACCCGGTGACTAATTCTGGATAATAAATTGTGTGTTGCTGTGAAGTGCCTCATAGCAATGGAATGTATTTAACTTCTTTAATTAAGCTACAACCGGATCTATTTTTAAAAGAGCGTTGTTCCTTCATTATTTTGGTGAGTTGGATTTAACTTCACAAGTTACAGAGTAGAACTATTTTATAGACTTTCTTTATTATTTGAACGGTAGACAAATAAAAGTGGACATAAAAAAGGTCGTTTGTTTTTGGAAGTTTTATTGCTCCAGTTACAGATAGTACATATAAGTGTAAAAAGACTGTGGCCTGTATTAGTTCCGCTATATATTTCTGGTTTTGCTCTTTAAATTAAAAAAGCGTGACGGCATGAAAAACAGATGCTTTCAACCCATTTTCCTCCAAAGTGCGAAAAAATATATGTTTGTTTTGAGGTGCTAGGAAAATTGTATATAGGGATGGATCATTCTGAAAAGACTCTCTACTTCCTAAACAATTTCTTCGGAGCTGGCATAGACCACGTTGCAGTTCACAGGCTCAGGTCTGAATTTTGGAGATGAGTGTTTGATGCCTAAGAAAACATAAGTTTTGTTTGGTGCAAAGTCTGCCCCACAATGTAAAGCCTCAAAACAAGACTGTATGTACATCTGTTGCATCTTGCTTTCTGGGAGAAATCTTGAAGCTGGAGGCCACTGAATGGCTGCAGATCTGCTCCATGCTGAGTACTTCTGCGGTATAAGAATGCAATGTGCTGTGAAGAAGGAAATGGCTGGAAGCCCTCACTTGGCAGGTCTGCATAATCTGGCTGCTTATGATTTTAGTCATATAGCAGTACAAGTAGATTTTAGATTTTTGTGTTCATTTTTCATCAGATATTATCTGTATATTCATAATAATGAAATAAACCTAGAACAGCTTGCAAACTCCTCTGTGGGTGTTCAGATTCCTCTTCTTGATTAGCTTCTTATTCATTTGTATTAATATCATCTCTTTTCTGTGGGATAATTTGCTAGTTTTCCCCTGGTTATTTCTTAAAATGTTAATACTTAGTGATTCTTTTCTAATTTGACTTTGCACTAAGATTATTTCATTTTCAAATTTATTTCATTTTCAATTCTATTTCAAGAGACTTTAGTAATGCAGTGCTGAAAATGAGTATAACTGTTAAGGGTATCAACTAGAGTAAATGTTAGATTATCAGCAGAATATCAGGATTCTTGTTTCATGTGGTTTTGCACTGGCACATCATGTACATATGTCATTTTTAAGCACTGGCAGAAGTAGAGAGTCTATAAAGTATCTAGATACAAAACCTGTTCAGTTTGTGCTGGATTTGCATATAAAAATGGGATTTTGCCTGTAAAACTACCCTAGTTTTCATACAACTGACATTGTCATACTCGTCTGATGTCTGTCAAAATCAGAAGGATCATAATTTTAAAATTTGGGCTTCAAGGTCAAGTTCAGCAAGGTCCATATTACCTCCACTGGTATCAGTGGTGGTGTTTCCAAAGGCATCCTTTGTCTTCGCATTTTATAAAGCTTTAATACAATTTGCAGCATGTTCTTCATTTTGAAAACAAGAACATTTTAGTGGAAGAGACATAAAGGGAAAGAACTTAAAGAGCTGCATCTTAAACACACCAGGTGAATAATTAGATGATAATGCCACAATGCAACAGAAGGAAAGAGAATCAACATAGCAGCCTGTATTAAAAATCAGTTTCCTCCCAGAACGGTCATACTATGGTATGACATCCACCATGGTGAGCTTCTGCTTTCAGTATACAGAAACATTCCCTGAGGAGGAACAGCACTTGTCTTTGAGATAATTTAAAGCAAACAAATAGTTGTTTGGGAAATCAAGATGGAAAAAATGTTGAAATTAACAAAATTTAAATAAAGGGCTAGCTGTAGTTATGTTTTATAAGAAAGTTGTTAAAAGAAAGACCTAAAATCAGGTTTTTTCCTCATATCTTACAATTCAAAAAGAAATATAAAATTGTCTTCAGCAAAGATTGCCTACAGCTAAGAAGAAATTATTCTGCTACATCCAACTCAGTACTTGAAGGGAAGTACCAGCCCCTACGATGTGTAGGATCACTAATGAAGTCCAACTGCAGAGCTGGGAACCTGGGACAAGGGCCAGCCTTCACATAATGAGTCCCAAGATTATTTGGACAGGAATATGGAACACTTACTCATAGAATCAATAGTTCATTACAGTATCAAATTCAGACAAAGAAAATCATTTGGGGGTGTGTGAATTTTTTATTATTATTTCTTCTGCACTGGGAAATTTTGTATAACTAGAGAAGGAACTTGCATTGATGACCTGGTCCTGGGGTGAAATGACTTCAGGATGATGAGTTTTGAAGCAAATTTGAATTAGGACAGAATTTCCTTGGTGGTGTGTAGTTATGGAGATTTAGGGAAAAGAAGCTTTTGTAATATTCAGATAAATATACAGTAATGGCAATACTGCAAAACCTCCATTGATACAAATGTTTAAACTCTCACTTAGACCATGTATAGCTTCTTTCCTTCTCTAAATATTCTTGTGATACAATAGCTGGAAAAGGATTACTTTTTAAAGACATGTGGAGGAACGTCTCTTAAAAGCAGTTTCAGTTTCCAGTGTAACATTTTGCTCAAAAACCCTGAAGGAACATTAACAGCAGTGATGGCTTCTCCTTGGACTCATCAGTCAATGAGTGAGCAGAAATATGCCATTTGAACTATATCAATACACAACTTACATGTTGCTTATTAAATACATGCAAAACAGTGGCTACAAAAAGTTACAAAATTATGAGAAATTATATGACAAATGCTTTTGAAAAAAATTATTCTTTGTTTGTGAAAACATGCAAACAGAATTACATGCTTAATTATTCACATAGCTTTAATAAGGATAACAATTCAAAATCCAGAGGAAATGCCTACAGTATTTGAACAGTAAGATTAAGCAGCATCTATAAAATATGGAATTGGCTGTAAATATAATTAGCTCCTTCTTTAATTTGACATTAGAGTGGTTCTAAGGACCCAGAACTTGGTCTGTAGTGAGCAACGGCAACTTTTCCGTGCTTCTTTGTGCAACAGTCAAAGCACCTAGTAGAAGTGACCACCACAAAACGTTTTTGTCATAACTACAGGTAAGAGATAACTAAGCAGTGACTGCTGTTATCAGAGTTTTCCATGCAAAAGATTCAGCGTGCTCTAAAAAAGTATCTGTCGTGTGACTACAATGTCGCTAAGTTATGACAAGGTAGTATCTGTGATATGACAGCGGCATCGTACAACTGTCAATATAAAGTAAGTGCGATGGGATTGCTCTGTACTCTAAAGCAACTGTCATGTAATGGGGGCTGTGACTAGGCTGTAATAGCAATGTGACTGCAATGTGCCAGCAGAGTGACTGATAAGTAACTCCTAGAAGAGATGACTCTCAAGTAAAATTGGCTATAATAGTTTTGAAGTGCTGCAGACCCTATTTGCAGTGACAGCACTGCCCATCAGCTTTGGCGGGCTTTTAGTTGGTATCTCATGAGAGGCCAAGCCAGCTTATGGCTGTGCATCTGGCAGCCTTTAAGGCCATCCTGGATAAAATATTTTGATACCCAATCAGAGTGATGCTGTGGTAAGGGAGCTGATGCTATGTATAGCCTCATGAGCAAATGCTCCCCAAGCCAAAGGTGGGCAACACTGTTGGGTGGCCAAAACATGGGGTCGGACTGGGCTCCCTGGATGCCGTGCTGAGAGGTCTCATCCCCAGGACTCCCTGGGATGGCGTTACCCTATGGCAAGCAGTACAGAGACCTCCGTCTTGGGGAGGTCCCTACTGTCTGTGAACTCTTTGGACTAGACCTTTGTCCATGGGTTCATGGTCTCTCTGCTGGTCAGCCCTTCCAGCTTCCTGGAATTAGTCTTCAATGATGAATGCTATGGGCACTTGGCAAGTAAGGAGAGAGAATATTACAAATTAATTAAGAAAAAGGAAAGAATGATTATATTCATATCACAGATGGAGATATTGATGTTCAGATTAATTTATTTGCCCTGAAGCTATACAGCATGTCATTAGCAGCCTTGTGATTACAGTAGTGTTGGTTGAAAGATGGTTTTCATAGATAGTCTTCAATTTTCCAATATATCAATGGAGAAACCTAATTCTCTAAAGGAGAAATATATTTTTTGCAAGAAGAAAGATGTTAGGGACTCCATATCTTCCCTTCTCCCCTCACTCAGATTTCCTTAACTTTCAGTTTATCTCAAATAATATTTGGAACATCACAACTAAAATGAGAAAAAAACAGAAGAAGAAAGGTTAAGAGTACTTTTCATTTTCTTTTATCTTTTGGAAGTATAATGGCCATCTTTGCTTTGGAAGAAGTTCCAGATGGAAAATTAAAAGCTGCTTTAGAACGCCAAGTTTGCCTTATTTAAGATGAAGGCATGGACATTTTTACATCAGTGAGACTGAAGAAAAAGTCAATGATGCCATGAGAGGCCAGATGACTAATTTGAATCCTCCTCTTGCTAGTTATTGTTTAATATATAGAGATCAAACTTATTCTTGTTTTATATTGTAATAATAAAGAAAAGAAAAATAATCTACATTAAAGCTAATAGTCATTAGCCCAAAACAATCTTTCAGTGTGAATTATAGTCTATATTCTGTGTGTCATTTCCCTCAGGTTTAGTCAATATCTCAAGTAAATACTTTTTTTATATTTACATACCACTGTATTTAGTGTTCTGGCGATGCATTTTTAAACCTACTATTTTCTGGCTTCTGTTCTATGTCCTTTCTATATTCTGGTTTGCCTAATACTCACTGGATGGACCCCAACAGCTCTGTTGGAGTGTGGTTTGTAGCTTAGCAGGTATTTTAGAAAACATGTTAATTTGGAGAACATTCTCTGCTTGGGAGATTGTGCAAAGTGGACTTTGGACCCAGCAGACTGTAAAGGCTTGGGAGGAACTGTTACAGTCTTTCTTCCTAATCCTTCTTACAGCCTTTTGGGTCAATAATCTGAGCACTAATGTTTCCTTAGATCTATTGTGTCAGTCCAGCTGCCTTGCATTCGTATTAAATTTATGTGCTTAATATCTTTATGATATTTTAGTATGGAAAAAAAGGATGTGCAATTTATGCCAAAATTCAAAGAAATAATGTCAGATTTCTGTCCCCTTGCACTCCCACCTTCAAGAATCCCAAATATGTTAGTTCATATAATGGATCATTGGTATGTATGTCATTGTATTCAGGTCACAAATCAAACCAACTGTGTTGGAAAGGAATGCAAACATCACTCAAGTGGAGAATAATATTTCATACTAAACAAAGGAGGATGGGAATAGTAGTTTATCCTATCTCAAAATGGTTCTGTTTTTGCATACCAATGCCTTCTATCAGCAGAAACACCTGCAGCCACCATAAGGTCCACCTTTCAAAGGGAACATTTTCATCTTTTCCCTTTTTCTTTAATATAAAGGAGCAAAATAAGTATACTGATGTGCAATTAATTGTAAAGGCTCACTGCTGAAAAGATTTACTTGTGGTTCGGCAGTGTAATCATCTGTTGGGCATTTGCTATAAATCATGGGTGTCTGCTGTTGTCTCCATTAATTAGTACACTAACTTATTATTAAGTAAGTCCCTTAAACATTATACGAGATCTGGGCTCTGCACAGAATTACTGGGGGAATGAGAACACTTGAAGTTTTATTGCACAGCTACAACGTGTACAGTAAACCTCTGGGTGGTGGACAGTTGTAATGCATAAGACAAGATGGAATATATAACCTTCAGTAACTTCTCTACCCATCCAGAATTATAAAAGCCCTTTATTTTGCAACCTTCAATGTGCCAGTTCAGTCACTCGGGCACCAAATAAAGGTCTCAAGCATAATAATTCAAAACAACTGGTACAGTAGCAAGTGAAGTTTTAAACAACAGTAGACAAGTTGATTAGAGCCTTTGGAGATGCATGCCCTGAATAAAGGTTAACCTTTGTGAACTTTGAATACAAAGCTTTCAGATGAATTTTATATGAAATCTGGTGACAAAGAAAAGCACTATTCAGCAAGGGCTGATTAATTGAGTTACACTTCATTGTAAACCCCTGACAATGATGGAAAATAAATTTAGCAATGCGCTTTGTAGCCATACAAGTTGACGGGATCTCACTAAAAAGCAAGAATCAGACCACATAAAGGCCCTGTTGAATACCTCTGAAGATAGTCTGGTGAGTGAAATGTAAAGCCAGGATTTACAAATATTACATAAGTGAACACTGTTACTGCACTCAGGCTGAAAAATCCTGTTCAAATCCAATAAGTGGTTTAAGATGTGCAAATAGAGGTTTCTGCAGGGAGTCAGGCATTAGAAGCCACCTGGAGCATGTGGTAAAGATTGTATCCATCAATACAGCAGCTGGGCTGAAATTATAAAGAGAGCTGCTTTCCATCACGCTTGTTTTAATGCATACATTTCTCCTGTCACTAGCACCCCAGGAAAACTACTAACTACAAAAATGAATGGTACCCATTACCTGATATTCATACTTGTGACAACAGAGACAACAATCACAACACAACAGTAAGCAAAAAAACTGATATCCAAATTATTTTTAAGTTGTTGCAGTGGAAAGATCTTGAGAACCAGTTGGTAATATTTTAATAACACTGTAGGTTAAAGGAATGAAGCAGGCATCTGGCATTCAATCCAAAGTTTCCTTCTGCTCCACACATTCCATCAAATCATGCACCAAAGCATTTTAAACAAAGCAAGATCAGTAAAAAATTGTTCCAAGAGGGGGAACCCTACATAACGTTCAGCTGCATGCCAGCACCGAGGAAAATGTGACAGTGGTTTTCATTGTGATTGTTTAAAAATAGCATGGATTTACCATAAATGTGTTCCTTATGCATAAAGAGTGCTTTTTAACCATACGGTAGTGTGGGACTGACTGTAGAGGCAGGTAAAGTAGCTCGGGGCTGCAAAAAAATCATCTGCGGTTTCCTTCCCAAACTGGCAAGAGTGATCGGTCAGAGAAATGTGGGCCTCAAATTACAAAAACTACCATGAAAACAATGTGCAAGTGCCACTCAGAAACAGGAAAGGAAACCGTTAAATTGCTTGTTGTAAAGTCATGTTAAAAAATAATAATAAAAAACAAGCAAGCCATATTGCGTGTGTAGGGACAGACTGTGCCACTAAGTCACAGGCCCAAGCCGTGGGTGGTGTGGAGTAGCATTGTTCCCCAGCAATTAAAATGAACATGCTCGCCACACAAAAATGCAATGTGTTCCTTCCTTTGCGAGTTGTGCCCTCCCTCTGCCTGTGCTTCTTCTCCCTGACACGACCAGCAATCGTGGTGAGCAGCAGCACTCGCTGGTGTTTCAAGGGATTTGGGGGATTGCAAGTGTCATTGACATCTCTTTGCAAAGAAGGAAGGTGAACTGGGTTCCCCGAGTGATTTCTGCCCCTTTTCTTGTGCATCAGTTCAAGCATCAGGAACTCCCAGTCCTCTATTTAGGTTATTATCTTATTCCATGTGGATTTTGAAGGAATGCATTAATACTGATGCCAGGCGTTCGGCAAGAAGCAGGTTGTGCATCCAGATGAATGAGGCATAGGTTGTGTAGTGGTTCCTATGCAGACCCCAGACGCAAAGGGTCAGGTGGCGGGGCATCAGCCCTCCATCCCAGATCTCACACAGGTGAGCAGCAGCCGTCTCGGGAAAGAACACCACGTCAATGCCTTACCTTTTTTCTTGCCTGACTTCTGGATATTTATGTTTTTCTTTGTCTATGAAGAGAACAGCAGGTCCGCATTCAAACCTTACCAGAGTGTAGCTTTTCTATCAATTAATACGTTGTTGTGCATGAGGAGAGCTGATAACAGCCCAAATTCTTTCACTGTTTACTTTGCTGTGCAGCTTATTTCCTCCGTAGCCAGACTGATTTAAATGTGTTAATGAGGGTGCCCCAACCTTGCCCTGAGTGATTAGTGGACCAAACCAGTGGAGATGTTTTAGCTGTTCTCCAATGTACCTGCACTAACAAGGGCGATAGGGATCTCAGGCGGTAAGTAGCTACGTGGGTAATCCCCTGCCGCGTCCTGTGTGCGCACACAGATACCGATTAACCTCCCCTGGGCTCTCTCTGAGCCCGATGCCTTTGTTCAATGGCTCTCACTTACCCCAACCACAATGATACGGTTTTCAGTCCCCTGTTATTTTCTAGGACTGCTTTCTGAAGTATTGACGGAGGAGGGGAGAGAAGAGGTTTGGGGTTTTTTTTTCTGTGTCCTTGCCTCCAATCTGTAGACCCTTTCACTCAGTGGAAATCTGTATCTCTTTCTGCTGCCATGGTGATTCAATGAGTTTGAGATTATTTTGCTAAACCTGCCTCTCCCAAGAGACGGCGGTTTGATTCTCGGCGTTCTTAGACAGGTCAAGAATCGCATTAGCTTGGGTCAAAAATGCTCACAGTACAAGGAGGTGAGTTTCAAGATCTTGGCAGAGCAGCAAAAAGGACTCACTCTTGGTTCTTGTGATAGATGTTACAATGCTGCCAAATAAAAGCAGTTTTGCTGAAAGAAAACTCTCAGTGGTACCACTGCAGTCAGAGACAAACCAGAAGTTATGCAAACAGTCCACCCACGGAGGAGGATTAGGAAGAATATAATATGATAGCATCAGGCATAATAAAGGAAGAGATGGCAGGTGAATGACATGCTTAGTTTGCATCTTTGAAGCCATTTAATTTGAGACAAACTGTTGTGCGATAGCTACTCAGTAGCCTAAAGGCAGAAGCACATTTATGCTTTGCATATCTGTGACTTGTGTTGCACAAACAGCAGTATAAAAGGCCACTGTTCTTGGTTTGCATGTGCACACGATTAGGTCCATTCACAAATCCGCTGCTATTTATGCATACACCAGCCAGCTACATAATGCAGCACATGGCTCTTTCTGAGCATGCAGTCTGAAAATCTTAACCTTCTTATCTTGAAGCAGAACTGGGTAAAAAGCAGAATTTTTAACCACATGGCAAAGATGATTCTAAGATAAGTGTTCTATTTTGAAATGTAAATGATTAGAAAGCTACCATAAATTGAATCATCTTCCTAAAAATTATTAAGTGGACTTCATAATAGTTATGTTATAGTTATGTCTAATACTGGAAATAGTCTATACATATTTTCAAGATGATGACTTATTTCTTTTTAGGGAAGAAATACTAAGTGGAAGATTCCACAGAACTGATGCTTCTAAATCTTTTTCTCTTACCATCAAAAGTTCAGTAAAAAATGTTTTACCCATATCTATCTTGAAATGCTCTCACTACGCAAACTTCTTGTTGTGGCTTATTTATGTTTTAATACCTTACACATCAAGTTTTATCTAAAAACTTCAAAACACTTTGCAAGGAATAGATTATGCTACAGTCTAGTGGTAATTATTATCATATCAATTTTATGGAGAGTTGGAAGAACCCAGGTCATATCAACTGATTTCTAAACCTCTCCTCAATCTCACTCTGAACATTTAATAAATCTTGTTTCATTCTGAGCAAATTTGGGTGGTTTTATTCATGTCAGTGGTTTTCCACAGCTTTAGCAGTATCTTCATATTCTGCCACCAGTCCAGTATAAATACAGGATGCCCTTGCCATGACCAGGGACACCGTGCAGGATACATAAAAAAGTGCTCACCTGCTCAGCTGCTCAGCTTTACTTACATTGTCATACTTGCATGCTACTGTGAAAAGAACATTTTGGGGTAGGCTGTGTTTCAATTTACAGCAATAGTTAGTATACTGCATTGGACTGCTTACAGCCTTTTTCCTCTGTGACCATGAACTTTAACTTCTTCTGTGTGAGTGCAGAATATTGCAAGGAATTTTATTTCTTAATGTTTGTGTTGTGCCCTGACTTGTTCCACATGACTTCTTTCTTCATGCGTTATTTTTAGCTGGCAGCCTTGTAAATGCAGACTTGCCAGTAAGTGGAGTTCAAGTTCAGTCTCAAAAAAGCAAGGCTTTTAAAAAATAAATATGTTGACTAAATATTAATTTCAGGAAAGAAAACATTCTTGGATGAAACAATGTCAGAGCTTTTGATTTCTGTGATTTAGAAGAAGCAGGGGAAGGAAAGAAATCAGTTGAATACTTTCCATGGAAGTTTGCAATTTTGTTAAAACAGTTAAAGTCATTAATTTGTGAGTCGTTCAGAGCTGCAAACCAGATTTACCTATATATGACAATACATACCTGAACTCTCAAAGGTAATGGGGCTATGGGTTGTTTGTCTTGGAAAGACCTTTTTTTGTCATAATTTTTACTATGTACATATATTTTTACAGGAAATTTTGTCTGTTTCTGCTATTCTCAAGGAAAGCTAACAGGGAAAAACTGACACTGCCATCTAGTCCTGGGAAAGTTATTAAGGGATTAGATTACCTTGTCTAGGAGCATGGACCAGCTTTCACTCTGCAGCCGGGACTGGGGCGGTGTGTCCTGCTGCAGAGAGGGAACATCATGGGTCCATTCTTGCGTAAATCTGCTGCTGCCCAGCACTAACCATGGTTGATATCCACTGCGATATAGCTTGACAAGGGGAAAACCACAAATGCATCTCACAGTGGAAAAGACAATTCAGAGGTCCATAAAAAGTGCTTGATGGCTCCAGCTTACACACAGGGAGGACCCCAAGCAACCAGGTCCAGATGTAAGGGTTTAGATTCACAGTCCCAGAGTCTAGAAAACCTGCCAAAGTGGGGGTAAAATATGAAAAGGTGAAACTTTAGACTAAAGATGGAGATTTGTGGCTAGAATTTTTACTATAACTAAAAGTCAGCTTTCATCATGCAAATTATAGTAATTTTAAATACCAAACTATGTGGGAAAAAGATTGTCAGAGACAATCTTTATTTTCCAGTATATGAATAGCCCTTTGGCTGAAAATTGAATGCAACAAGCCATTTCCTTTCCTCATCCACTTTGCGCTGTTCCTTTTCCTCCCTCACTTGTGTAAGTGCCTAGATTAGGCTATATGTGAGCTTGACCAGAAATAAACCTTTTCTATGCATTTCTTGTCATCTTTTCCCTGTGTCTCCACTTTAGGAAACCATTTGGGCAGGAAGGAACAAAAGACAAAAGAAAGACTTCCTAAATCTGTACTTCCCTCTTCTTAGAAAGGCCTTCTCCTGTCTTGCTGGAAAGGTATTGACCTGAATTTTTATTATTCTTCGGTAAAAAGTTGAAGCTGGATAGACATAGCCTTCTCTATCGTAGGGAAATTTGTATAAAATTTGCTGTGCCTGGACCAGTTCCAAAGTTGTTATCTCTGGACTAATGGTCCTACCTGAGCTGAACACAGTGCTTATAATGCCAGTAACATAGGAGCTGAATCAGCATGAACTGTAGCATCTATAGTCCACCATGTCTGCAAGTACCAGTAGACACCTTAACACTTGTACCTTTGCCTTTTTGTGAAAGTGCTCTCTGAGAATGTGAATCATCAGCTTGATGTACATTTTAACTCAGGAGGCACTTCATAACCAAAGGCCTGATTCTGCTCAGAAGGAAAAAATTGTGAGCCTTCTTATTAACTTCAGTAACAGCTGGATTTTTTTTTTTCCAGTTTTTAGTTTTCAACTCGTTTCAGTGTGAGCATAGCCAATGTGAATATGTGCCTTTTAAAATCTGTAGTACATAGAAGGATGGATATTTTTATGTGTCAGGGATTCTGGGTTTTTTTGCCAACCATGCATGTTAACTTCCACTAAAAAGCTCAAATTCAGTTTGGACACTGGTGTCAAAAATCAACAGATGTATTTGAACCATGCTTAGACTGATAGAATTCTGATTTTTCAAAACTGCTATTTTTTCTTACTCTATGAATATGTTGCCATGCCGGAAGGAGTCACTAAGAGTGGACTTTCCATGAGAATCACTCTAACATTAAAAAGTCACAGTCTATTGGATCATGCTTTGTCTATTGCAGGATTTTACACAAGTTTTTATATGTTGAATTGACTAGAAATGTAATTCTGCCTGCTTTTACATATATGCTTCAACTGAACAAATATCCTCTCTGCATCTCAAAGCTCAATATATTTATAAGCTATGTGGTTTGCTTTGTTAGTACAAACTTTCGCTTCTCCCCATTCTCCCTAGTCACTCATAAATAATACAGACCATAGTACATTCCAATTTTTCCAACAATATCTCCTTTTTGCATTTATCTATTTTTATTTTTAGCATTCACAGTGAATTGGTGAAAGTTAAAACTAAAATAAATACTTCCTTTAATGAGGAATACAAATGAGGAAAAAATGGAACTAGGACTGACTAATTTCAATTAAGGTTGCGTATTTGATCCATACGCTTTGGTTCTATATTAAAGTGACAGCTTAATTGGCAGTTGTGGCTAGATCTAATTAAATCTAACAAGGACGATGAGCCTTTTTAGGTTGGCACGTAGATACCGGCAAGTTACATGGGTATGTTACTGTATTACGTATTACATATCTTGAAGCAGAGGAAATATAAACATGTCTTTACTGTGCATCTGGTACTAATGTAGGAAAACAATATCCTAAAACACGACAAACATGGAGAAAAAATTAAACCCCTTTGTTAAATTTATAAATTAAATTTTATTAGCATAAATATCAGATTCTGATTTTCAAATAGGGCTTGGTCAATTTTACGTATTTAAAATAAAAACTAGTCCAAACAGATGAGGAAGATGCACTTAAAATTCTTTAATTAGAACAATGTTTTGCCTCCATCAAGGAAGATTTTTTCAGGGTTACTGTTGGAAGCCCCTGAAATAGCACATTTTCTGTCTGTAGCACTGAATCCATTGAGGTTATCCATGTATTTACATTGGTCTTCTGTTTTCTTTTTTTATCTGGGAAAGATGCAGACCTTATTCACTGATGATAAGTACTGCAAAGTGCTTGTTGCTATCTATTGCTGAATTTGCTTCTTCCTCCATGTAATCTGATTCTTTTGTTCACTTATGTATTCACGGGGTATAAATGCCTCAAGGAAGACAAAGTCAGCTGAAAAAAATAAGGGATATGTTCCAAGAAAGCAGTACTAGTATGTTAAAAGAAACAAACTGAGAATCAGGGACAAACTTTATAATTTAAAATTAGCCCAAAACAAGAATAAGTTATGCCAAATATTATGCAGCGTTTAGGTGGTAAATCCTTGCCATACTCATTTTCTGTTGTTCAGTACTTATTATTCTTAATAACAGTGTAATTTATCTCCTTCCTTGTAAAAATCAATTGATAAATAAAATGAACATGTATGCATAGATTTGAGTGTATGTATGTGTATATCAATGCACTAATATCTACATACCTATGTAAAGAAGCAGATTCTATTCTCATCTCTACAACACATCCTCAGGTGTTCCTGAAGAAGTTATACTAAGCAGGGCTTCTGCACTAATTTGCCTTTTAAGGGGTTTGATCTGAGGCAGATTTTTCATGTGTGCTCAGAGCTCATTGCTCCAACGGACATCAACGATAGTTTTGTTTTGAGTGTACAAAGAGCAAGATAATGCTAACTAATCAAAAAAAGGGGTCTCACAGGTCTCAGATTGGGTACCCAGCATCAGTAGACACTTTTAGGATTACTATCTATGCCTCATGTCCCCAGCCGAAACATAAAGAGTAGCCGCTCCGTCATTTCACACAGTTGTTATGAAGATAAGTGTGATTAAACAAGATTTGGATAACGTTGTGATGAGCACTGGAGAAACATTAATCATTCTGATTTGAGAAGGCTGTTTCAATAGTATGCATCAGGGGGCTGCAAATGGGACAGGAGAAAGAAGAATGGGTAGTTGTTCATTAACTGACTAAGCACGGTCTACTTTGTGCCCTAAGTGAAATCAGGATACCATGCAAAAATGGCTTGTGATGAGGTTATCAGAGACTGTTTTACTTAACTTATTTACAGAAAACTGCATTTTCTAACTTTTAAGTGCTTGACTTTCTAACCAAATTTATGGTCTTCAACTGTTTTTTAAAATATTTTGCTTGTATTAGAGACAGGCAATTAAATTGCAATTTCACTTTTGCAGCTTTATGATTTCTAAGTATCTTGTCACCTACACTTGATAGTTTTGCTCAGCACCACCTCTGCACATTGTATTTGTTAAGATATCCCAGTCAGACATTTCTTGCCTCATATATTAACACAGGTTATCACCGGGGCAATTTTTCTCAACCTGTTCTTGAAGTTTATTCCTTCTTTTTCAAGACTAAAGAAAGGTTTGTTTCCCAAAGTTTGTCTCTCTTTGCTAAGTATCAGCAAGGGTATGAATAGAGACACACTCTCCCTGCAAATCTTTCCTTACTGCCTTAGACCACCACTGCGATGGCACTGCGTCTACCATCACTTACCACTTGATGCACCCCTACTGCTCTGGGCAGTGACTCCGCATGCACGCCATCTCTCTTCTATTTTATGGCGGCTTTGAAAAGTGAATAGTATGCCCTAGTGAAACTGCTTAGCTTACTTTCTTTCTGACCCAGTCTGGGACTGAATAAAAGGCTACCTAGATATACATTAAAGAGGACAGAGAACAAATGGTTTCTCTTTGCAGGACATATCATGCAAATGAGCTCGGGAAAACAAGATCCTTTATAACTTTACCGTTAGGTGGAAACTCACCCAATGTGACTAAAGCTCTGTTCCAGCCTGGGGTGTTTTTCCTGACCCTGTTTTACCAGTGCTGTACTTGGAATTCTGACGGGCAGCAACTGGTACACGCTGCAGACCACAGCTCTGTGAGTGCGTTTAGTAATGTGCACACCACCACAGGAGAAAATTGGGCCAGAAATCATAGTCTGGAGGCAAAGAGATTTCCCTTTCATTAAACTAACAGCAGAAGCTCTACTGAGCTTTTCTCTGCAAGCTGTCACTCTTGGATGTTTCTATAGACTTTCCAAAATGCTAAGTTGCAGTAAATAGCAAATAAAATAATTTGGCCCAGTCACCATTTGGATCTATGAAGTTTTACATCTCAGAAAGCTCCTAACAATCAGACAAGCTCAACAGATTTTGAAGAAAGTGTAATCAAAAGCCTGGAGGATGTGTTAGAAGTATGAGTTCTGCCTGACTCTGCTAGTGAAGATGAAGCCAACTGACAGTGCATTATAAAGAATATATCTCTGTAGCGATGCCTTTCATGGAAGAGCACTTGATACTTTCTGATGATGAGCAAAGGGATTGAACAGCGTGGTTTTAGTATGGCAGTCATGCACTCACAGCTATGTGAACTGAACTCAGAGAGGTAATGGACAGCTGAAATTTTTGACTGATGTTTGATGGTTGCTGTTAGCCAAAGATCGGTAATTTTTGGACCCTAGTAGCTAATTTGTTTTTTTTCTCTAACAGGTGGGTCATTAGAACAGGTGAATCATTTCTTAATAAGTTTTGTTCTCTAGAGATAAATGTTTGTCATTGCATATTTGGGTTTTTTTAAATTCATTTTTGTTAAGCATGGTATAAAGCGGTAATATGGACTTGTACTGTACAGGATGGATTTATGCCAGGGATAAATCTGCATGAGTCAATGCTGATCCTGTAGAGCATGTTTTAAAACTGTTCAGTTGGACTTACCATCAGAGAAGACAGAGTTGCTGCATGGCAAGGGTGTCTTTGCTGTGTTGCATGTATAGTTCCAAAATCACAGCTTGCTCTTTGGATCATCCAGAGAGACAGAGGGAGAGAAACTGCTGGGTATATAGACTGTGATTGCTTATTTTAACTCAATATAAAACATAAGAATACAAGACTTCTGACAGCTTTAAAGCTCAGCAATCTCCAATATGTTGATTCTGCTATTCTATACATTTAATTTTCTTTTTAAAATGTATCATATTTCTCCAAGCAGTGATTTGCTTTTCAAATTATCATTGCCTAGCTAAGACTTGTGTACCAGGTGCCATGTAAAAGCATGTTAAAAGTAGATAAAAGCAATTTATCCTGCCCTCTAATTAGAGATGTCTTGTCTTTACCACTGACAATAGCAGTATGCAGCTGTGGCAGAAGAGAGATAATAGCACCAAAGCAGAGAGAAATTAAAGATAGGTTATCATATGTTGGCTGATGTAGAGTGTCATCTCTCCATTGCATAGCTAAGATGGTCCTCAGGAAGAATACTAACTTAGCTCTTGGCCTGACTGAAGCTGATTTATTTTAGTTATTAAATCCAAGGTAGGATTTTATTATAATGAGGCAAAGGGGGCTGAATAATAATGTCTCCATTAAATACACAGAAAGAGAATGTGACTCACCGTGATTACTGTATCAATAAAGACATGCACACCACGTCCCAGGATGTGCTGGATCTTTATGAGGGTGGGACTGAGATTAATTTTTGCCCTGCGTAGAGTTCCTCTTCAGATGAAGTGAATGAGTGTCGGGGGGGTCATATAGTGGGATAGATGACTCAGTGGCATGTCTCCTGGATGATATAAAGGGTACCTTTAGTTCAGCAAGAGGCTCAAAAAGAATGGGAAAAGGGTGGCATAAGCCTGTACAGATATTCTCTTTTTAAATCCTGGTGCCTCAATATGTTATGTACGGGGAGTCTGCACTGGAAAGATGATGTGGTAAAAAGAAATCACCATCAGGGTTAGGACTGAGCAGTGTCTCAAGAACTGTGAAGAGGCTTGATGTGGGGGACCCAGCAGGGAGAAACTGAGTGAGAGTGGAGCTGGATAGATGATCTGTGATGGCTTTTGAAAGCCAATTTCCTCATGCTGTATCAATACTACTGGGGTAAGACTCCTAAGTCCTTACCACAAAACCATAGTCACCAAACTGTTCAGTTAAAGAACTTGTCCTTTGTCTTCAGGAAGATGCTAACAGGGGAGTCGTCATCTGTGCACTTTGTCCAGGTCAGAAGAGATCTAAGACCAAGGCCAAAACTCATTTCTGAGGGAAAGTGTGCTGGTGGGGAAAGGCTATGTTCAAGGCCATGGTGGGGAATGAGATCATGACCAGGAAATGGGCTAGATTACACCGCAATGCTCTGTACTCATGCAACCATTGACATATGTCTGTGCTTCGGAGTTAACTCATGGTCAGATCTACTGGACTATATGACATGGAACATTGTACTGAACAAGCCTTTCATGTCCTAGATCCTGATTGCATGAGATGGCACATTATGCATCTTTCCAGTGTTCTAGATATATGTGCAGACATAATAAAACTGAAAGAATGCATACTGAGGCACAAAAAGAAAATAAATTTTAGTGTATAGCATTCAGAATCAACAGTGACTTCTGAAAATCTAAACAGACTTCCAGAATGAGTAATGTTTGCATTGACATTACTTAAGCTGGGAAATAAAATATTTGTTTAGAACATAATATGTATAAAATCACTAGTCTCCCTCTATTGCTTTTGCAGTGTGATGCCTGAGAACAGTGCTAGTCACTCACATCATGCTGTGGTATCGCAGGTACTCCACACTGAGAAGCAGAAATTTTTTTCATCTCTGACCTCTCTAGCTCCTGATTTAAGGGAAAAGGGATCAAGATATACCCCTCTACTTCTCTTGTTATATCAGATACAGACACAGTATAAGGTTTGTTGACTTCTTCAGTTGTCTTAACGCATTTTAGTAATGCCACTTGCAGTACTTGAAATTTTCTCCAAAGATCTAATGAGTAATATTTTAGTACTATCAGGCAGAGTTGGAGGGGAATGTGCAGGCAAAAATCAGTTTAACTGATTTTAAATAGACTGGTATGTTTCTCCAGATCTTTCACTTGACTAGATCTCGTCAGGGATTGACAGTGATCAGACTCATTCTATATTAAATAAAATGCTGATGTTACCTATGAGTGTAAGCAATTCCTGTATCTCTTACAGGGATACTGTCACTGAAGAGGACTGAAGATAAATCTAGTATATATACTCTGAACTGTGTAGCAGCAACAGAGAATGATCTCCTTAGATTAAATCTGAGCTTTGTTTTCTGTTTTCAGAGAACATGAATTTAAGTGCTGGAATCAATGAGTTCATCCATTCCTATATTGTCAGTGTAATGCAGAGAGTAAGTTCGAAGGTCTTAAAATTGTATTTATGTAGCATCTGAAGTATCACAAAATTTCACCCTGTAATTTTAGATTTATATCCTGTGGTTCTAAGCTTTTCAAATCCTTTTCTGACTTTATAAATATAATTTTACATGATGCCTAGTGGGATTACAATGTGTACTGCCGGACCATAGCTAGGCTTTCAATTAATGGCCTCATACTGCTGCTCACTGTTGCCAGGGAATTGTTCAGTTTCTCCAGGACCACAACATCTTCATGGTTTAAATAGCAGAGTCAGGTCACTGACACTCCTATACCTGTTAGGTTGCATTGCTTAATGGACGTAATTTTTTTTTAGGCTGCTGTTATTTCTTTTTGTTTGCTGAGTAAATCTTTGTTTGTAAGTTTATGATGCTGGCAGGATTGGGGATAAAAGTCTCACATGTATCTAAGTCACTAACACTGTGAATTGCTGTGACCCTCTGAGATATCTTGCTTACCACAGGATCCCTGCCTCCTAAAATTAGTTGAGCATATGAGATAATTGCAGTTCATCCTCTCACCCAACCACTTGACTGCTGGTGTCACCATGTTTCCTCTTGCAGACAACACATCTCTGTAATGCAGGTCAAATGCTGCAATAGCAGGGGAAGAAGGAGGAAAGAGGTGGGGGATGTATCGTGAACTAAGAGAATGGCAATGCATACAGTTGCCTCTAGCACAGAGGCGGCTTATGGAAAAGGTCTCTATGGCACTGAGCTTTCAGGGAGAAGATGAAGGTGAAGGGGGAATCTCAGGTGATGGAAAAGATTGCAGCAACAGAGAAGGTAGACAGACAAGCACAAGCATGAAACCAGGCAGAAAAGCCAAACAAGCAAAGTCTGCAGCATGCTTAGTGCTCACCACCTGGGAGGGCTGAACTCTCATGAAGCGGATGGAGAGTGGATGAATGAGCTCGCAGGGCACTGGGGGACAGTGGCCAGAGGCAGGGAGGTGACATGGAGGCCCAGCTGGAGAGCAAATACATGGAGGTGGAGAAGAGAGGAAAGTGGACCTGTGGTGGAGTGGTGGCATGATGGTAGAAAGGCAGAAAGTTAGAGACAGGGAAGAATCCAAAAGTATCCAATCAACTCAGTGGCTGAGAAAGGGAAAGGAAAATGGGGCTATGTTCTTGAGCTGGGACAAATGATCTTTGGTGCACAACAGGGACAACGACAGCTTTGTGCCGCCTTGGCAATCCCTGAACTGGCAGTGTGTTACTCAAATACAGACTGGCTCCTAAAGATGAGGTCAGCAGATGTTCATCAGAGGCTGCATCGACCTTCTGTTCACATCAAACTTGCCAAAAAAACACAGTAGGCAACTGCCTACAGTAAATGATTGCTGATGCAGTAAAATAGCCGTGACTTTCCTGACTCCTTTTCTAGATCTGTCATGGGTGCTGCCACCAGGAAAAGGGCTTGGATGTCTGGGGCTGTGGTGACTACTGAAGGGGCTGAAGGTGAGTGGATCCTCCTGCTAGTACCAGTCCCTACCCCTACCTTCCCCTTGCTCATAATAGTGACAGAAATGGCAAATTTTCTTCCATGTTGGCACCACTGTGCTGCTTCCAGTCCTAGGACCCTTGGTTAGCTCCAAGGACCGTCTGAGTAGCGAATCCAACTTCCCCCTCGCTCTGAGAAGACATAATCCAGTTTCTGCCCATTTCTGTGTTTCTTACAGGGGCTGTGAGAAGATGCTCCTCAGACTGGTAGAGGAACCTTCCCTGAGCAGCGAAGCTATCTTTGAGGTTAATTCATGTCACTGAAGTGGCACAAACAGAAGGAGCTGAGCTAGTTCAAAGGGGCCATCATCAACAGGGTCCAGAGTTTTGTAATTGCCAGAAATTTCCTTTCTGCTGTCTGGAATTCAAAAGCAGATAATTTGTGACGTGAGAGAAGTTGACACTGCCAGTATCATGTCTATATTTACACTTTTAATGTATATATTGAATCTGGTAACAAGGAGTCCAAACTGGTGACTCCAGCTCCAGCTTTGGCTCGTGTTGTGAGCTTGCATTAACCTCTGAAGTCTGGTCTTTTAGAATGGAGCGTGTGCAAATTGCAGACACCTTTGCGGGGCTAATTGGACGTACAAATGGCGTAACAGCTGACCAGAGATACGTTGGAGCTGGTTGGCTTCATGCACAAGTAGCTAACTTGTATTTGCAGTTCCAGCAACTGCACACTTATCAGGTCTAAGACTTCATTTTTCATAAGTAGGAGGCATGACTTTCACAATTGGATGCCTAATACCATGGATTAAAAGTACTAAGAAAATAAGATAGCAACCAATTTGCTGCAGTGGTGGGCTTTGAGGTTAAAATCATTTGTATTCATAAAATATTTTAAACCTTTGCATAGAAGTGTAGATTTTACAGAGCAAAGATATATACGTAATTGGTGAAGTGCAGTATTTTTGTGCACAGAATATTTTATTGAGCTCTCTAATGGACTAGGTAAATGGATTGCCCCATAAAAAGTTTACCAAGGCAATAAAAAGATCAAAGACATTTTTCACATTGCATCTCAAAACATCTAAACCACTGAAGTTTAAGAGTTGTAATGTGACCTTCCAGCCTTGGAAAACTTGTTACAATGACTAATTGTCCCGCTTTGCACTTTCAAAAGGTGATGACTGTATAGAAGTTGAGATCTAAAGAAGAATAGGAGTGAAGTGTATGTGTGACAGAGAGGCAGAAAACCAATTCTGTAAACAGCCAAAGGCAGAAAGTTATAGACACAGGCTATAATTAAGGCCTAATGAAAGAAGAATGAGCATGACATAAACAAAGGGCAGAAGAGTTGATTATAACAGGAGGGTGGAGAACATGAAAATGAAAGACAGTGTCCTAATATAAATAGAATAAAGAGCACATATAGAACAGTGGAAGAAGTGGAATATTGTGAAGAGAGCAAACTATGTGTGCAGCTCATTTACATTGCAGGATGTATAATCAGTACCTGCTTGAGATAACATATATATTTTGCTCACAGCTTCATCACCTAGGAGATAAACAGACATGCCGATTGCTAGCCAATAAAGTTTTTATCATGTACATCAGAGCATTACTGTCCTTCTCCCCAGTACTGTTACATGTCCGTTTAAAGTGAGTATATGAGCTGGCTTTACATGCAACGACGGATAGGACTGTGCAGCCGTGTAGAAGTACAGAGCTTCGGGCTGGGACAGCTCAGGGATCAGCAGCTTTCCTCTGTCATGTCTTAGGAGGGAAGCCACCTATGTCAGGATGCTCCATCACCAGTTGACGTTCCCGGTATGCAGCGGGCATGTTTGTACACAGAACACTGACACAGTCTGTGGGGCTGCTCAGAAGTAGCTTGTGACAGACCAAGCTGACGGGCTGGGACTCAGCAGGAGGGAGCAGATCACTGCACCACGCTGACATGATGACACCGCAGCAGGAGCTCTGAGCACAGAGGGGCTCATGAGGGTCTTCTCGTCAGGCTCTGTTTTCCCTCCACAGCAAACAGACAAGCAGCAGTACGGGCACAGAAGGGTGTTAAAGCTGCTCCTGGGCAGCATGGGAAAAGTGAAACCATTTTTCTTAAGGTTCCCAGGAAGAGATGGGCATCACTCAAAGTTTGGTCCACAGTTCCCAGAGCTGTTAAATGCTGAGCATCTTCTGCAATGGTCTGCGCATCTTCTGTAAGCTCTGAGCCTCCTCAGCTCCCCAGGGTTTCAGTGAGAGCCAAGAGTGCTCAGTACTTCTTAACACAAAGCACCCTGAAAAGTCAGGCTCCTGGATGTAGTAAGTGCCTCTCGGGCAGTTGTAGATGTTCCTTCTGTCTGCTCAAGCATGCTTGTGTGTTCAACAAATCATACATAATCATGTCAAATTATTAATATCTCGTAAAATTTCTGGAGTGCTTTGGGAATATTTTCCTAATGTTTTATGCAAACTACTTTGCTTGTTTCTTTGAGAGCCTTTATTTGCTTATTGAACCACTGATCATTTTCAGGACAAAATTAACCTATTTAATATATAAAATCTATTAGTCCATGCAGTAGGAGTTGTAATTTTTTTCAAAAAATGGAGTGCATTTCTTTGTCCTGGAGGAAAGACCACACAGGCTTTAACCAAGTGAAAACAGCTGTGTACAGTCTCTGGTACTTGCTTTGCAAGATCACATCTGTGTGGTCAGCATGTGCTGCAATACTGTGAGCAAACTATTTATAGATCAGCTGTTTAGATGTGTTGATCTGCCTGAAAATGTCAGTAGCTGCTCTCTTTGTTCACTTGATCATCACATTATATTTGGTCAAATTGTTAAAAAAAATAGCTTGAAATGCAGATAATGGTTTTTGTTTATTCTCTGTCTCTCAGTGTTCACTAACTGCTGGTCGGCCAGAATATTTTCCAACTTTCCAGTCCTACTCTGGGAATGACGTGAAGGGTGTGCACTCTGTTTTGCTTGTGAAATTCAGTATACCAGAAGGTCTGTATAATGCCTGCTTCCTACTTAATTTCCATTTAGACTGTAAGTGTCAGGAGTTTTGCATTGCACAGGCTCTGCGCTCCTGCAGAGGATAATGCTTAGCATGTGTATCCAAGGTGAGTTTCCATTGTAGTCTATCAGATTGCATCAGACTTTCAAACAAATTCAGTTCTGGGACTGAGTATTTCCAGAGCTTTGGCTGCCTCCTCGTACCTAATGAGAATACCTCATGTATTTTATTAAATAATTGCCTTGAGAAATATATAATTTTGCAGGATCTCATTTTTGAATAGGCATTATACTGGTGAGGTTGTGCGATAAAAAGTTTTAAATGGATAATGGATAGCATAGACTTGTGAAATTGCCCTGAAAAAGCGTTATTTTTTCAGGTCCATTCAGTGGAGAAATACTGGATGTAAAGATATCTGGTTTTCTGTCCTCATTTTAACAAAGACAAGAAAAGGGCAAGTGGAAGAGTTGCACCATTACTATAGTTTGCAAACTGATGTGGTCACTGTGCTGTTTCCTGCGTCATGGTTCGAAGGTGAACACACAGAGGAGTGTCACATGAGATGAGGGAAGTCATATGTCAAGAATGTGCACAGATTT
Organism: Aptenodytes patagonicus; assembly: GCF_965638725.1. Lineage (NCBI taxonomy): Eukaryota > Metazoa > Chordata > Aves > Sphenisciformes > Spheniscidae > Aptenodytes > Aptenodytes patagonicus. The sequence goes on from NC_134950.1 coordinate 27,529,033, forward strand.
GCTGAGAAGTAGCTTGGGTGTTTCTTCATTAATTGATAGACCAGTATAACGTGAGGATGAAATAATGAAGGTATCCTAGCAACTATATTTTCATAACAACCATGGCCTGTAATATTGCAATGAATGCCAGACACATTTTATTAATTCAAGAGGGTGAGAGCGGATAATTTTAATCAATAAAACTTAGTGGCAAACTCCTAATGCAGAAATTTGATAAGCCCCCTATTGTGGGCACCATCACTACAGTTTCATAGAGCTTTCAGAGTTTCCTAAATCTGAAATTATGAACTAGTCCTAGGCATTTTTAAGGTGATTCTTATGCTATTCTTATTTTGTAACATAAGCATATTTTTAGACCAAGACCTCCTGTCCTTGCTGCTCATAACAGGGAGAAACCTGATAACAGGGGGAAATGTTTCCTGTTCAGGGGAACTCCTCAGTGACACTGTTACCTCCCGAGTGTCCCACAGTCCCGCTCCCCGGGAGCGAGGTGCCAGGGCAGGGCAGGGGCTGACCGGGAGCAGGCAGGGCGGCGCGGAGCTCAGGATTTCTGCTGCTGTGCCAGCAGCACACATGTGTGTTGCACAGTGGCAGCCGAACTTGTTCCTGGGCCAAACAGCTGTCATTTAAAGAGCAACAAATGGTTTGCTGTAGAGCAGATGGAATGGAGAATTGACCTTTAATTTATTTGCATGTCTGTGTATATAAAGATAAGATTCATACAAAAATAAAAAGTGGAAAAAAAACAAGAAAGGCTTAAGATACCCAGGTTATTCCATGTACACAATGGCAGAAAAAATAAACTGAGTCTTTCAGTTGGCGTAATTCAGGTTAGCTTTACAAAACTTATGTTGCTACAGTGGATTTCTGCCAACTTATACCAGCTGATGATCTGGCTGATTATGTCTGTTAATTTGTTTGTGATGTCTATAATGCCTTCTTAGACTTTTTAACTCTGGAGATGATTTGTTGGATTCCACATGCTCTGGGATGATTATGAATTTTTATGTTCTGAGTGAGCCAGGTCAAACCACTGCTGCAGGCTTTCCCCGTCGGTGCATTCCATCGAGACGTTTCCATTTGCAGTTCAGCCAGGGTGTATTGGCATGCAAGTGCCAGCCAAATTCAGAGGAGGCACATCCCTCAGGTCTCTGGAAAAAGTGTGGGTCCCTTAGATCCATTCATCAGCACAGACAGGGGGACAGTTTTTTGTGGGAGAGCAGGGGTGGAGGGATCCCAGACCCATGCCAAGACCACATCTTTTCCACAAACCGTCATGCACCCTTATTATTGTTACTTATTTAAAAACATGACAAAAGTGGCATCACTCTGTGGACCAGATCACCAGATGTGACTGACTGGCTGTGGACTACATGTTAGGAGCTGCTGTTGTAGACTTATTATTGAACCAGCAGAAAGTTGGGGAATTGTCTGCAGGGCATGTTTTCTTTATTGGATTCTCTCAAAATTTGCATGTTTTGTAAATACTTAGCAAAGATAATTTAATTGTGGGAGGTACAAATGGACCACTGTGTTTGAAACTGATTTGTGCATGAGGCAGATATATGGAGACACCCCATATAGTCCCGTTGGGGTCCCACATGTATCATATAGGTATCATATACATGTCCCAGAGAGCCTATAGAAAGGCTACACACATGAGGAATCCTTGTAATGGTCAGAAACATGTCTCATTTAGTCTACGCACAGCTCACGTGCTAGCTGGCATGCTATTGCCACAGTCACAGGCTGTCCGGTTTAAGAGTTATGAAGAAGAGGAAAGGAGATTTCCCCACCCAAAAAAAACCCCCATCCATGATAGCTTTTTTGGTGTGCTGCACGAATACTGGAGACAGATTTCCCACACTGCTGAGAGAATACTGGTGCAAATGTTCTCACAAGTCTATATTTAAATAAGCATTCACAGCACTTTTGCTTCTTTTGCTTTCCACAAGTATTTCCTCAACATAAAACGTAGTTCACATAGATATATACAAAAGGGAGGACTCGAACCCAGCCTAAAGGCAAGGTTCTGCCACATGCAGGAGGTGCAATGGGATTTCATTAAGGCATGAAGGTCCTACAATGTAAGTCTTACATTGTGTAAGGGTTGGAATGTTGAGTGGATCAAGCTCAACATGTTATCCTGTGAAACTGGACATGCTAAAATTGGTGCTAGGGATTTCTGGTTAATTAAAGAAGCCAAAGCAACACTTCCCTAAGTTAAAATAAGTATCCTCTGTACGGAGATTACTCATTCTCAATGTAGAATCGTTAACTATGACAATTTTCACAGACAAGACTTCTTAAATTTGCTTTTGATGTTTTCACATCTTCCTGCAAACACACAGAAATTTGAAAATATTGTAAGCTAAATCATGGAAAACCTACTACACTTAACAATTTACCTTTACATCGTTGTAGTTTGATGTAACTTACTTTCCTGATTTTCTTTTTATATTCTTTGCTATAATGAAAAATGAATTATCATATGCATATTAGAAGCTGAACCATGTATTTTGAGAACTCCTCCTTTATTTCTATATTTCTGTACATTTTGGGACACAGCTTTTGATTTAGCGAAACCATATTATGACTTTACCTCATAAACCATTTTGTCCAACTCTTTTTTTAGCTTCTACCACTTCTGTAGGAAAATTGTAGAGTGCAGCTATGTTTTTTACACTATTTTGAGCTTGATGAAATCCAGTCTACAGTGCTTAGGCCATTGGTTGAGGCGATGGCTGAGCCATTAGAGATGATGGCTGAGGACCTGTGGAGGATGAGTGACTTCCAGGGGATGGAATAGGGCCAGAGCTGACCCTGGGAAATTAGAGCCAACAGCATAACTTCATGTCCTAGAAAAAGTGCTTAAGACTACACAAAAGAAAATGCAAGGACTGGTTTGCTGGATTGTTGGTTTATAAAGGCTGTGGTCATTTTATTTGAATCAATTCTCCTGAAGTATATTGGATTTTAATTTTTTTTGTTTAGCTTTTTTTGTGTGATGTTTTCTTTCAGGCTTTTCTCAGGGGAGAGGAAGAATCACTGGGAGAATAGCTGATTTGTCTTTCTCTTCCTAAAGCTCCGCCTTTTGGAGCTATTGGCCCCAAATCAAATGTAATTGTTTAAAATTTGCTGTTCTCCAGTAATAGTCAAACATGTATTTTATAATATAAAAATTATCAATATGTGAGAGATCCCTTCTGAAACTGCTGTTGCAATTAAGTAACCCTGCAGTTAGTTTTAATGTCAGAAAACTTCCAGTCTTAATGATGGGGATAAAAACTGAACCCTCCTTCCCCCCTAACATTTGTGATACCTTAGTTTGTTAAAGAATAGAATTTATGATTTTTTTTTATGTACAAATAAAGCAATGTTTTATTTGGAAATTAATTATAGTAGAAATAGTAACATTTATGCTTAATGTGTACAATGTTGTGTTTTGTGTCTGTTAAACTGTTTCCTAAACATAATTGTTAATGCTAGATCAACCAACCAAATGTTTTTGAGGCTGAGCATCCTTGTCTCTTAATCTGAAAGATTTTATAAGCCATTTTTATTTTGTTAATTTGCAAATTGCAAAAAGGTTATTAACACTTTAAAAATGTGAATGGAATAATAATGTTGATCTGTTTACAATACATTTCATCACAAAGTGCTTAACAGAGAGAGAAAATAAGAAGTTAGAGAAAAAGATTGTGCATTTTCTAACAAGTATAGATTATTCCTTCTTATTTTATCCAATCTGATTTTAAAAGTTCCACATATTTTGGTATTTATTAACATCATTTAAATGTCTAACAGGTCCATTCTCAAAGTACTGTATAGATTTTGGCATGAAATTCTAACCAATGCCAATTTTTGTTAAAACTGTGATCAGTGAAGATGCTGCACTTGCCGAGAGACACTGTCTCCGTGAAAACCATTCTTAATAGAAAAAGAAAATTGCTAGAAATATAACCAAAAGCACAGAGATTAAATGATTTGCTCACAGCTATGAAGACATCGGCTGAGTCGAAAAGCAAAAGCTGATCTGCCCCCTACACTTTAGAGCAGTGCCCTATGCAATTTTGCTCTTTACAGCTCCTGTTGAGGGACCCTTGGCACCCAATTAGAGATGGTTGAGGAGCTGACGGGTTAATGCCTGCAACAAAACTGTGAACGAAACAGTTTTGCTTCAGAAGTCTTCTACAGGTTGCTGAAGGACTGATCCATGCAGCCCCTTTTGAGCAAAGCCATGTATGAACATGAACTTGTCACTTTGTTGATTTGTGGCTAAACTGAAGAACTGGAAAAATACTTCTGTAGGTGGCAGTGGTTTCTCACCTCTGTCTGTCCCCACTTTGGAGACAGTTTCAAACAATGTGGACAGAGAGAGACAGGGACCCTGTGAGATGGCTGCGCTCAGAAACAGGCACTTGCTATAGCAATTATATTCATTTCCCAGTGAAATGGGAAATAATGTAACGTGAAATGAAATTGTGTCACTAGCAGGGGTGAAGCATTTTGCCCTTGGATGGCTGCAGTATAGGGCAGAGGGCCCTCTCCTGGAAGGGGTGGTGGGTGTTGGGACCAGCCCCAGGAGGGTAGGGAAACGAACCCGAGACCCCCGTGTCACCTTGAGCCATCAGGCTCATGGGCAACTGCCTAGAGAGGACGTACCAGAGCTGCTACTGACCGCTCTAATGCGGATAAGGTTTCTGTGAAACAAACAAACATTACTGGTGATAAAGTCTTCAGAAAACAAGACAAAATGTTGGTATGTTTTATCTGCTTCCCAAATCTCGCATGCCTGTTTGGGGTAGGTTGTATGCTTGTTATTTCTTCTAAAGAGGCACCTGGCTTGTTTGGACACTGGAAGTGTAATAATTATGATGTGAAGTTTTGACATCCCTGTATTACTCAGCTGCTGGTGGATATCCCTTTGTAAATTGTCCAAATCATGAGGCCTTGAAATTAATTTATATTTTGAGCTGTAACTGCTGTGTAACATGATACACTTCAGCTGGCAGATGCAGAAGATGCTGGTGTGCCTCTATGTAGCATCTGAATATGCAGAGAAAACCCAAATCGGGTTGTCACCATTTCAGTGTTCATGAGTTTTAAAAGGGCCTCTGCTTTTTAATGTTGCTTTTAATGAACACGCTATATATCTCAGAGGTATACTTCTCCCTCCCTCCTTCCATGATCTTCCTATGTGATCTAGGGCATGTTTCTGGGTGGCTAGGATTACGTTTCCTTTACTTCATTCTTTACAATTGATGTGTTTTGCAATGTTTCATGCTGAGAGGAAAGGGGGAAAAAAAAAGACAGAGCAAAACTGGAAATGACTGATAGCTTCCAAACTGGGAAATGATCTGGCAGCTAGTAAATGTTTTGGGTTTTTTTTCCCCTCACACTTTTCTATAGTCTTTGCTTTAGATATAGTATTAATAATAAAAATAATAATAGGAAAACAACTCTGGAGCTTTTGATTGCATTCAACTTTTTTCAATGCCCACTGGCACTATAAACATCTTTTAACTTCTGACTTGGGAATAAACTTTCTAGGATATATATTCTGTATTTTAATCTACACCATATTATAAAACCTTTCAAAAGGCAGTAAGACATAAGGTTTGGTGGATTGACTGGTGTCTTTTTTTCAGCTGTTTATGATATTGCAAAATCCAGTGTGCTGTCTGAATGCTTACACTGGGAATAAACGTTTGAGTAAGTAAGTGTAATGTTTTTTTCAAAACACCAAGACCATATGCTGTTAATGCAAAGAATATTGACTAAGATTTCCAAACAGTTTGGGCACCCAAATCCCATTAAAAGTAATTCACCTTAAAAAACTTTTGTTATCCCATCCCAGCTTGTGGCTTGTGGCAGAATTGTGATAGACTGAAATGAAAACACGCAAATTTCTGAAACAATCTTGGAAGAATTCTGAGATTTTTGATGCTGGAACAGCAAGCATGTTTAATACTCAAGTTACTGTTTTCTTTCACTGCCCTATAAGATACTAAATACAGCAGTACAGCAACTTGCTTTAGCCCAAAATCCCATGAGTGTATTTCTGCTGTCTGTGGGCTTTGATGTAAACTTTATCTTAAACTTTAATTTTTGAGTGCTGTTGCAGTGCTGAAAGAGGCACGAGTGACTCTCCTGCTGAGCCTCAGCGGGTCCTGGATAAGACTCCAGTGAAGTCCTTGAGAGAGATTTCTGTCTCAAAGCTCTGAGAACTTTTGCTTATGGATTCACAAAACATGAGAATTTATGTTGTCGGTAATACGATTTCTTTATTTGGTATTAGTACCTCTCCAAATTTACCTGCCTCTGCAATCTCTGCCAAAACACCTCTCCAGCAATAAAACAAGGGATTTTTTTTGCTGGGAATACTTAGTTTTACACTGCAACCCAGAGGCTCCTTTGTCTATCACAGTAAGAGTGCCACATTGTCCTTGCAGTTTTTTCTCTGGTGACATGAAACACGGACAGGAAAAATAGGAGGAGAGGAGCAAAGAACAGGACACATTCTAGGTGTAACTGGATGTACCCTTAGAAGAAAAAAGATCAGCACCAGGTTCATGGTTGGCAAAAAGATGCATACCAATTATCAGGCATAAAACTGAGTTCCAACAACACATTGAAATCTCTGCCAGTTTAAAGATGGAAAGGTATTGCATTAAAAAAATCAAAGTTAGATACAGTAATATAGCATAATTTGCCAAGTGTTCTGCTGCTGCACGATAGAGTTTTGGTTTGCTTTGCAGAAATTGTGATTGGTACAGTTTTTGAAGAACACCTAATCAAGTGAGCTGCTTCCTCATTTGCTTATGGATACATTTATCAGGCACCAAAATCAAGATCATAATCACAAGTTCTTGCTTTACACAAAATATAAACACTGC